>NC_032028.1:19804074-19988617 GCF_001865875.1 Lupinus angustifolius | reverse complement strand
TATATAGTACTAGCATGTTGACATGCACTGTCGTGCCTGTCAACCCGCTTTTCTATCGTTTGTAATGTATAGTTTGTATTTTATAAATTCAAATATAATTTTTTGCGCTAAATTTACGGTTGAATTTATTCAATTGGTCTAATATTCAATTTTTGAATACATTTTTAAAATAAGAAGATAATAAAAATAAAATAAAAAAAATAATATTATATGGTTTTTTGGTAAAAATAAAAAGATATTGAGGGTAAAATAGGAAAACACAAATTACACCATGATGGGTGGTTATTTTGTGTTTTCCCATTATTAATAGTATAGATAGATGAAATTAGAAGTTATAAAATATGAAATAAATGTTTAGTAGTATAAGTATATATAAAGATGAAAGTATAACTTATACAATAAAATTAGAAGTTATAAAATATGAAATAGGAAAACCCAAAATAACTTCATGAAAGTTAGGTTAGGTTTTTCCTTTATTAAGTAATATAGATATGCAACTTATAGTTAATATATTTGAGGTGGTTATATAGGATTATATGATTTTTTAAAATTAAATTTTTGAAGGGCAAAATAGGAATATATAAATTATGCCATGGTGGTGGTTACACCATGTTTTGACTTTATATATAGTATAGATATAGATTACAATTTGGATACATAACATGTGTAAATGCTTCAAATATTAAACTTCTAATATTGTTAATGTGTTAACTATCAATAATTCAAAATGATTTATATTATTATTATTATTACACATTACCTATACTAATATATAAAGGGAAAACTTAATTTAACTACCCATATGTGGTGTAATTTTCAGTTTTCCATATTGCCCTTCCTACTAACTATATATTTATAACAAAAAAAAAACTATCTTTTAATTTAATACTAATCCTAATTTTCTCTCTTTCTCTAACTTCTCTTTGCGGTTACACTTCATGTTTACCTAATCTATATCATATTTCAAACTACATTCTCTTCATTCTATATTCTTCCTCTCTTTCTACTCTTTTATTGGGCATGAATAGTTGATCTAACACATTTACGGAGGAAAGGAATTTAAAGGATGAAGACAAAGAATGAGTAGGGAACAACAATAACCAAGGTTCATTTTTTATCCTCTAACACATTATGAAAGGTGGTAATAGAGTTATAAGAACAGTTGTTTCTGCTATTGGATTGTTGTGTTTTCATATTTGGTTTTTGTTCTGTTATTCTTCTTCATGGTTTTAATCTTATCTATTCAATTCAATTGAAATTTGTTTGACATTGATAAATGAAATGTCGTTATTTATTTATTTTCATCTCAAGATAATAATCATGTGCCTTTTCATCTCTTGACTAACACAAAATTTTGGTTTCAACATAGAGAAAATCCATGAAGAGATAGAGAAATAAAAAAACGAATAATAAAAAATAGCGTTAACAACAAAAATTGATTATTTTTGGATATCCCAATTTCCATTTTGCTGCTACACTAAATCATTAAGATACATAAGTCCCAAAAAAATTATTATAGTGTTTCGTTTATGTTGTATTTGTTTTTATATTCTGTTTTTTTTTGTTGCTTTTCTAGGTTAAATTTATTTCTTATTATTGTCTTTATTATTTAATATAGTAAGTGTATAAATTATTACATTCATAAGAAGATAAAGTATTTAAATATAGATTATAATCAAACTTTTTCAATTCAAACATTTATACATGTAAAAACTGAAAATTTGGTACCAAACAATAGAAAAGTGGGTTGATAGGCACGATATTGCCTGTCAAGACGCTAGTTATTATAATCTTAATACATAATATTAAACTTACAAAAAGTTAACATGGTTAAATAATATTTTGCATAAATCATTTAATATTTTGACTATAAAAAAGTTAACTATAAACAATTTAAAATGACTTACATTTTTATTATTATTACACATTATTATTATATTCTGAATACATAAGGTGAGTAAATGCTTCAAATATTAAACTTCCAAAAAGTTAACGTGGCTAAATTAACAATTGCCTAAAAAAACGTTAACCTATAACGTGGTTAAATAATATTTTGCATAAATTATTTAATATTTTGGCTATTGTTAAGGTGTTAACTAATTGAAAATGATTTAAATTATTATTATTACAATCTGAATACATAACGTGTTCAAAATATTAAATGTTCATTATTATTATAATCTGAATACATAACATTTTCAAAATATTAAATGCTTCAAATATTAAACTTCCAAAAAGTTAACGTGGTTAAATTAACAATTGCCTAAAAAGTTACCGTGCATAATAATTGTATAGGAAAAAATTAACGATTTCAAAATATTAAATTCTTATAATGATAATGATAATTGCTAGCTTTTAAAATATTAACTTTTAATCTCCACAATCCCCTTTTATTTTCATACTTATTCATATCTCCCTTTCTTAGTTAATGTTACAGAAAAACAATACTGCATTATCATATGTTGTTCACAATTTGATTTACTTTTAGAAATTTTATCACACATATGGCACGTATAGCCAATTCCATTGAAGAGATTAATGCTGCGAAAGATACTTAGAAGATCATGGTGAGAATTATTGCCCTTTGGCGTGTGGATAGATCGTCGACACCATCCTTGGAAATGATTTTCTATTCTTCTCACATGTATGATTTTCTATTCTTTTATACTCTTTCATTTTTTTCTTCATTTGTGGTGGATATAATTTCTTCATCATATAAATTTCATATATTTTATTTAACAAATCTATCATCTTCTAGTCTCAAATTTACTCACATGTATGATTTTCTATTCTTTTAATTATTGTCATTGTTGATAAATATATTAGATATTGCAATTACTATGTGAGTGTACAAGAATTATGGGTTGGTCGTGTTATTTGTTTCAGTATTTGTACAAGAAAAACTCATCTCCTAGAATATAATGATTAGAGGTTACCATTATTATATGATTTTCTATTCTTTTAATTATTGCCTTTGTTGATAGATATATTATACATTGCAATTACTATGTGAGTGTACAAGAATTATGGATTGGTCGTGTTATTTGTTTCAGTATTTGTAGAAGAAAAAATCATCTCCTAGAATATAATGATTAGAGGTTACAATTATTATATGAGTGAAAAATAATGTCTTTATTTTTATTATGGGTTTGTTGTAATTAATTTTTAATGTAAAATTGTTCTCGATTTTTTGAATTTCCATATATGGGCAAGAATAATGTCATATTTTTTGTATTTATAATTTATTTAAATTATTTGCGATTTCCCAATTTTATGTAATTCTCATTATAAGATAAATTTGCAGAGTTATAACTAATAATTGTTGATCATGAATACTTAGTGATTTTATTTATAACTAATGAAGAAATAATATAATTAACCATTATAACAATTTTTGAATATATATGAGTTACTAGAATAATTTATTACCTATTAAATGACATTAATGAATGCATCCTTAAATAATATAACAGATGTGATCCTTATTTTTTGAATATATATTACTTAATATCATTTTATTATTTAAATTTACAAAATAATCATATTTAAAAATAAGAAATCAATTGTGAGTATATTCTTATATTAGATTAATAATGGCTGACAAATCTGGTAGAAAAGTGGAAACTATTATGTCCATTACAAATGGGGCAATAAATTTGAATTCAATGGGCGAACAAAAAATAACAAGTATTTTGTTCAAGAGTAATTGTAGGTTTATGGAAATTAATTGACTCTTACTATAAAGAAGATTTCTAAGAAACAATATGTCAATATTAATTAAATTAAATTGAGAGATGTTAATCCGTTTTCCTCCTTATCCAACGACCAAGAGAATAATTCGATTTCAACTTTAATGCCTAATTTTAAGGTGACCCACAAAATAAAAAAATCTTAGTAACCAAAAACATGTTACCAATGAGGATATTATTAGTAGTAATAGCAATAACTATAATTCTCATAATAATTCTATTATCAATTCCCGTGGAAGTAGGATCATACCGTTAATCACACTATTATTAAAGGAAATGATCACTCTTCTTTCATCAAAGCTATTTCAAGTAACAAATTTCAGTAAAACTATTTCATATTTTGAAATTACTAAAGAAGATATTATTAGCATTAATAGATTAAGAAGATTAAAAATCATAACATTTTTTGAATATATAGTTGTATAACATATGAGAATATAACGAATGAGAATTTTCAAAATATTTAATTACTATCATTATATTATTTAATTAGAAGATAACAATGGTAGATATATTAATGGAAAATATATGTATTTTAATTAGGAATATATAAGAATAACATATCAATTATTAGACTCTTTTTATTATTTTGATTAAAATTATTAGAAAAAAAATATCCTTCAAATCTTAACTTAGTGTGTTTTTAATTTATGAGTTATTTTCATACAATGATTATTAGCTAAAACATAATCAAATAAATAACATTTAATTATACAATATTTGAATGTTAAAAATATATTCAAATATTTATACACAATGAACATTAATCTAAAATTAAGCATAAGCATTCAAGAGATATGCTAAAAAACCCTTATGACTTTATATGATACTTATAAACGTAATCACAAAAAATAGGATGCAAAAAAGAAGTTCTTATATTTATAATTTTATATAGAAAATAAAGAGGTGAGATATTATCCAATAGAATTTGAATTTTATTTATTGAGTTATTTTAGAATCAAATATTTTTTATAATCATGTTTTCAACAAATAAATGCTTATACAAACACATTTATAATTGTTAATATTCTACATATACACTAAAAAATCAATGTTAATATTGCAACTATATGAATGGAAAAAATATAACGGTTGAATACATGATTTATTGATGTTATAAAATATATGTATATTATTTATGCATTATGCATAAACAAAGAAGCGACTCATGCATCAGTCTTGCAAGCATTGCAAGAAAGGGTGAGGAACTCAGAGATGAGACAATGACTAAAGGATTGTAGGATCAAACAAGACCATGAGCTTAAACGAGGTATCTAAGCCAAATCCATATTCATGAATATTATAAATTCCTTCAGTGTGAAAAAATAACAGCAAGTTCACCAACTAGTGGAGATTTGTTTATAATGCTTCCAATGTGATAATAGTTAGTAAGTTCAAAAAATTCAAAAGCATGTAATTGTCTATTTTGCATGATCACTAACATACTCAATATTTTCCTAATAAACTAATGCCTCCAAACTATTATATCATTCAAATCAATAGCTTCAGATAAAGGAGAGGTAAGAAATCAAGAGAAATTCCAAAAAGAAAAAACTTTTAGAGGAAAAGCTCAAAATGTGAGAAGTGCCCAATACTCCCTTAAAGCCCTACAAATTGAAACAAGCAAAGGGTAAATGAAAAACCCATCAATGGATTGTGACAGTATATAAAAGAGGGTAACAAAATTCAAAATTGGAGGAAAAGAGAACCTTTGAGAAGGAAAAGAGAATGTTTATTTTATCCAACGAAGAGAAACAAACCAACGAGAAGGGTTTGCGGCATCTTTGCAGGGTTTGATGCGTCTTTGGAGGGTTTGCTGTGTGTTTGGAGAAGCAGTGTGTTGGGGGTTTGCTGATTAGGTTTTGTAATGAGAAATTGATAGTGGAGGTTGAAAACCTCCACTAATTAAATAAAAACTTCTACTGTCCATTTAGTTAATTGTCTGGCCCACCTGTTTGATTTATTTGTGGAGGTTTCAATAACCTCCACACAAAAACCTCCACAAAATACAAAATTTGTTGTAGTATACACTGCTAGTGAATACAATAAAATAATGTTTCAAGCTACCGAATAAATTTAATCAAGTATATATTTATAGAGAATTATATTTTTTTAGGATCATGTTTATAACTACAATATAAATTTATAAGGTCTTTTTTTAGCATATCTTTTGAATGATTATGTTTTATGTTATATTGATGCTCATTATGTTTTATGCTATGGATTTATTGTGTTTAATATTCTGCATTCTTACAATAATAAATATGCAAGTTTAAAATTTAATTTAATATCAATAAATTTAACAATTCAATGTTTACACAATATTAATAATAGAGAAATATTAATATTATTTTTATGCTATGTTTCCTATTATAAACTATTCTGAATTCCTTTGTTACTATTTATTTTAAAATGATGTTTACTTTATTAAAAGTAGCCTTACGAGATAGTGGTGAAATATCACTGATGTTTCCTACTAGGTATTTTTTAGCTTATCTGAGTTATTATATTTTATTTTAGATTGATGATGAATATTTACATGTGCAATATTAATATTTGTTTTTGAGGGTATTATGTAATAATATCACTCATATAACACGTGCATTATTATCTCATTGTGTTGGATGATGCAGTGAAATAATGAGCGAGTTTCACTTCCTAGTTAATTTAATGTATAATATTATCATTACTATTGTTTTTATGATTGTATCTAATATTACCATTATCTTATTAATATTATCATTGTGGTTACATTATTATTGTCTTATGTTATACCCAATTTAAATTTGCTATACCAAAAAATCATAAAATTATGATTGTATGAATTATTAGCAATATTGGTTGTTGTTTTCACTGTAGCTTGCAACAATTATAAATAACACGAAATAATACTTACTGAATGAGTCACGACAAAGTCGCTCACTTTAATATGTTTCGTGGCATTGCCCAAAATGTGCAAACAGACTATAAACAGCGCCGTCCCGAGGATAAAGCATCTCATATCTCTATTATTGAATTCTTAATAAATTATAAGACCGAATCTCGAATACACCCACTACAATATGGCTACTAGTGCCAATTCTTGAAATATTCTCAATATGGCTACCCATGCCAATTATTTTCCCACAATCTGACTACCCTCGAAATGCCCACAATATGGCTACTCGTTCCAATTCTTTTCCCTCAATCTGACTACTAGTATCAGTTCTCCAAATTCCTACGATTTGTCTGCATGTGCCAATTCTTAGAGCCACAAAAAGAAAGGGGAGAAGTTTGTCGGAAATACGTTGGCATGAAATATGAGGGAGAAAGAGAAAGTTGAATGAAAACATATTCAAATTGAGACAATAAAATATGAAGGGATGAAACTTATATTTATAACATGTGATTTTTTTTCAAGTTCTTCATCTCTCCTATGTGGGTGGGAATTGGGAGTTATTTTTTAAAACTCTTCTATGTGGGACTTGAGAGTTTTTTAGATTTCACACCCAAAAGTTTCCACTAATGACTTCCAACAATACAAGTTTTTTTTTTTTTTTAAACGAGGGGCTTAGCCCATAATATATTGATAAAAAGGAAACATACAATATTAGTTTACAAACCTATATGAAGGTAATTGAAAACTATCCCTATGCAAATGAGAAAGCACTATAGAAGGTGGATGAGACCACCAAGTGTAGCATTTATGATCAATGCCCAAGTTTGCCAATAAATCAGCACATTGATTTCCCTCCCTATATATGTGTGTTATCCAGCAATCCATGGAAGACAAGAGCAACTTGCAAGCCCTCCAGGTTGACATAAGTTTCCAAGGGATAACCATAGAGCCTAGGAGGATTTTTGTGACCAACAATGAGTCACATTCTAACCAAATTGTGTGCCATCCCATGCTATGGGCCTTTTGGATTGCTGAGAAGGCTGAACAAAGCTCAGCATAAAGGGCATCATGAATGCCAAAATAAGTAGAGAAAGCACCCATGAACAAGCCATTATGGTTTGGTGTAGTTGCACCATTCGCTTGGAAAAAAAAATATGAATGTAATCTTGAATTAGACAATACAAGTTCGAACAATTGTTAAAAATATGATTGTTTAAAGTGTATGATTCTAAAATAATGGTACAAATAAAATTCAATTTGTATTATGAGATAGTATCTCCCATCTATATTCTCTTTATAAATATAAGGGTTTCTTTTTGCACCATAATTTTTGGGATGATGTTTATAAGTACAATATAAATTTAAAAGGTATTTTTTAGTATATTCATTATGTTTTATTTTAGATTGATGCTTATAACGACCAAAAGGATAATGGTCCAATTTCTAAGAGCAACACTTGTTAGGAGGGAAGTCACACACTCCAAAAGGGATTAGTTCATTACCCAAAAAGGTGATATGATAACCTTGTAGTACAAAGCTATGAAGCACGGATTCGCCAAATACCCTTACGTGTCGGTGTCCGACACGTATCCGACACGGATACGCTCAGATTCGCGAATGATACGTGTCCATAGAGTATCCAAAAATAAAAAAAATAAAAAAATAAAAATAAATATCAAGACACGTATCGGATTCGTTTTCAATAAAATATAGGATATATATATTCATTTTTATGATAAGATAGATTTGTTTTCAATAAACACTCACTTATTCAAATGTCACATCATACCAACTTACCATCACACCACATTGACCCTCGAATAGCTGGTACTTTCCGATCCATAACGTCGCCGGCCGGTGCTTAGTGTTACTGCCTCTACCGCCATAGGTATGTTGTGAAGAGCAAACAGAAAAAGGCTTACCTTTCTTACTTATTAGTTTCTTTTCGCTTCGTATGTTTATAAAGAGAAGAGGATGTGTGAGTATTAATAGAGAATATAAATAAAGAGAAGAAAGTGGGTACGAGAGAAAAAGAGGATTTACACTTATAATTTTATCATATTTTATGTATTTTTTATTAATTTATACGCGTATCCCTGAACGTAACGTATCTACATTTCAGAAAAAATGCGTATCGACGTATCGGATACGTATCATGTCTGATACACGTATCCGTATCTGTGCTTCATAGGTACAAAGATAAAGATTCATTCTCATTATGTTTAAAAAATTGAATGTTAACATGCACAATATTAGCCTAAATCTATAATGATTATGTTTTATTTTAGATTGATACTCAATATGTTTTATACTAAGGATTTGATGTTTTTAATATTCTGAATTCATACAATTATAAATGTGAATTTTTAAACTATTTTTAACATCGAGAATATTAAAAATTAATGTTTACATGTGAAATGTTAATAATAGAAGATTATTAATATGCCTTTACACCGATCTTTGCTATTGGTATTATTGTTTACCTTACTCCTTTTATATATACAAATTACATTTCATAAAAAAAAATTGAAGTTTCATTTCTATTATTTGGAAGATACACTTTTCAGTATAACATTTAGAACTGTGATATTTCTATTATCTATACCATTATATAAAGGCAAAACAATTGTTAACTTCCATGGATGGAGTAATTTTAATATTCCAATTTTAACCTTTGCTCTATTATTAAAGTAACTTCCATATTCTACCCAAATTTTAAACTGCAAAACAAAAGTGATATGCTAAGATAATAAAATACATAGTATAACCACCACACTATGGTGTAATTTCTGCTATTTTACCCCTCGCTATTTTTTCATTTCTACCAAAAATTTCTTCTATTGTTTCTACCATAGAAGAAATATCCAACTTCATTAAAAATTAAAAATAATAGGAAACTCCAAAAACCCATGAGATAAACAAATCACATAGCCTCACAGCATCACCTCATTGATCATCAATCAATATACCATCTCAGCAGCATGAAGAGAAACCAGAATCATGGGTCACTCTGATAATACAAAAAACAATAAACAAACATCCATAAGCAAATATTTAGAACTTGTCAACTGCAATGCAGATTTTAAACAATAAAAACCAACTGGATAAACAAATCATGGCAAAATCATTGTCATCATGGGTAAAAACTTAACAAATATAATGCCACATTTTATGCCAGTTAAAAAACTGAACACCAATACCACCAAGTTACAAAACAACCATTATTTACATCAGTTAATGAAGAAGGTTTTCAACAGTTACAAAACTGCCATTTTCTATATCATGGCAATATTCAAGGGCATTTTTCAAGAAAACGTGGCAACACCTTGGCTTATTACTACCTTCTACTAATAAGTTTATGTGAAGCAAAAAATACTATACATACACCTTCCATTATATGTCATTGAATACATTATTTGAAGCAAAAAATATGAGTTTTCCACGTTAAATGACTTAAGCAAGAACATACTGCTATTAGTACTACCCATCTTGGCTTGGAATTTGTTTCATTAGAACTAATAATTTATTCCTCATTTCAGGTATTTCTCATCCTTTCTCTATTTCTTTTTTCATTTTTCTCTCTACTATAACAAATTTAAGATCTCTTAATAACCAATAACTCACCAGAACTTCTACTTTTATTGTGGTGTTTATTGAAGAACATGCTACTACTACTACTCACCTTGGTTTGGAATTTGTTTCATTAGAACCAATAATTTATTGACTTCACAAAATAATTTCTTCCAACTCTCAGGTATTTCTCATACCATCATGTTTTTTCTTCTATTTTTCTCTTTTCTATAACGAACTTAAAATCTAAATATCGTAATAATCATTAAGTTGCAACACAGATAAACTTCTATTTTTATTTGTTGTTAATTCAGACTGTATGTTTGTACAGATTTCACCACTTAACTAGGGACTACCATAGGTTGCATCATTATTTGATGAACCAGTTTGTGTAACTTCAAACATTTTCAGGTACTTTTCACCTCTTTGCTTTTTTTCTTCTGATTTTCTATGTTCCATAATATATGTTACTACTTATGAACTTCATAATGAACATCCTACTCTTTAGACTGCAACTTCATGTTCTTTATTTATTCCTTTTCAACCATATGTTTTTAACACAATCTAAGAATTACTGAATACGTAATGCATTTCTAAGTAATGGACTCTGCAATAAAAATGGATAGAGAAGAACAACGTACATTCTGAATATGATGAGGCAAGTTATTATTAAGCAAACATATCCTATATCTATACTCCAAAAAGAAAAGAAAGAAATAGAAGAAGAGAATCAGAAACTATTCCCCTACAAAAGAAATAGAAGAACAAACATTACCCTATACCCCTCTACTGGATTTTATACTATATACATATGTAAAGTAGACTTATATTTTAACATAGTATGAAAGGCTTGATCTCCTTATTATTTTAAAAAAATGTTATATAACAATGGTATCAGTAATGTATTATAAAATTTAAAGTGCAGATTATTATACATGGCTTATAATTTCTATGATTACATTTAACTTTGAATATCAACATGTGTTAATTGTCCAATAAAATCTCCCCATATGCTACTTTTCACATGAAATACAATAATAAAAAACTTCAATGACGAAGTTGAACAATATACCTCTAGAAGAAAAATAGTGGAAGGTCTGCAAAAGTTTCAACTCCACTTTAACAATATTTTTTAATGGCTTTTTGACTGGAAAAAGAAAAATAGTTCATCATCATTGGTCTTTTTCCTTTAGGGAATGTGGAGTCTGCATATGACATTTCTGAAAAAGAGCAAAATGGAATAATGACAAATTAGATTAATGAAGTATAGCTAAGGGAAAAATTCTAACATTATATACCAACAATGCCTTCGTCTACTACTGTAAAAATAACTCATTATATATATGCCCAGGCGATAAATTAAGATGGTTCAAACCACCAATAACTACTATCTCCAAAGAATGCCACCAACAAATTCCCTTCCCTCTTAGTTCTACGCACTGAGGGCGACACAAATGCTTCATTATATATATGCCTAGGCCACCATGGATGAGCTTTCACCTTCCCCCAAACCATATCACCAATTTCAAAACCATGACCTAAATCACTATCTCTCATTCCAGCAACATAATCATTGAATTCTGATAACAACGATTTCAATTTGGTATCAGAACCTCAAAACTTCTCAGTTCTATTGTTTAAATCATCGAATCGATCAATAGTTTTTTGATCTGAAAGTTCAAAATTTACCTCTGAAGAAACTGTAACCCTAGAATCTTGGGTCTCTGAGTCGAGAGAATTAGCATTTGGAGAAACCGTAGATTGGAGTTCCGTCACCGGAGAATCGGGTTTTGGATCGGCGGTTATGGAATGTTGATGTGGGTGGATTTGGCTCATCACTGAAGAAAATGGAAAATTCCAGAAACACCTCACAGAAGAAGAAGAAAGAGAAAATAAATATTTCAACTTTAGTAATTGCATAAATAAATTATATTGTTTCAACCCAAACTTTACCTTTTTCCCTCTCTAACTCTTTCAAAACCAAGATCTACTATTACAAATGAAAATTAAAAACACAAAGATTTCTAGTTCAAAACTGATGCTTTTATGCTTACCCTTTTCTAAAGTTAAGTGAAAAATGGTGTTTGTAAATGGGATTAAAAAATGGAGATTTCAATGGGATTTGCAGGGTCAATGCAATAAATGCTTGATTTTTCTTCTTGATTTCCAATGTCTTTACCACTCATTTAGGGAATCAAAATTAATATACGGTTGTTAACAACTTAATTAATCATCTTTAACGATTAATTCTAGGATTTTAATTCAAATTTGAATTTATCTTTTTTTTCATTTATTTTAAATTTTAAACAGTATGCTTTTGGAATTTGTAGTATTCAAATTGTTGTGACTGTTATTGTAGTGTGTTTTAAGTGTCCAAAATTAATAATTTCTTCTATAATAAATCAAATACTTTCATTTTATTTTTACTGTTCTTCTATTATTTTAAGTGTTCCGTGTCCGCAACCTCTCAAGGCGCAGGTTGCAAGGAATGGAATGGTGTATATAATGATGCCGCGTAGAACATAAGATACTGAGATGCAGGACACGTAGTTGGTTGAAACACAGACTTCATTTATAGCAAAGAAATTAATAATCTCCACCTATACCTATATACATACTTCACCCTCTTCATTTATTTAATTATTTCCATCTTCATAATTGCTCTGCTACCCTAAATTAAACATTAAAAACAAAATACAAACAAAGTTTCTTGAACCTCATATATTACTTTATATTTATCACTTAATAACATTTTTGTATAAAATAAAAGAAAATCTTAACTAATTTTGACTCAATAATCATTCAGCTGGTTTCTCTTATTACATCTCTATATTATTTCTCTATGCCTAACTTATTTATCACCAATAGGACTTTGACATGTATAAATTAAATAAATATTAAATAAATTATTTATCACCAACAAATTTAAGTTCTCAAGATTTCAAATCTAACATAATATAATTTTTGTGGGACTTATGTATGTTAATAATTTTGTGTAGCAGCAAAATGGAAATTGGGATATCCAAATAAAATCAACTTTTGTTGTTAAAGCTATGACAACTATAATACTCTTATTAATTTTATTTAACATTCCAATTGATGAATATAATAATTAAATATATCAAAACATAATACATAGTTCTTAATTATTGTTATTATAGTATTATAGTTACTATAATTTTATTCCATTTTAATAAAATTGTGAGATAAATAATTTATAAATGTTAAATAATAATTTTGAGATAAAATAATTAACTATTAATAAAATTATATTATCTCACAATTATAAATTATTTATCATTTTGTAGCATCTTAAATATTATTAAGAACTATACATAAAATTGTGAGATAAAAATGATAATAAAAATCGAACATGTGAGTATTTGTGCAAACATAATCCTAATTTAATGGGGAGAAACTTAATATTATTAGGTTCAGATTTTACTTGAATTCAACTTTTGGGTTTGGTATAATTGATACCAAAACCTGATTAATATATAAAAAATTACAAAATTAGACATAAATACATATAACATATATATGATAAATTTGGAATATATATCACATATGCATATAGAAATATATGTTTCAGGCGAGTTCTCGTCTATATCTATATCTATACTACTTATAAAGCAAAAACATAAAATAACTAACTATTCGTGGTGTAATTTATAGTTCCCTATTTTACCCTCACTATTTTCTATTTTCTACCAGAAAACTATATACACAATGTTCCCTTCATTCATATTATTACTTAGTTTTCAAAAACTATCATTTTTATTACTTTTTAATTTTAGAATAGTTTAAAACCTCCCATTTGAATTAATTTAAAAAAACACTGTACGTTAGTTACTTTTTCAAAAACTACCACATTCAAATAAATTGTTACCTAAATTATATAATTTAAAAGTATAACACATCTTTAGTTATTGTTCTTTCCACTACATTATTTTAGAATGGTATTTCTAAAAAAGACAAAGCAATGCACCAAAGGTGCTCCAAAAATATAATGTTACCCACTACTATCATTTCCCATTTTTATTCTCCATTATCTTCCTCTTCCAATTTTCAGGTATTTCTTTTTTCTTTCAAAGAAGAGACTTAACAATAACTACATTTCATGGTAATATAATATATTCCATGAATCAATACAATAAATAAATGTTCGTCATTCTCTTTTATTTTGTACTTTATGTTAATGAAGTTATATTGTTACATTGGTTAATTGTTAAAATGTGTTGTTCATTCAGGAAGTGAGTTGTTGGAATAATACTCCTTGAATCATTAATGCATGATCGATGAGTGAGGATCAGTTACATCAACTAATATTTTTTCATATAATAACTTTTCTAAGTGAAATGAGATTGAAACTTTTAAATTTGTTTTTATGTTTATTTTTAATTGATATATTTTAATCTATCTATAGAATACTTAATTCATTAGGACCATAAAAAAACATATAATTCTATACTAAACTATAAAACAGATTCAATAAGATCATTGTTTAATAGAGATTAATATTTCTATTAAACACATTCAATAAACCACATATTCGATTTAACCACTAAGGTACAAATATAAATATATAATTCCACTATTGGTTCATTTAAGTCAAATTATTGTATTGATTGAATATAGATATCTAAGATACATGTATAATTTCATAAAGGAAAATGAAATATAAAGATAATTGTAAGTGATTCAATTATTTGAATGTTCAACTTTTATATAATAGAATTGAATAATTACCTCAATCAAACATGTTCAACTCTTTTGTTATTCTTTTTATATATTAAGAACTATACATGTTAAAATAAATATATAAAATTATTTCTTTTGAAACGTGGTCTATCTATAATTGCAGGAAAACAACATCTTATTCTTTTTGTGCCATAGATTATTATTCGTTTTTTTTAGTTTAAATTTTTTGTTATGGAAAAAAAGAAGAGGGCCAAGACGAAGAAATGAGCGTCAAGACGGACAGCAAAACGACGCCGTCACTTTAACCTTCTCTTTGTTTAGAGTTAGGGTTTGGGGAAAGTGGGGAACAGAAGCAAGAAGCGGTGGATGAAAAAAAACGAAATGAAAGAGTTGACATAGTAGTGCTATTACGGATTTGTGTTTAACCTAATGGGTTTGGGAAAGTTTAAAACGTTTTTTAGGCCATGTGGGCTTTATATATGTCATGTACGTATAAAAAAGTGGGAAAAGGAAACTACTATAAGCCCGACAAACCTTTTTTAAAAATAAATAAAATAATTTTTTTAATAATTGAATGTGTAAGTTTTGTATAGATTATGTTTTTAGTTTTAGTTTATAAATTGTCAAACTATATCATAAAATTATAAACTCTTAAGATTATAATCCATTTATATTTGGGTTTTTTACCGGAACTACTGAATATAAGTTAATTTATTTTGTTTGGATAATTTATTCAAATGATATGAAGTTGTTTGTTTATGTTATGATATTTTAATTATTTAAACTATTTTTTAAGTACAATTTTCTTAATATTCATCATCATATATTTTTTTTATTTGAAAGTCATTCTTGCGTCTGTGAATTCACATTCCAATTGCTTGAAAATAATTTGTTTATCTCATAATATTATTGTTGCATGTGTATTCATTTTTTATTAAATATTTGAAGAAAATATTTTCACATAAAATATCTATACGAAAATAAAAGTTCATAATAATAACATACAGTTCTCACAAACTATATAAAACCATGAAAATTAAAAACTATACTTTCAAAACCAAGATGTACTATTACAAATGAAAATTAAAAACACAAAAATTTATGGTTCAAAACTTACAGTGATATGCTTTTATGCTTACTCTTTTCTAAAGTTAAGTGAAAAATGTTGTTTGTAAACTCTATCAGAGCATTCTTGAAATAGACCTTTGTGAAATCCTCAAATTTCAATGATATTCTATTCCATTCCTTTCTCATGAGAAAGTGAGTAAGTGGTTTAAGTCTATTAATAGTTCAAAATATATATATCAATATTAGTCAAAAATGGACAATAAACAAGAAATAAGAATTCAATTTATCCAATAAACTCTAAGCCTTGAAGTTGGTCAATTGGTAGGTAGCTACTTCTACTACCTTTGGAGCTCCCATGACCTCTATAACATTTTGTAACCCTTCTTTTGTTTCTGAACCATAATGCTAAAGAAGAATAAGGGAAAATTAACAAACTGAGAGAAAGTTAGACTAAAAGATAAAAACATAGGATATATAATGTGAGAAAGATGATGAGTGAGCCAATGTGTACTACGAAGTTGAAAAAGGAAAATGTTAAAGGCAATAGATGATGGAAGCAAGAGAGAGAATGAGAAACAATGGAATAGATAGAGAAAGTAACACTACTAAATGTACACTATAGTGTGAAATAGAACAACCAAGACAAATAAAATGCAAAAGAAGGTATAATATCATACGATGAACTACAAATTGTATAAAAAAATTCATTTGTACCATTATTAGCTTAAACTACATAGTAAACATTTTAACAAAAAAATAACACCAAGAAATTTGAAATGAGGTATAATGAGAAATCAAAACAGTGATTCGAAATAAAATAAGACTCATCCAGAAAAAATGACCAAAAAATATTAACTTGTTAGGAAAAAATGTTACCTTGTTAGTAAACTTTGTTGAAAAGACATATATTTGAGTGAATGAGTGAGCACGAATAGAGGTAAGTGTGAGATGTTAGAAATAGTTGGGTGTTGTGAGTTTTTTTGTTTGAGAGGATAGAAGTCTCAGTATTTTTGCTCTTTTTCAGTGGGAGCTCTATTTGAGAGAGGATCCCTTCTGAGAGATGTTTATTTTGAGAGAATGATGGCTCCTTTTGAGAGAGGTCTTTTGTGAGAGAGAGTTTTTCTTGAGAGAGTTTTTCTTGTTAGATGATTTTTTAGGAACCCTTTACTCTTTGGCATATGCTACTATTTATAGCCTAAGTATATTAACATATACAAATCTTTTCATTTAATTTCTTTGAGAGAATAAAAGTGGAATATGATTTGTTTTTATTAATTGAAATTGAAATTTTGATTCCCATCATTATGGTTTGGAGGAAATTAAAGAAAAAATCAGATTTCCATTTAATTCATATCCAAACAATCAGGGTTTTCCTGATTATGACTTTTAATACAAAATTTTGAATTTAAAATTATTTAAAAATTAAAAATCCAAATTGAGTGTTAATACCCCGAGTGATTAATAATTTTTCTAAAGCCCAAAATTGTTGTAATACCCCCGGTGAGTAAAAATAAATATTTGGCTCTACAAAACATAAAATTAGAAATCTTTTTTTCTTAGATAATATTTTTAATCGATTCTAAACCATCTTAATATTATTGCATTACTCAATGATAGGTGAAGATAATCTTTTTAAATAACAAAAGATATTTGATATCGAATCTCCATATCATTGTAGTGATACGATTGTAATTGTTACCTTACTCATATTGGAATGCAATCAATTTGATATAATTTGTGTTTTTCATATGCAATCTCTGATTTGATTTTTGAATCCTTAAAGATTTACTTATTATCAAGGTGATTTATGCAACTTAATCAAATTGATATGATACGATTCAAATACATATTTCAAGTCTTTAATTTATTTGATAATCCAATCAAATCTTTAATTCATTCATCTTTTATTTTTCTTTATTAATGATTATTATATTTCTTCAAATCTATAATTTATTTGATAATCCAATCAAATCTATAAAACTTGTGTTTCCCATACCCACCATTCACCTTTCTTCTATATTCTATTTTCAACATTTTTCAAACTTGACATTCTAACTATTAAGAGAATTTTTCAGGTTTTGATAAGGATGACCTATGATTAAGGCGATAATTTTTCATGAAGGGTTCTTTTTGTGATCATTGATATTGCGCTTTTTCCTGAGATATTAATTGAGGATTCTCAGTAGGCTTTTTTTTTTGCACTTTAAGCAAGGAACGTTCTTTGTATTTTCTTATCATTCGGTCACATGATTGATGTAAAAGAATAATTTTCTTTAATAATTGAATGTCAAGGAAAACTGTTGGAAAGCTACCCTCTCCAGGCTATTGAAATATTGAGGGTTATTCAAAAATTATCTCCTTTCATTATGTCTGAGCTCAAATGGGGTGACTATGGATATCTCCAAGAAGTATAGGAATTACAAAAAATGCCTTGTGTCATTAGAAAAATTTACTTGGAGATGTACATCATTTTTTGGTTCTGACATTTGCATCATCCTCCATTTTAATTTTGAATCATTTTTTAATCAAATATCTCATTTTAATGCATAGATTGATTTTATTTGGTTATATATTCTTTTATTGGGTAAATATGATTGGCAGAGTGTAGTGTGGGATAACAGGGTGATGAGATGGTGAAATTTGCATGATCAATGCTATATACTTGTTAACAAGATGCACATTAGAAAATAAATCTTTACTCATGGAACATGAGTGAATGCATGAGTAGTTTAACCTTGACTGGGGACCTCAAGTGAGGATAATTTTTCAAATTGGTCTCCAATTTAGCTGGGGTTGAAGACAATGCACTATCGAGTATGGACTCAACCACAAACTAGGAGTTCTCTATCTTCTTGAATGTCTTATGTTTCGATATTAATTGCTTTCAGTCGAGTCTAACAATATTGTTCTTAAAATCAATCTTCAATTGATGAGTGCCCTTAGAAATAGGATGTATGTAGAAAAATGATTTCGTATTGATGCATGATATGCATGAAGTGAACTTTTCTTTTTCTTTTTTTCTTTTTTATCATGTTATATCGATTGAAATGTAATCTATTACTCAAAATGATGCATGAAATGCAAGTGACGTCGACCTTGGGCTATTTAAAAATGATGATGCATTGCATTTATGCTTTGATATATGAATGATGTGAGACTAGTATTTTTAAAGCATATGATGCATGCATGTGATTGATTTTTTATGATGTATGAGACTTTGAATGCATGAAATCTATGAGAAGGTGTATGAAACGTTTTTTTTTTTTGTGATGAGATGACAGGAGTTATTACAATAAATGCAATAATATGGTGAGGTATGAGATTAAAATGTATGATATAATAATACATGGAGTAGAATGTTTGAATGTTTGAATGTTTTTATATTATTTTTTATTTTATGAATGGATGAATAAGTGAATGCTGTGTTTATTTTATTGTATGTATTTATAATGAATGCATGCATAAGTTAATGAAAGATGAATTTATCTTTTTTGAATGCATAAATGAATGGATTTCACTTTTGAATGCATAAATGAATGAATGTGTGAGGAATGTACTTTTATTTTTTTAGTGAATGTATGTAGACATAAGTAAATGAATGTTTAAATGATGTATTTTTCTTTTTCATTTTGAATGTATGAATGAGTAATGGAATGTATCAATGAAGGAATAAATGTTTGAGTTATACATATGTGTTTTTTTTATATATGAATGCATAAATTATATATTTTTTGATGCATGAGTGAATGGATAAATATATAAATAAATAAGAGAATGTATGAATGATGTATTTTTTCTTTTTATTTCCTTTTTTAAATGCATGTATGGATAGCTAATTAAAAGAATGTATGAGTAATATATTCTACTTATATGCATGCATGAACGAATTATTTTGAATGATAGTTTTTTATGATGAATGAATACATGCATAAATAGTGGATGATGGACTTTCGTATATCTATGTGTGTAGGTATGTATGTATAGGTCAATAAAAAATTTATTTTTTAATGCATAAATTAATGCATAAGTCAATCAATGAATATTTTTATTTTTGAATGCATAAGTCAATCAATAATTTTTTTTAATGCATAAATGAATGGATAATTGAATGAATGTTTGAATATGTACTTTTTATGTTAATGCATTCAAGAATGAATTTTTTGAATGATGTATTTTTTTATTAATGCATGATGAATGAAATGCCCAAAAATACAAAATGCGTGCCCCTTAGGATAATGGACTCTATCTTGGGGGTGGTTTAGCCATCATTACGATTGAACATGTATATATATTTGCTTTTTCCTGAGATATTAATTGAGGATTCTCAGTAGGCTTTTTTTTTTGCACTTTAAGCAAGGAACGTTCTTTGTATTTTCTTATCATTCGGTCACATGATTGATGTAAAAGAATAATTTTCTTTAATAATTGAATGTCAAGGAAAACTGTTGGAAAGCTACCGGTGCCCATATTGTATCTCTCTCCAATAGAGAAACCCAAATATTATGATGTTAGACACAGGAGACCAACTCGAGCGGCTAACTCATAATAGGAGGTAACAATATGAGTGGTCCACATCACCAATACTTAGAAGCGGCAAAGACCGCGACTAGTGAGGTTAGTATCCCTTCTATTCAAAAAGGTATCACTAATACCCGAGTGTAGGGCATGGGGTGACTATGGATATCTCCAAGAAGTATAGGAATTACAAAAAATGCCTTGTGTCATTAGAAAAATTTACTTGGAGATGTACATCATTTTTTGGTTCTGACATTTGCATCATCCTCCATTTTAATTTTGAATCATTTTTTAATCAAATATCTCATTTTAATGCATAGATTGATTTTATTTGGTTATATATTCTTTTATTGGGTAAATATGATTGGCAGAGTGTAGTGTGGGATAACAGGGTGATGAGATGGTGAAATTTGCATGATCAATGCTATATACTTGTTAACAAGATGCACATTAGAAAATAAATCTTTACTCATGGAACATGAGTGAATGCATGAGTAGTTTAACCTTGACTGGGGACCTCAAGTGAGGATAATTTTTCAAATTGGTCTCCAATTTAGCTGGGGTTGAAGACAATGCACTATCGAGTATGGACTCAACCACAAACTAGGAGTTCTCTATCTTCTTGAATGTCTTATGTTTCGATATTAATTGCTTTCAGTCGAGTCTAACAATATTGTTCTTAAAATCAATCTTCAATTGATGAGTGCCCTTAGAAATAGGATGTATGTAGAAAAATGATTTCGTATTGATGCATGATATGCATGAAGTGAACTTTTCTTTTTCTTTTTTTCTTTTTTATCATGTTATATCGATTGAAATGTAATCTATTACTCAAAATGATGCATGAAATGCAAGTGACGTCGACCTTGGGCTATTTAAAAATGATGATGCATTGCATTTATGCTTTGATATATGAATGATGTGAGACTAGTATTTTTAAAGCATATGATGCATGCATGTGATTGATTTTTTATGATGTATGAGACTTTGAATGCATGAAATCTATGAGAAGGTGTATGAAACGTTTTTTTTTTTTGTGATGAGATGACAGGAGTTATTACAATAAATGCAATAATATGGTGAGGTATGAGATTAAAATGTATGATATAATAATACATGGAGTAGAATGTTTGAATGTTTGAATGTTTTTATATTATTTTTTATTTTATGAATGGATGAATAAGTGAATGCTGTGTTTATTTTATTGTATGTATTTATAATGAATGCATGCATAAGTTAATGAAAGATGAATTTATCTTTTTTGAATGCATAAATGAATGGATTTCACTTTTGAATGCATAAATGAATGAATGTGTGAGGAATGTACTTTTATTTTTTTAGTGAATGTATGTAGACATAAGTAAATGAATGTTTAAATGATGTATTTTTCTTTTTCATTTTGAATGTATGAATGAGTAATGGAATGTATCAATGAAGGAATAAATGTTTGAGTTATACATATGTGTTTTTTTTATATATGAATGCATAAATTATATATTTTTTGATGCATGAGTGAATGGATAAATATATAAATAAATAAGAGAATGTATGAATGATGTATTTTTTCTTTTTATTTCCTTTTTTAAATGCATGTATGGATAGCTAATTAAAAGAATGTATGAGTAATATATTCTACTTATATGCATGCATGAACGAATTATTTTGAATGATAGTTTTTTATGATGAATGAATACATGCATAAATAGTGGATGATGGACTTTCGTATATCTATGTGTGTAGGTATGTATGTATAGGTCAATAAAAAATTTATTTTTTAATGCATAAATTAATGCATAAGTCAATCAATGAATATTTTTATTTTTGAATGCATAAGTCAATCAATAATTTTTTTTAATGCATAAATGAATGGATAATTGAATGAATGTTTGAATATGTACTTTTTATGTTAATGCATTCAAGAATGAATTTTTTGAATGATGTATTTTTTTATTAATGCATGATGAATGAAATGCCCAAAAATACAAAATGCGTGCCCCTTAGGATAATGGACTCTATCTTGGGGGTGGTTTAGCCATCATTACGATTGAACATGTATATATATTTTAAATTATATTTCTTATATTTTTATCGTTTAGGCTAGCTTAGGGCCAAAATAAATTGCCATATTTATTTTTATGATAATCTCCTTGTTAGGAGAAATTCACAACAAGTACAACATCCTAGGATAGGGTTCTAACATACAATGGACGCCCTTGGTAAGTTCTAGACTCCCTATAAGGTGCCCATATTGTATCTCTCTCCAATAGAGAAACCCAAATATTATGATGTTAGACACAGGAGACCAACTCGAGCGGCTAACTCATAATAGGAGGTAACAATATGAGTGGTCCACATCACCAATACTTAGAAGCGGCAAAGACCGCGACTAGTGAGGTTAGTATCCCTTCTATTCAAAAAGGTATCACTAATACCCGAGTGTAGGGCATATGTGTGTGACTAAAATATGTACATGATATATCACCCAATAACAAAATAATACATACATAAAACATACACTTAATATTTATAACATAGAATTCATACATACAACATATAATTTTTAATTACGCATGGAATTCATGTTTATAACATACAATTAATAATTAAGCATGCAATTCATATTTATAACATACAATTAATAATTAAGCATGTAATTCATATTGATATCATAACATACGATTAATAATTAAGCATGCAATTTTTGTATTGTTGGAAATTAACCAAATAGAAAAAATAATAATAATAAACAAACAGACACACATTTCATTGATTATGGGTCGGACTCTCTCAAAAAAGTCCCACCAGAGTCGCCGGTTGTCACGCCTCGATTTTCGGCTGCACGACTTTGTTAGAGCCGCCACTACATTTAATGGTAAAAAATGTAGAAAAATCTTTTAAGTCCAATTACCTTGGGCTTTTGGGTTTTTGATATCCAAGTTCGGGAGTCGGCTACAAGGTATGGAAGGTATTAGCACCCTACCTACCCGCCTTAGGCGGTACCCTTCATTATAATATATGACTTTATTATTATTTTTTATTATTATTATTATTAAATTATCTAGTTAATTAATTTAAATGAGCAAAACTATTTATTATTTTTAGTTATGCCTGACAAGATAGCTATCGCGTCCCGATTTTCGGTTACACGACTTTGTTAGAGTCACCACTACATTTTATGGTAAAAAATGTAGAAAAATATTTTTAGCCCAATCACATTGGGCTTTGGATTTTTGATATCCAGGTTCGAGAGTCGGTTACAAGGTACGGAAGGTATTAGCACCCTACCCGCCCGCCTTAGGCGATACCCTTCATTTAAATTATATGAGTTTATTATATTTTAAATTTATTTGGTTATTTAATTATTTATTTGAAAGGGAAAAAAAAAATTATTGTGCCTAACAAGATGAACATTGGTCCTACGTATCTCAATTTAGATAGGGAATCAAGGCTTGCGTAGTTCTTTAGTAGAAAAACGTTTATTGGTTGAGTATTTTAATTAAGAATAGAAGCGGTGTAGCGCGACCGTCCGAAGGATGAGTTAAAGGAAAGAAGCCCCCTGAGCGACAATCCCTTCATCCTTTATGTGGTTGACAATTTTTATTTTTACATTTTACTAATTTTATGGTGTGGATTTCTAACCTGTTAACATGCTTTGAATGAACACCTGAGATGTAGGAGATCCAACCGCACAGTCCAAAATTCTCTGTCTGCTTGCATGTACGCATGTGGTGTTATAGAGCAGAGGAGAGATACTCCAGATCATGACTCATCAGATGGTAGTGATTCTGATATAACGCTTGTGCTAGGTGTTCTGTTTTTTTCTACCTCTTTTGTGTAAGGATTTTTGTGTAATGGGGATTATGTTGGAGGTCATTTTCTTATATGTTTTGTTGATGAGAAATGGTTGGGTGCTGTGAGTTTTATTTGTTTGAGAGGATAGAACTCTCATTATTTTTTGCTATTTTTCAGGGGGCTCTTTTTAAGAGAGGATCTCTTTTGAGAGATGTTTATTTTGAGAAAATGATGGCTCCTTTTGAGAGAGGTCTTTTGTGAGAGATAGTTTTTCTTGAGAGAGCTTTTTTTGTAAGATGATTTTTGAGGAACCCTTTACTCTTTGGCATATGCTACTATTTATAGCCTACGTATATTAACATTTACAAAACTTTTCATTTAATTTCTTTGAGAGAATAAATGTGGAATCTGATTTGTTTTTATTAATTGAAACTCAAATTCCGATTCCCATCATTATGGTTTGGAGGAAGTTAAAGAAAAAATTAGATTTTTATTTAATTCATATCCAAACAATCAGGGTTTTCCTGATTATGACTTTTAATACAAAAAAATTGAATTTAAAATTATTTAAAAAATAAAAATCCAAATTAAGTGTTAATACCCCGAGGGATTAATAATTTTTCTAAAACCCAAAATTGTTGTAATACCCCCGGTGAGTAAAAATAAATATTTGGCTCTACAAAACATAAAATTAGAAATTTTTTTTTTCTAGATAATATTTTTAATCGATTCTAAACCATCTTAATATCATTGCATTACTCAATGATAGGTGAAGATAATCTTTTTAAATCACAAAAGATATTTAGTAACGAATCTTCATATCATTTGTTTGATACGATTGTAATTCTTACCATACTCATATTGGGATGCAATCAATTTGATATGATTTGTGTTTTTCATATGCAATCTCTGATTTGATTTTTGAATCCTTAAAGATTTACTTATTTCAAGGTGATTCACGCAACTTAATCAAATTGATATGATACGATTCAAATACATATTTCAAATCTTTAATTTATTTGATAATCCAATCAAATCTTTAATTCATTCATCTTTTATTTTTCTTTATTAATGATTATTATATTTTTTTAGAATAACTTTGAAAAATCAGTTTTTTGGTATTGAGTTACTTTGAGTTTGAATTTTAGTTAACCTAATCACTTCGATTTAGGAACCTTATCATAATCGGTTTGACTTTTATATTTTGGCTTTGTTATTTTAGTTAACCTAATCGCTTAGATTTAGGAACCTCGACAACTGGTTTAGTTTTATTATTTTTAGAAAATCATCTTTAGAATTTTATTATTTTTTATTTAAAAAGTTTTGGGCTTTTTCTGGGCCAGAGAAAAATGGGTGTTCACACTACCCAAAGGCTTGAGCATAAGTAGCAATCATCTGTTTTTGAGCATGCAATTCCCTCTTAATTCGTTGGCCAAAGATTAAGATGTTGTCATCATATAGCACATGGCTAGGAGTGAATAATCTTCTAGGACCAGAGATATGACTAATCTTGTTTTCATTGACCAGCTTTGAATTACCTCTACTCAGGACATCTTTTACTAAACCGAAAAGAAAGGGAGATAGAGGACCGTCTTGTCTCACACCCCTTAGGTAGTTGAAAAAACAAGCATTCTGGCCATTCACATTGATTGAAAGTTAGGTTGAGTGCAGAATTGTTTTAATCCACTTGATGATTTTTTCATGAAAACCAAAAACCTTGAGGGTATCAAGCAGAAAGTTCCAATCCATTGTGTCAAATGCTTTCCTAATATCCAGCTTGTTGCCAGATTACCACCAAATATTTTGTGATCAACTAGATTAGTTGCTTCAAAGGATGTGCAGATACAATCTTGGATATATTTATCTTTGATGAAACCGCTATGCTATTGAAAGACAATTCTAGCAGCAATTAAGGCTAATCTATCAACTAAAACCTTAGTTACTTTTTAGAATTGAAAATTATCAAGAGTAATAGGTCTGAATTCCTCAATTCTATCAGCATTAGCTGATTTTGGAATTAGAACCATAGTGTTTGAATAGAGATTTGGCAACAACCAGCCTTAAGAGAAGAGTTTAAGTAATGAGAATAAAGTATCTTCTTATACCAGGAGATAAATTATCTCATCTAGTCACTAAAATTATGACATGTGTACTATATTTTAGTTTTTAAAAAAAATGTAAAAAATGATTAAATATGACACATGTCATAATTTTAGTGGCTGAAGAATATAATTTATCTCCTGGTATGCGAATATATTTTATTCTGTAAGTGATTTCATTAAAATTGATATACAATTTGAATAATTTAAAACATTGAAGCAAAGCAACAACAAATAATTGAAGTCATGCACATTATTTATTTTATTTTCCACTATTTTCAATAGAAGCCAGTACAAGTTTCACAAGATGGAATGATTTATTGTTAATTGCACGGGAAGTATATAATATAAAAAAATAGAAGTAGAAAATTGTAGTGTTTAAAGTCGTGATACAGAAATAGCCTATAAAATATCTGAAACCAATCAAATCAAAAGCTTATATGTCTATAAAATTGATCAATATATCTTCTCATGTCTTCTTCTAAAATGTAGCATCACCTGCAAAATGTAGAGGGGAAAAACTTATTTTAACTACTACATGGAGTCCATGCAATCATTAAATATTAGCGAACAAGGTATACAAAGTTAAATGCATGTTTTAGGTTCTTAAAATATTATTCATTATTTATCTATCCTAATTATTAGTTTATTATTAGATTGTAAGTTACTTTTGTTAGAATTTATTTAGATAATTAGGTATTAGTTGTTACAAGTAATTATTAGTTGATTTGGTAAATGAAAATATCAATTTTGTACCCCAAAAAAAATGAAAATATCAATTTTGTACCCAAAAAAATGAAAATATCAATTAGTCTTAATTGTAGACGTTACAATGCAATAATAGAAAGGGGAACAAATGATAAAAAATCTAAAGATCAATTAAGGGTACTTAAACTAGGGAAAGAAGCTAAAAATAACAAGAGTGGTTCCTAAGCATCAATCCTAGCACCTTGACACTTCATAAAGAATGTAAAAACTAAGGTTTGTGACCAAATTTGAATGTAGAAGGACAAAAACTTAGGAATGAAGTATTAGTTCACATAAATCGACCAAGAATTGAAGAAGAAACATCATATGCAAAATGGAGTGTAAGTGTTGGTGCTAGCCACAACATTTCATCCTCCTATTCCACCCAGGTGCCCCATTGCATCTGTTGAGTGGCGCCTAATAAACTAATGTTTGGTTGTTGTATTGCATTTTTAATCGCAATGAGATCATGTTTAATAAACAATGTAAAAATAACGACAACTAACTCTTAATCTTATTAGGTAAAGTTGACTACATAAATTGAACGATGTTTTAATGTTCTATCATCATTACTACTAACAAGTAATGTAACATTCCATATTAAAAAGATGAGATTGATATTAATAGTCTTACCTTTTTAGTCTTGGACTTGAAATCTCCTCATTCTAGCTATATAGAGAAGAAGTTGCACATATAACAAATCACACATATTGTTGAAGAACTGAAAATAGGAATATCTCCATGAAGTCTTAAGGACTAAAGTTCCACACACTCCCCAAAATCCAATAATGAATCCAAGTCCTATGCTCATGTAAAACCCAAAGCTTATGAATCTATCATCATCATCAACATTTTTATGAGTGTTGTTGCTATCTTCTAGGCAATTCTTTGACAATGGGGGTCCACAAAGGCCAGGGTTTCCTATATATGTATATGCATCAAAGGTTTGTAGTTGGGTGCTGCTTGGCATTTTCCCAGATAAGTTGTTGAATGACAAGCACATATAACTGAGGAAAGTCAAGTTTGAAAGGATATCGGGAATTATAACAGAAAGATGGTTTTTTGACAAGTCAAGTGATTCCAACCTTTTCATATGACCAATGTTTTTGGGAATGGATCCTATGAGATAATTGCTTGAAAGATTTAAGCTAATTAATGCAACAAGTATTGTCATACTTTGAGGTATCTCTCCCATTAACTGATTGCAGGAGAGATCAATGGTTGTTAGAAATCTAAGATTTTTCCCATATTCTCTATTTGCCCCTTTCCATGCTAATATTGCTTTGTCGCTGAACGAGACAAATTTGTAATCTCCAAAGCCAAGAGCATATGCAAGTGTTTCATAGGAAATTGGTTTTCTTGAAAATTTTGTATTTGACAAAGCAATTATGCGATCAAGGCATTGAGGTATGTCCCCTGTAATATTGTTGTTAGACAAGTCCAATACTTGAATATATGATAGATTGCAAAGACTTTTAGGTATGCTTCCTTGGAATTTATTTGCTCGTAGGCGCAAAACGATCATTTGATGTAGGTTTTCACCTATCCATATTGGTATTGTTCCTTCGATATTGTTATCCCCAAAGTCGAGCAACTTCAAGTTGCTACAATGAGCCAAAGATGGAAATTCACTAGTGAAATTGTTGTTGTTTAAATGGATTGTCTAAATACTTTGTAAAGTGCGAAAAGAATCTGGTATTCTCCCAAAGAAATTATTTGTTGCCAAATTCAAGACTTGTAATTTTTGAAATTGCCCCCAACAGTCCAATAGTCTCCCTAATAAGGAGTTACTAGACATATCAAGATAAGCTAAATTCTGATATGATGTTCCACAAAAAGAAGATATGGACCCTGAAAACATATTATTTGAGACAGATAAAACAGTTAGTTGTGGTGGAAAATTAGGTAGTGGACCTGAAAAACTGTTGAAACTAAAATCCCATTCAACTTCTGATAATCCAGCTTCCACACTTAGTATTGATATTGATTTTGGCAAGGCTCCACTAAGTTTGTTATGTGAGACATTCAGGTATGCCAAACCTGGAGTTAGGTTCCAAAACCATTCAGGAAAATAATCTGAAATATCATTATTGGATATTTCCAATAACTCTAGTTTCTCTTGATGTTTGAGCCACAATGGAAAGTTAGGACCCAAGTTGCATGAAGATGCAGATAGATCAATCAGTTGGAAAGGTGGAATCCAATTTGAACTCAAGTTGAATGAAAGTGGATTTTGGTCCACATACAAATATCTCAAGTTGGATAGGTTTGAAAAATGTGATTCATTGATGATACTACTAAAATTATTTGAATGGATAGACAAAGTTTCGAGATTAGAAAGTTGACCAATATTATAAGGAAGTGTCCCATTTAATTGATTATCTGAAAGTATCAAATCTTTTATAACATTTCCTCTTGAACACAAATGTTGCATGTAATCACTGAATTGGCCAAATAATTTGTTGGAAGATAGATCCAATATCTCAAGTTGACACAAACTCGGAAAGGATTTTGGTATGCTACCTTGGAGTTTATTATTTGAAAGAAGTAGCCACTTAAGAGAAGTCATATTTTCGAAGCCATCTGGAATATTTTGTTGCAAAGAATTAGATGATAGATCAAGATATGCGATGACTTTGCTAAAATTAAACACCCATGATATAGAACTCAAGTAATTACCTTCGAGACTGAGAGCAAGTACATAATTGGAAGAATTTATAAGGGGAATAGATTTCAGATTGAATTGATGGAGTATACAAAAATCTAAAATAACAGACCGTAGAAAAGGGAGTTTGGTTAATGGTGATAGTGTATCAACAACCTGACTAAGATTATTATATGAAAGATCAAGGTATGTCAAATTAGAAAGGGTAGAGACCCATTCAAGGTCATTTGCAAACAAAAACTCATTGTTCCCAAGGTCAAGACTTTGCAAATTGGAGAGGTTTCCTAGAGAATGAGGAATGGCACCAACAAGGGCATTACTTTCAAGATTCAAGTATGTCAATTGAACAAGTGAGCCAATGCACTGGGGGATTTTTCCTCCCAAGTGATTAAAACTGAGATCTAAGGAAATTAGATGGTGCAATTGACATAGTGAAGAATCTATGTTACCTCCAAGTTGTGGTATAATATCAAGGTTGATGTATGGAGGTTGGAGTTTCAACATGGTTACATGACCAGTTGAATTATTACATGTAACTCCTTTCCATATGCAACAATCTTCTTGACCTTTCCATGATGATAGTAAGTCATTTTTATCAATCAGTTTAGCTTTGAACTTTAGAAGATCATTCTTTTCTGTCTCTACACATTTCTTAATGTTGGAATTTCCAACACGTAAACAAATGTATAGAATGGTTACAAGACAAAAAAGATAGAACCTGGAAGTAAACATGGTTATCAACTCAACTCTCTTTGGAATGATTTTTGGGATATTTATGTTTGTAGGTTATTATAAGCTAAGGGGCAAGACAACTTGAGTGAGCAATTTGTTTATCGTGGCAAATTTTATGTGGGAATTTGTTTATTATCACAATTTTTTGTGGATCACTTTAAGCTAAGACTTGTGTGGTTCTCCCTCAAGTCCTTTAATAAGACAATTTTGTGTAGTTTTACATATTAAAAAGGATGGGAATATCATTCAATTAGTTAATAATTGTACGTACTTTATCAAAACTTGTATTTATTTATAAAACTAAGTATTTTATCTTTCTACTCAAATTATTTAAGTAAATAAATGTATTTTAATAATAAATTCATTTATTTTACATAGAACTTTAAATCAATATTATTAATAACATATCACTTTATAACCATTAAAGTTGAATCATTTAATTACATTTTGACAAGCTCTTGAATGTTCAATGGTGTGCATGCTGATCTATCATATAGACATCCATATGCTATGATTGAATACACTGCTTCTGTAAGATGATAACCATCCCAAAAGAAATGTTTGTTTGGGTTTATGCATGGTTTTGACATTGGGATACACCCTGAAGTTCCATTTCCCCAAGTGGTGCAACATGGATTGCTTGCATCTATCAAACCTACAAAAATATATATATATATGGACATGATTTAGAGAGATAGAGATTAAAACTAACCAATTAAACTAAAGTGGTAGTTAATATAAGTGTCAAATGTTTACACCAACATCCACTAATATTTTGATATATGTACATTCTTTTGTAAACTAAAAGATAGAAATATCAATAAATACTGATTTGCCAAAATATTATTGGATGTTAGTGTATAATATATTACTATACATTAGCCATGCATTCCAATTAAATATGTGTCCATATTAGTTATTTGTTTGGGATTTTTAATTACCATAAGTTGATGGATTTTTGATTGCATCATAGCCTAGTGAATTGGCATGACCAAGAACAAAGGTGGAAGCTGGAAGATTGGATGTCATATTTTTTAACAAAAAAGGGAGCCTCTCATTGAAGTATGACACAATTTGGTTTATTTCCTCTATGCAATCACCTTCATGTGCATGTGTTCTTGAGATTGATGGGATACACCCTAAGGGTCCAATGTCAAAAAATATCATCTTTCTAGCTCCCAACTTGTACAATCTCTATCATGGTTAACAAATTTAAAAAACAAGTAACAACATGAGATTAATTAGATTCATAAAGAAAATCAATAAACCCATGTAAGTTTTTCTAGTAAAAATTAAAGGGGATAAGTTTTTGTACCTCAAATTGTTGGGAAAGGTTGGAAATGAGGAGTTTAGCAAAGGGCTTAGGCAGGTAAAGCTTGCTTGTATTGTAATACATTGTTTCAAGGTAATTGTTGATGTAGTCATTGCTCCCTATGGAGATTAAATATATAGATTCTGACAAGTGTTTAGATAACTGAGTTGAATTGTTGAGCATTTGGGGTAAATCCTTCTCAATTGTCCTTTGAAACAAGTTAATTTGTTCCTCAAAATTCAAGCATTCTCCCTTCAAAATTCCAATAATTTGGTTAAGTGAATCAACTTTCTCCTTTATGAGCCTTTCTAATATATGAGTGGGGTGTTTTTTCACCCTTTGCTTAAAAAAAAAAACTTTCTCCATTCACCAAAAAGAAAAGAAGTACCATTTTTTATTTCTAATTTAATATTTAAGAGGCTTACCCCATTGAAATCTTACCTTCCCCTCCTGAGGGAGAATTTTATAAGTAAAAATTGTTTACTTTTTAACAATTTAAAAAGCAAAAAATCTCAATCAAAATAAACATAAAACAGGGAAGAAAAAATTAATCAATATTGAAAGAAAATCATATTCTGATATTCAACCCATATATAATTATATATATATACACACTTACAAGAATGCTTCCAGTATCTGGCAGAATTCCACATGAACCAGAGGCATAATTGAGTCCAGTTAATGAACTTGGACCTTTACTGCTCAGGTATGGTGGAGAATATGGCAATCCAAGATATTCAGCTAATCACAAAAAAATGCATTTTATCATTTATGAAATCAACCAACAACAAAAATAGACAAGGTGAAAGTGGCTAATGGAATAGATTTTTTTTAATTAATCAGTAGTATAATATATGAAAGAAATGAATAAACAATCTATAATGCAAGGAAGAAATTTTTGTAACTATTAAATTGTGATTCATAATCGATCATAGGCTGCAATATTACGATTTTGATTGTCTCAACAACTGCATATAATTGAGGTTGGATATATCAATTTTAATTTTATGCTTCTATTCACGATTGCCATAAATACAATCGCAATCACCATCACAAGACTAAATAGACTAAAATGAAAAATATTCTCAAACAATAATAAATTTTCAGAAAGAATGATACCTATAAAATCTGCAATAGTTCTTCCATTAGTGAATCTTCCAGTGGAACCATTGGCAAAATCAGAACCATAAGGCAAGAAATTGGCTCTTACAAAAGTTGGCAGAAAATTGTTATTACCACTGTCAAACAAGGAGTCACCAAACACATATAATGCAGGTGCAAGTGGAAGGGTGCAAATTGGGGACATTAGGTGAAGGAAAACTAATGACAAAATAAGAAAAACCTTAGCCATTTTCATTTGACACTTTCCAAATTTTCAAGAAGTTTATAATATAATGAAAGTGGAAAATGAGTCAAGTTATATATGATATCTTTTGTGCTTTAGGTTTCTGAAAAGAGGGGACCAGTCACATGAATTTAGTAGGATGTTGCCTATAAAAGATGTGCAAATAGTGTGGACTTCATGACATACTCGAATAATGTAACTCATAATATACATGAATAAGGTTGCTAATAACATGTTTTGAACATAAAATATGCATCAAAATGAGCGTAAAGTAGATTTTTATTGAACAATAAATTCTCATGTAAAAGCACGTTGCACGCCATTACGTATATGAGTTGGCACTAAAGCTAGAATTGTCTTTTAGACCCACATTATTTAGCAACAAATGGGGATCACCTATCCATGTTTCGATATTAATTGCTTTCAGTCGAGTCTAACAATATTGTTCTTAAAATCAATCTTCAATTGATGAGTGCCCTTAGAAATAGGATGTATGTAGAAAAATGATTTCGTATTGATGCATGATATGCATGAAGTGAACTTTTCTTTTTCTTTTTTTCTTTTTTATCATGTTATATCGATTGAAATGTAATCTATTACTCAAAATGATGCATGAAATGCAAGTGACGTCGACCTTGGGCTATTTAAAAATGATGATGCATTGCATTTATGCTTTGATATATGAATGATGTGAGACTAGTATTTTTAAAGCATATGATGCATGCATGTGATTGATTTTTTATGATGTATGAGACTTTGAATGCATGAAATCTATGAGAAGGTGTATGAAACGTTTTTTTTTTTTGTGATGAGATGACAGGAGTTATTACAATAAATGCAATAATATGGTGAGGTATGAGATTAAAATGTATGATATAATAATACATGGAGTAGAATGTTTGAATGTTTGAATGTTTTTATATTATTTTTTATTTTATGAATGGATGAATAAGTGAATGCTGTGTTTATTTTATTGTATGTATTTATAATGAATGCATGCATAAGTTAATGAAAGATGAATTTATCTTTTTTGAATGCATAAATGAATGGATTTCACTTTTGAATGCATAAATGAATGAATGTGTGAGGAATGTACTTTTATTTTTTTAGTGAATGTATGTAGACATAAGTAAATGAATGTTTAAATGATGTATTTTTCTTTTTCATTTTGAATGTATGAATGAGTAATGGAATGTATCAATGAAGGAATAAATGTTTGAGTTATACATATGTGTTTTTTTTATATATGAATGCATAAATTATATATTTTTTGATGCATGAGTGAATGGATAAATATATAAATAAATAAGAGAATGTATGAATGATGTATTTTTTCTTTTTATTTCCTTTTTTAAATGCATGTATGGATAGCTAATTAAAAGAATGTATGAGTAATATATTCTACTTATATGCATGCATGAACGAATTATTTTGAATGATAGTTTTTTATGATGAATGAATACATGCATAAATAGTGGATGATGGACTTTCGTATATCTATGTGTGTAGGTATGTATGTATAGGTCAATAAAAAATTTATTTTTTAATGCATAAATTAATGCATAAGTCAATCAATGAATATTTTTATTTTTGAATGCATAAGTCAATCAATAATTTTTTTTAATGCATAAATGAATGGATAATTGAATGAATGTTTGAATATGTACTTTTTATGTTAATGCATTCAAGAATGAATTTTTTGAATGATGTATTTTTTTATTAATGCATGATGAATGAAATGCCCAAAAATACAAAATGCGTGCCCCTTAGGATAATGGACTCTATCTTGGGGGTGGTTTAGCCATCATTACGATTGAACATGTATATATATATATATATATATATATATATATATATAAATTATACATTCAGGCTAGCTTAAGGCCAAAATAAATTGCCATATTTATTTTTGTAACAATCCCCTTGGTGGGGGAACAAGATTTCCCCCTCAAGGGTGCGATATTTTACATGATTTTTATTTTACATGATAAAATTCCAAACAATATGCTATACTACAAATATGATACAAATCACAAGATTCACAACAAGTACAACATCCTAGGATAGGGTTCTAACATACAATGGACGCCCTTGGTAAGTTCTAGACTCCCTATAAGGTGCCCATATTGTATCTCTCTCCAATAGAGAAACCCAAATATTATGATGTTAGACACAGGAGACCAACTCGAGCGGCTAACTCATAATAGGAGGTAACAATATGAGTGGTCCACATCACCAATACTTAGAAGCGGCAAAGACCGCGACTAGTGAGGTTAGTATCCCTTCTATTCAAAAAGGTATCACTAATACCCGAGTGTAGGGCATATGTGTGTGACTAAAATATGTACATGATATATCACCCAATAACAAAATAATACATACATAAAACATACACTTAATATTTATAACATAGAATTCATACATACAACATATAATTTTTAATTACGCATGGAATTCATGTTTATAACATACAATTAATAATTAAGCATGCAATTCATATTTATAACATACAATTAATAATTAAGCATGTAATTCATATTGATATCATAACATACGATTAATAATTAAGCATGCAATTTTTGTATTGTTGGAAATTAACCAAATAGAAAAAATAATAATAATAAACAAACAGACACACATTTCATTGATTATGGGTCGGACTCTCTCAAAAAAGTCCCACCAGAGTCGCCGGTTGTCACGCCTCGATTTTCGGCTGCACGACTTTGTTAGAGCCGCCACTACATTTAATGGTAAAAAATGTAGAAAAATCTTTTAAGTCCAATTACCTTGGGCTTTTGGGTTTTTGATATCCAAGTTCGGGAGTCGGCTACAAGGTATGGAAGGTATTAGCACCCTACCTACCCGCCTTAGGCGGTACCCTTCATTATAATATATGACTTTATTATTATTTTTTATTATTATTATTATTAAATTATCTAGTTAATTAATTTAAATGAGCAAAACTATTTATTATTTTTAGTTATGCCTGACAAGATAGCTATCGCGTCCCGATTTTCGGTTACACGACTTTGTTAGAGTCACCACTACATTTTATGGTAAAAAATGTAGAAAAATATTTTTAGCCCAATCACATTGGGCTTTGGATTTTTGATATCCAGGTTCGAGAGTCGGTTACAAGGTACGGAAGGTATTAGCACCCTACCCGCCCGCCTTAGGCGATACCCTTCATTTAAATTATATGAGTTTATTATATTTTAAATTTATTTGGTTATTTAATTATTTATTTGAAAGGGAAAAAAAAAATTATTGTGCCTAACAAGATGAACATTGGTCCTACGTATCTCAATTTAGATAGGGAATCAAGGCTTGCGTAGTTCTTTAGTAGAAAAACGTTTATTGGTTGAGTATTTTAATTAAGAATAGAAGCGGTGTAGCGCGACCGTCCGAAGGATGAGTTAAAGGAAAGAAGCCCCCTGAGCGACAATCCCTTCATCCTTTATGTGGTTGACAATTTTTATTTTTACATTTTACTAATTTTATGGTGTGGATTTCTAACCTGTTAACATGCTTTGAATGAACACCTGAGATGTAGGAGATCCAACCGCACAGTCCAAAATTCTCTGTCTGCTTGCATGTACGCATGTGGTGTTATAGAGCAGAGGAGAGATACTCCAGATCATGACTCATCAGATGGTAGTGATTCTGATATAACGCTTGTGCTAGGTGTTCTGTTTTTTTCTACCTCTTTTGTGTAAGGATTTTTGTGTAATGGGGATTATGTTGGAGGTCATTTTCTTATATGTTTTGTTGATGAGAAATGGTTGGGTGCTGTGAGTTTTATTTGTTTGAGAGGATAGAACTCTCATTATTTTTTGCTATTTTTCAGGGGGCTCTTTTTAAGAGAGGATCTCTTTTGAGAGATGTTTATTTTGAGAAAATGATGGCTCCTTTTGAGAGAGGTCTTTTGTGAGAGATAGTTTTTCTTGAGAGAGCTTTTTTTGTAAGATGATTTTTGAGGAACCCTTTACTCTTTGGCATATGCTACTATTTATAGCCTACGTATATTAACATTTACAAAACTTTTCATTTAATTTCTTTGAGAGAATAAATGTGGAATCTGATTTGTTTTTATTAATTGAAACTCAAATTCCGATTCCCATCATTATGGTTTGGAGGAAGTTAAAGAAAAAATTAGATTTTTATTTAATTCATATCCAAACAATCAGGGTTTTCCTGATTATGACTTTTAATACAAAAAAATTGAATTTAAAATTATTTAAAAAATAAAAATCCAAATTAAGTGTTAATACCCCGAGGGATTAATAATTTTTCTAAAACCCAAAATTGTTGTAATACCCCCGGTGAGTAAAAATAAATATTTGGCTCTACAAAACATAAAATTAGAAATTTTTTTTTTCTAGATAATATTTTTAATCGATTCTAAACCATCTTAATATCATTGCATTACTCAATGATAGGTGAAGATAATCTTTTTAAATCACAAAAGATATTTAGTAACGAATCTTCATATCATTTGTTTGATACGATTGTAATTCTTACCATACTCATATTGGGATGCAATCAATTTGATATGATTTGTGTTTTTCATATGCAATCTCTGATTTGATTTTTGAATCCTTAAAGATTTACTTATTTCAAGGTGATTCACGCAACTTAATCAAATTGATATGATACGATTCAAATACATATTTCAAATCTTTAATTTATTTGATAATCCAATCAAATCTTTAATTCATTCATCTTTTATTTTTCTTTATTAATGATTATTATATTTTTTTAGAATAACTTTGAAAAATCAGTTTTTTGGTATTGAGTTACTTTGAGTTTGAATTTTAGTTAACCTAATCACTTCGATTTAGGAACCTTATCATAATCGGTTTGACTTTTATATTTTGGCTTTGTTATTTTAGTTAACCTAATCGCTTAGATTTAGGAACCTCGACAACTGGTTTAGTTTTATTATTTTTAGAAAATCATCTTTAGAATTTTATTATTTTTTATTTAAAAAGTTTTGGGCTTTTTCTGGGCCAGAGAAAAATGGGTGTTCACACTACCCAAAGGCTTGAGCATAAGTAGCAATCATCTGTTTTTGAGCATGCAATTCCCTCTTAATTCGTTGGCCAAAGATTAAGATGTTGTCATCATATAGCACATGGCTAGGAGTGAATAATCTTCTAGGACCAGAGATATGACTAATCTTGTTTTCATTGACCAGCTTTGAATTACCTCTACTCAGGACATCTTTTACTAAACCGAAAAGAAAGGGAGATAGAGGACCGTCTTGTCTCACACCCCTTAGGTAGTTGAAAAAACAAGCATTCTGGCCATTCACATTGATTGAAAGTTAGGTTGAGTGCAGAATTGTTTTAATCCACTTGATGATTTTTTCATGAAAACCAAAAACCTTGAGGGTATCAAGCAGAAAGTTCCAATCCATTGTGTCAAATGCTTTCCTAATATCCAGCTTGTTGCCAGATTACCACCAAATATTTTGTGATCAACTAGATTAGTTGCTTCAAAGGATGTGCAGATACAATCTTGGATATATTTATCTTTGATGAAACCGCTATGCTATTGAAAGACAATTCTAGCAGCAATTAAGGCTAATCTATCAACTAAAACCTTAGTTACTTTTTAGAATTGAAAATTATCAAGAGTAATAGGTCTGAATTCCTCAATTCTATCAGCATTAGCTGATTTTGGAATTAGAACCATAGTGTTTGAATAGAGATTTGGCAACAACCAGCCTTAAGAGAAGAGTTTAAGTAATGAGAATAAAGTATCTTCTTATACCAGGAGATAAATTATCTCATCTAGTCACTAAAATTATGACATGTGTACTATATTTTAGTTTTTAAAAAAAATGTAAAAAATGATTAAATATGACACATGTCATAATTTTAGTGGCTGAAGAATATAATTTATCTCCTGGTATGCGAATATATTTTATTCTGTAAGTGATTTCATTAAAATTGATATACAATTTGAATAATTTAAAACATTGAAGCAAAGCAACAACAAATAATTGAAGTCATGCACATTATTTATTTTATTTTCCACTATTTTCAATAGAAGCCAGTACAAGTTTCACAAGATGGAATGATTTATTGTTAATTGCACGGGAAGTATATAATATAAAAAAATAGAAGTAGAAAATTGTAGTGTTTAAAGTCGTGATACAGAAATAGCCTATAAAATATCTGAAACCAATCAAATCAAAAGCTTATATGTCTATAAAATTGATCAATATATCTTCTCATGTCTTCTTCTAAAATGTAGCATCACCTGCAAAATGTAGAGGGGAAAAACTTATTTTAACTACTACATGGAGTCCATGCAATCATTAAATATTAGCGAACAAGGTATACAAAGTTAAATGCATGTTTTAGGTTCTTAAAATATTATTCATTATTTATCTATCCTAATTATTAGTTTATTATTAGATTGTAAGTTACTTTTGTTAGAATTTATTTAGATAATTAGGTATTAGTTGTTACAAGTAATTATTAGTTGATTTGGTAAATGAAAATATCAATTTTGTACCCCAAAAAAAATGAAAATATCAATTTTGTACCCAAAAAAATGAAAATATCAATTAGTCTTAATTGTAGACGTTACAATGCAATAATAGAAAGGGGAACAAATGATAAAAAATCTAAAGATCAATTAAGGGTACTTAAACTAGGGAAAGAAGCTAAAAATAACAAGAGTGGTTCCTAAGCATCAATCCTAGCACCTTGACACTTCATAAAGAATGTAAAAACTAAGGTTTGTGACCAAATTTGAATGTAGAAGGACAAAAACTTAGGAATGAAGTATTAGTTCACATAAATCGACCAAGAATTGAAGAAGAAACATCATATGCAAAATGGAGTGTAAGTGTTGGTGCTAGCCACAACATTTCATCCTCCTATTCCACCCAGGTGCCCCATTGCATCTGTTGAGTGGCGCCTAATAAACTAATGTTTGGTTGTTGTATTGCATTTTTAATCGCAATGAGATCATGTTTAATAAACAATGTAAAAATAACGACAACTAACTCTTAATCTTATTAGGTAAAGTTGACTACATAAATTGAACGATGTTTTAATGTTCTATCATCATTACTACTAACAAGTAATGTAACATTCCATATTAAAAAGATGAGATTGATATTAATAGTCTTACCTTTTTAGTCTTGGACTTGAAATCTCCTCATTCTAGCTATATAGAGAAGAAGTTGCACATATAACAAATCACACATATTGTTGAAGAACTGAAAATAGGAATATCTCCATGAAGTCTTAAGGACTAAAGTTCCACACACTCCCCAAAATCCAATAATGAATCCAAGTCCTATGCTCATGTAAAACCCAAAGCTTATGAATCTATCATCATCATCAACATTTTTATGAGTGTTGTTGCTATCTTCTAGGCAATTCTTTGACAATGGGGGTCCACAAAGGCCAGGGTTTCCTATATATGTATATGCATCAAAGGTTTGTAGTTGGGTGCTGCTTGGCATTTTCCCAGATAAGTTGTTGAATGACAAGCACATATAACTGAGGAAAGTCAAGTTTGAAAGGATATCGGGAATTATAACAGAAAGATGGTTTTTTGACAAGTCAAGTGATTCCAACCTTTTCATATGACCAATGTTTTTGGGAATGGATCCTATGAGATAATTGCTTGAAAGATTTAAGCTAATTAATGCAACAAGTATTGTCATACTTTGAGGTATCTCTCCCATTAACTGATTGCAGGAGAGATCAATGGTTGTTAGAAATCTAAGATTTTTCCCATATTCTCTATTTGCCCCTTTCCATGCTAATATTGCTTTGTCGCTGAACGAGACAAATTTGTAATCTCCAAAGCCAAGAGCATATGCAAGTGTTTCATAGGAAATTGGTTTTCTTGAAAATTTTGTATTTGACAAAGCAATTATGCGATCAAGGCATTGAGGTATGTCCCCTGTAATATTGTTGTTAGACAAGTCCAATACTTGAATATATGATAGATTGCAAAGACTTTTAGGTATGCTTCCTTGGAATTTATTTGCTCGTAGGCGCAAAACGATCATTTGATGTAGGTTTTCACCTATCCATATTGGTATTGTTCCTTCGATATTGTTATCCCCAAAGTCGAGCAACTTCAAGTTGCTACAATGAGCCAAAGATGGAAATTCACTAGTGAAATTGTTGTTGTTTAAATGGATTGTCTAAATACTTTGTAAAGTGCGAAAAGAATCTGGTATTCTCCCAAAGAAATTATTTGTTGCCAAATTCAAGACTTGTAATTTTTGAAATTGCCCCCAACAGTCCAATAGTCTCCCTAATAAGGAGTTACTAGACATATCAAGATAAGCTAAATTCTGATATGATGTTCCACAAAAAGAAGATATGGACCCTGAAAACATATTATTTGAGACAGATAAAACAGTTAGTTGTGGTGGAAAATTAGGTAGTGGACCTGAAAAACTGTTGAAACTAAAATCCCATTCAACTTCTGATAATCCAGCTTCCACACTTAGTATTGATATTGATTTTGGCAAGGCTCCACTAAGTTTGTTATGTGAGACATTCAGGTATGCCAAACCTGGAGTTAGGTTCCAAAACCATTCAGGAAAATAATCTGAAATATCATTATTGGATATTTCCAATAACTCTAGTTTCTCTTGATGTTTGAGCCACAATGGAAAGTTAGGACCCAAGTTGCATGAAGATGCAGATAGATCAATCAGTTGGAAAGGTGGAATCCAATTTGAACTCAAGTTGAATGAAAGTGGATTTTGGTCCACATACAAATATCTCAAGTTGGATAGGTTTGAAAAATGTGATTCATTGATGATACTACTAAAATTATTTGAATGGATAGACAAAGTTTCGAGATTAGAAAGTTGACCAATATTATAAGGAAGTGTCCCATTTAATTGATTATCTGAAAGTATCAAATCTTTTATAACATTTCCTCTTGAACACAAATGTTGCATGTAATCACTGAATTGGCCAAATAATTTGTTGGAAGATAGATCCAATATCTCAAGTTGACACAAACTCGGAAAGGATTTTGGTATGCTACCTTGGAGTTTATTATTTGAAAGAAGTAGCCACTTAAGAGAAGTCATATTTTCGAAGCCATCTGGAATATTTTGTTGCAAAGAATTAGATGATAGATCAAGATATGCGATGACTTTGCTAAAATTAAACACCCATGATATAGAACTCAAGTAATTACCTTCGAGACTGAGAGCAAGTACATAATTGGAAGAATTTATAAGGGGAATAGATTTCAGATTGAATTGATGGAGTATACAAAAATCTAAAATAACAGACCGTAGAAAAGGGAGTTTGGTTAATGGTGATAGTGTATCAACAACCTGACTAAGATTATTATATGAAAGATCAAGGTATGTCAAATTAGAAAGGGTAGAGACCCATTCAAGGTCATTTGCAAACAAAAACTCATTGTTCCCAAGGTCAAGACTTTGCAAATTGGAGAGGTTTCCTAGAGAATGAGGAATGGCACCAACAAGGGCATTACTTTCAAGATTCAAGTATGTCAATTGAACAAGTGAGCCAATGCACTGGGGGATTTTTCCTCCCAAGTGATTAAAACTGAGATCTAAGGAAATTAGATGGTGCAATTGACATAGTGAAGAATCTATGTTACCTCCAAGTTGTGGTATAATATCAAGGTTGATGTATGGAGGTTGGAGTTTCAACATGGTTACATGACCAGTTGAATTATTACATGTAACTCCTTTCCATATGCAACAATCTTCTTGACCTTTCCATGATGATAGTAAGTCATTTTTATCAATCAGTTTAGCTTTGAACTTTAGAAGATCATTCTTTTCTGTCTCTACACATTTCTTAATGTTGGAATTTCCAACACGTAAACAAATGTATAGAATGGTTACAAGACAAAAAAGATAGAACCTGGAAGTAAACATGGTTATCAACTCAACTCTCTTTGGAATGATTTTTGGGATATTTATGTTTGTAGGTTATTATAAGCTAAGGGGCAAGACAACTTGAGTGAGCAATTTGTTTATCGTGGCAAATTTTATGTGGGAATTTGTTTATTATCACAATTTTTTGTGGATCACTTTAAGCTAAGACTTGTGTGGTTCTCCCTCAAGTCCTTTAATAAGACAATTTTGTGTAGTTTTACATATTAAAAAGGATGGGAATATCATTCAATTAGTTAATAATTGTACGTACTTTATCAAAACTTGTATTTATTTATAAAACTAAGTATTTTATCTTTCTACTCAAATTATTTAAGTAAATAAATGTATTTTAATAATAAATTCATTTATTTTACATAGAACTTTAAATCAATATTATTAATAACATATCACTTTATAACCATTAAAGTTGAATCATTTAATTACATTTTGACAAGCTCTTGAATGTTCAATGGTGTGCATGCTGATCTATCATATAGACATCCATATGCTATGATTGAATACACTGCTTCTGTAAGATGATAACCATCCCAAAAGAAATGTTTGTTTGGGTTTATGCATGGTTTTGACATTGGGATACACCCTGAAGTTCCATTTCCCCAAGTGGTGCAACATGGATTGCTTGCATCTATCAAACCTACAAAAATATATATATATATGGACATGATTTAGAGAGATAGAGATTAAAACTAACCAATTAAACTAAAGTGGTAGTTAATATAAGTGTCAAATGTTTACACCAACATCCACTAATATTTTGATATATGTACATTCTTTTGTAAACTAAAAGATAGAAATATCAATAAATACTGATTTGCCAAAATATTATTGGATGTTAGTGTATAATATATTACTATACATTAGCCATGCATTCCAATTAAATATGTGTCCATATTAGTTATTTGTTTGGGATTTTTAATTACCATAAGTTGATGGATTTTTGATTGCATCATAGCCTAGTGAATTGGCATGACCAAGAACAAAGGTGGAAGCTGGAAGATTGGATGTCATATTTTTTAACAAAAAAGGGAGCCTCTCATTGAAGTATGACACAATTTGGTTTATTTCCTCTATGCAATCACCTTCATGTGCATGTGTTCTTGAGATTGATGGGATACACCCTAAGGGTCCAATGTCAAAAAATATCATCTTTCTAGCTCCCAACTTGTACAATCTCTATCATGGTTAACAAATTTAAAAAACAAGTAACAACATGAGATTAATTAGATTCATAAAGAAAATCAATAAACCCATGTAAGTTTTTCTAGTAAAAATTAAAGGGGATAAGTTTTTGTACCTCAAATTGTTGGGAAAGGTTGGAAATGAGGAGTTTAGCAAAGGGCTTAGGCAGGTAAAGCTTGCTTGTATTGTAATACATTGTTTCAAGGTAATTGTTGATGTAGTCATTGCTCCCTATGGAGATTAAATATATAGATTCTGACAAGTGTTTAGATAACTGAGTTGAATTGTTGAGCATTTGGGGTAAATCCTTCTCAATTGTCCTTTGAAACAAGTTAATTTGTTCCTCAAAATTCAAGCATTCTCCCTTCAAAATTCCAATAATTTGGTTAAGTGAATCAACTTTCTCCTTTATGAGCCTTTCTAATATATGAGTGGGGTGTTTTTTCACCCTTTGCTTAAAAAAAAAAACTTTCTCCATTCACCAAAAAGAAAAGAAGTACCATTTTTTATTTCTAATTTAATATTTAAGAGGCTTACCCCATTGAAATCTTACCTTCCCCTCCTGAGGGAGAATTTTATAAGTAAAAATTGTTTACTTTTTAACAATTTAAAAAGCAAAAAATCTCAATCAAAATAAACATAAAACAGGGAAGAAAAAATTAATCAATATTGAAAGAAAATCATATTCTGATATTCAACCCATATATAATTATATATATATACACACTTACAAGAATGCTTCCAGTATCTGGCAGAATTCCACATGAACCAGAGGCATAATTGAGTCCAGTTAATGAACTTGGACCTTTACTGCTCAGGTATGGTGGAGAATATGGCAATCCAAGATATTCAGCTAATCACAAAAAAATGCATTTTATCATTTATGAAATCAACCAACAACAAAAATAGACAAGGTGAAAGTGGCTAATGGAATAGATTTTTTTTAATTAATCAGTAGTATAATATATGAAAGAAATGAATAAACAATCTATAATGCAAGGAAGAAATTTTTGTAACTATTAAATTGTGATTCATAATCGATCATAGGCTGCAATATTACGATTTTGATTGTCTCAACAACTGCATATAATTGAGGTTGGATATATCAATTTTAATTTTATGCTTCTATTCACGATTGCCATAAATACAATCGCAATCACCATCACAAGACTAAATAGACTAAAATGAAAAATATTCTCAAACAATAATAAATTTTCAGAAAGAATGATACCTATAAAATCTGCAATAGTTCTTCCATTAGTGAATCTTCCAGTGGAACCATTGGCAAAATCAGAACCATAAGGCAAGAAATTGGCTCTTACAAAAGTTGGCAGAAAATTGTTATTACCACTGTCAAACAAGGAGTCACCAAACACATATAATGCAGGTGCAAGTGGAAGGGTGCAAATTGGGGACATTAGGTGAAGGAAAACTAATGACAAAATAAGAAAAACCTTAGCCATTTTCATTTGACACTTTCCAAATTTTCAAGAAGTTTATAATATAATGAAAGTGGAAAATGAGTCAAGTTATATATGATATCTTTTGTGCTTTAGGTTTCTGAAAAGAGGGGACCAGTCACATGAATTTAGTAGGATGTTGCCTATAAAAGATGTGCAAATAGTGTGGACTTCATGACATACTCGAATAATGTAACTCATAATATACATGAATAAGGTTGCTAATAACATGTTTTGAACATAAAATATGCATCAAAATGAGCGTAAAGTAGATTTTTATTGAACAATAAATTCTCATGTAAAAGCACGTTGCACGCCATTACGTATATGAGTTGGCACTAAAGCTAGAATTGTCTTTTAGACCCACATTATTTAGCAACAAATGGGGATCACCTATCCTAAAATGAATATATTCTCATGTTCTTCACCAATTAGCTTTCTCCTCCGAGTATTGCAAATAATATTATTCTATATTTTAGAATTTTTCTTTTTAATGAAGTGTCACTTTTTCATTGGACTGGTACAAGAAAATGGGACAAGAAAACATGTGATCTCTATTTAACAACACTCATCTTTAGGACACTATTAAATGATAGGAAGAGATTAAGGGAATGTGATTTAACAACGCTCAATAAAATATATTTTGTTGTATCTATATAATCAACTTTTGTACAAATTCAACAATGCTCAATGAAGTAAGCGATATTAATTCTCATATATTCAATTGTGTTCACCGGAGTCGGTGTTGTTGATTCTCACATATTCAACAATATTTTTTGTGTTAAGCGTCTAGTTGAATCATATGTTTTGTATATTGGTGTTACATGTTGCTAGCTACATAATTGATTGATTTGAATGTATTATTAATTTTATTATATATTAATTACTAAATTCTATTTCCTAGCTACTTAGATATAAATATTTGTCGCGCTCCGATTTTCAGCTGCACGACTTTGTTTATAGTTGCCACTACATTTTTCCACTCAAAAATGTAGAAAAATGTTTTGGCTCAATCACATTGGGCCTTGGACTTTGACATCCAGGTTCGGGAGTCGATTACACACTAGGGAAGATATTAGCACCCCAGTTGTCCGTTTGAACGGTACCCCACTAATTTGCATGGATTAATTGTGTTATAATTATATTTTTACCAAAACAACTTTATTTTATTATTATGTCTGACAAGAGTGATCTTGGTCCTACGTATCCCCTTTTGGGAATCAAGACTATGTAGTTCTTTATGTAGAAAAAGTTTATTGGTTAGGGTAATTTTATTTCTTCAAAATAGTAAAGTTTAAATTATTTTTAAAAAAAATATGAGCGAAGCATAGCCCTTACGTTCGATACCGCATCTCATATTAAAAGTTGGTTAAAAATTTCTAATTTTTGTTTTTTTATTTAAAACATTTTTAAAATGAGCGAAGCATAGCCCTTATGTGAAATATACATTTTTGGATGTAGAAATATACTTAATCCTATTAATTATAAGGAAGTGAAATGTAGTCCATATGTCCAACACCGCAACATACTCTAAAATTAGAATTGACATATTTCACATAGTTTTGTATTAAAATATTTTTATTTTTCTGTAATTATATTTAAAAAATGGGATTTCGAAATAAAATAACAAACAATCCAATTTCACATTTTATTTATTTTATGGTAAATGTATTAAAATTATTGTTATTGTAGTTATTAATAGAATGATATAAATAGATAAAAACAAAATTCAAGTGGTGAAATTGTGCACCTATATTGACTCCAAGGCTAAATATGATTGACAGGGTGTAGTGTGAGATAGCAGGGTGAGGTATGAGATGGTGAAATTTGCATGATCAATAAACTAGTATATACTTGTTAAAAAGATGCACATTAGAAAATAAATCTTTACTCATAGAACATGAGTGAATGCATGAGTAGTTTCACCTTGACTGGGGTCCTCAAGTGAGGATAATTTTTCAAATTGGTCTCCAATTTAGCTGAGGTTGAAGACAATGCACTATCGAGTATGGACTCAACCACAAACTGGGAGCTCTCTATCTTCTTGAATGTCTTATGTTTCAATATTAATTGTTTTCAGTCGAGTCTAACAATATTGTTCTTAAAATCAATCTTCAATTGATGAGTGCCCTTAGAAATGGGATGTATGCAGAAAAATTATTTTTTATTGATGCATGATATGCATGAAGTGAACTTTTCTTTTTTCTTTTTTTCTTTTTTCTTTTTTATCATGTTACATCGATTGAAATGTAACCTATTACTCAAAATGATGCATGAAATGCAAGTGACGTCGACCTTGGGCATACTTAAAAATGATGATGCATTTCATTTATGCTTTGATGTATGAATAATGTGAGACTAATATTTTTAAACCATATGATGCATGCATGTGATTGATTTTTTTATGATGTATGAGACTTTGAATGCTTGAAAGCTATGAGAAGGTGTATGAAACGTTTTTTTATGATGAGATGACGGGATTTATTACAATAAATGCAATAATATGGTGAGATATGAGATTAAAATGTATGATATAATAATACATGAAGTAGAATATTTGAATGTTTTTATATTATTTTTTATTTTATGAATGTATGAATAAGTGAATTATGTGTTTATTTTATTGTATGTATTTATAATAAATGCATGCATAAGTTAATGAAAGATGAATTTTTCTTTTTTAATGCATAAATGAATGGATTTTCACTTTTGAATGTATAAATGAATGAATGTGTGAGGAATGTACTTTTATTTTTTAGTGAATGTATGCAGACATAAGTCAATGAATGTTTAAATGATGTACTTTTTTATTTATTTTGAATCTATGAATGAATAATGGAATGTGTCAATGAAAGAATAAATGTTTGAGTTATATGTGTTTTTTATATATGAATGCATAAATTATATATTTTTTGATGCATGAGTGAATGGATAATTATATAAATAAATAAGAGAATGTATGAATGATGTATTTTTTTCTTTTTTTATTCTTTTTTAAATGCATGTATGTATAGCTAATTAAAAGAATTTATGAGTAATATATTCTAGTTATATGCATGCATGAACGAATTATTTTGAATGATAGTTCTTTTTTTTGAGTTAGCATATTCGTAGATGGAATGACTTTTTTGAATGATATGTTTTTTAATGTATATATTTATGATGAATGAATGCATGCATAAATAGTGGATGGTGGATTTTCGTATATCTATGTGTGTAGGTATGTATGTATAAGTCAATAAAAAATTTCTTTTTAAATGCATAAGTCAATCATTGAATATTTTTATTTTTGAATGCATAAGCCAATCAATGATTTTTTTTAATGCATAAATGAATGGATAATTGAATGAATATTTGAATATGTACTTTTTATGTTTATGCATTCAAGAATGAATTTTTGAATGATGTATTTTTTATTAATGCATGATGAATGAAATGCCCAAAAATACAAAATGCATGCCCCTTAGGATAATGGACTCTATCTTGGGGGTGGTTTAGCCATCATTACGATTGAACATGTATATATATTTTTTTTAAATTATATTTCTTTTATTTTTATCGTTCAGGCTAGCTTAAGGCCAAAATAAATTGCCATATTTATTTTTGTAACAATCCCCTTGGTGGGGGAACAAGATTTCCCCTCAAGGGTGCGATATTTTACATGATTTTTATTTTACATGACAAAATTTCAAACAATATGTTATACTACAAATATGATACAAATCACAAGATTCACAACAAGTACAACATCCTATGATAGGGTTCTAACATACAATGGACGCCCTTGGTAAGTTCTAGACTCCTTATAAGGTGCCCATATTGTATCTCTCCAATAGAGAAACCCAAATATTATGATGTTAGAAACAGGAGACCAGCTCGAGCGGCTAACTCATAATATGAGGTAACAATATGAGTGGTCCACATCACCGGTACTTAGAAGCGGCAAAGACCGTGATCAGTGAGGTTAGTATCCTTCTATTCAAAAAGGTATCACTAATATCAGGGTGTAGGGCATATGTGTGACTAAAATGTGTACATGATATATCACCTAATAACAAAATAATACATACATAAAACATGCACTTAATATTTATAACATATAATTCATACATACAACATATAATTATTAATTACGCATGGAATTCATGTTTATAACATACAATTAATAATTAAGCATGCAATTCATATTTATAACGTATAATTAATAATTAAGCATGTAATTCATATTGATATCACAACATATGATTAATAATTAAGCATGCAATTTTCGTGTTGTTGGAAATTAACTAATTAACCAAATAGAAAAAATAATAATCATAAACAAATAGACACACATTTTATTGATTATGGGTCGGACTCTCTAAAAAAAGTCCCCACTAGAGTCGCCAATTGTCACGCCTTGATTTTCGGCTACACGACTTTGTTAGAGTCGCCACTACATTTTATGGTCAAAAACGTAGAAAAATATTTTAAGCCCAATTACCTTGGGCTTTTGGGTTTTTGATATCCAGGTTCGGGAGTCGGTTACAAGGTAGGGAATGTATTAGCACCCTACCTGCCCGCCTTAGGTGGTACCCTTCATTATAATATATGACTTTATTATTATTATTATTATTTATTATTAAATTATATGGTTAATTAATTTAAATGAGCAAAACTATTTATTATTTTTAGTTGTGGCCCCCATATTCAGTTACACGACTTTGTTAGAGTCACCACTATATTTTGTAATAAAAAAATGTAGAAAAATCTTTTTAGCCCAATCACATTGGACTTTAGATTTTTGATATTCAGGTTCGGAAGTCGGTTACAAGGTACGGAAGGTATTAGCACCCTACCCGCCCGCCTTAGGCGATACCCTTCATTTAAATTATATGACGTTATTATATTTTAAATTTATTTGGTTATTTAATTAATTATTTGAAAGGGAAATTTTTTTACAACGCTCAATAAAATATATTTTGTTGTATCTATATAATCAACTTTTGTACAGATTCAACAATGTTCAATGAAGTAAGCGATATTAATTCTCATATATTCAATTGTGTTCACCAGAGTCGGTGTTGTTGATTCTCACATATTCAACAATATTTTTTGTGTTAAGCGTCGAGTTGAATCATATGTTTTGTATATTGGTGTTACATGTTGCTAGCTACATAATTGATTGATTTGAATGTATTATTATTTTTATTATATATTAATTACTAAATTCTATATCCTAGCTACTTAGATATAAATATTTGTCGCGTCCCGATTTTCGGCTGCACGATTATATTGGGTCTTGGACATTGATATACACGTTCGGGAGTCGATTACACACTAGGGAATGTATTAGCACCTCAGTTGTCCGTTTGAACGGTACCCTACTAAATTGCATGGATTATTAATTATGTTATAATTATATTTTTACCAAAACAATTTTATTTTATTATTATGTCTGACAAGAGTGATATTGGTCCTACGTATCCTCTTTTGGGAATCAAGACTACGTAGTTGTTTAGGTAGAAAAAGTTTATTGGTTGGGGTAATTTTATTTCTTCAAAATAGTAAAGTTTAAATAATTTTTTTAAAAAAAAGATATGAGCGAAGCATAGCTCTTACGTCCGATACCGCATCTCATATTAAAAGTTGGTTAAAAAATTCTATTTTTTATTTTTTTTTATTTAAAACATTTTTAAAATGAGCGAAGCATAGCCCTTACGTCCGATATTGTATCTCATATTAAAAGTTGATTAAAAAATTCTAATTTTTTATTTTTTTCATTTTTTAAAGAGGTTATTTTTTGGATGTAGAAATATACTTAATCCTATTAATTATAAGGAAGTGAAATGTTGCTCCTATATCCAACAGCGCAACATACTCTAAAATTAGAATTGATATATTTTACATAGTTTTGTATTAAAATATTTTTATTTTTATGTAATTATATTTAAAAAATGGGATTTTGAAATAAAATAACAGACAATCCAATTTCACATTTTATTTATTTTATGGTAAATGTATTAAAATTATTGTTATAGTAATTATTAATGGAATGACATAAATAAATAAAAGCAAAATTCAAGTGGTGAAATTGTGTACCTATATTGACTCCAAGGCTAAAGTCTGTGTCAACTCGGATTTCAACAAATTATGTAGGTCTAATGCCTGCTACGTTGAAACCAGATTCCCAATCACGTTTGCTATCAAAACTGTTTGAGCGGGAGAGAAAATAAAGAAGCTTTAGGAGTGTTGGACATTAGTATTTTTTATGGTTTTTGTGGGTGTCCTTTTTTGTGTTGTGTGGAAGATTTTTGAATTATCTTGGATGGTATGAGTACTTTTGGATGTTGAGGGTTTGAATAGATTTTTTTGAATTATTTTTCGGGTTATTGTGTAGAAGAGATTTTGATGTTGTTGTGAATTATATGTATTTGTTGTTTTTGAGCGAATTTTTGGGATTGTGAATCTTTAGGAAAGAAAAAATGGTATGGACAATTTTGGAATTTTCTCAAGTGTGTATCCTCCTCTTTTCTCAATCTATGTCTCTCTCTTTATAGTCAAAAGGAAATGCCATGTGCAAAAATATAAGAGAATATAATCACCCATTAATTCATAAGAGGGAATCAAGTTGAAATTTGATTTGATTTGCCTAATCCCCAATATGAAATTGATTTCCATCACTTTTAATGTTAATTTTTGCATATGGCTCAATTTGTTATACACTCTAGAAAATCAAGGTCATAACTATCAATTAAAATGTGATTCAATCACTCTTTAGTGCAATTTTTTTAATGACTAGTCAATTTGTTAAATAACTTTCAATGCAAGATTTGCACGTTCAAATAATCCAACAAAATAATGATTTTTGTTATCATGGTCTTTAAAATTTAAGTTTTGAAATTTGATAGTCACTAATTTGCATTTAAATATTTGTTTTTTTGGGATAATTTAAAAAGTGATATTTAGAACATGACCAAACAATTCTCGAGAAGTCTAAAATAATTGTTTTGACTCCAAAAAACTAGATTTGGGCTCAACTTTCATTAAAACCTTAAAAAAGTTTTATCTTGGTAGGATCGTAAAATATGTTTCTCATAGATGCAAATTAATGAATTTTATCATATTAAACATTGTTTAGGAATTGATTCTAGAAAATAACTGTTCCATTATGAAATTATTAATTATCCATTAAACATTCTTTTCCAAATTCCCTTATTATTTTATGGAAACAATTTTGTGAGAGAATTAAAATAAACTTCATTAAGTGTTAATGAATTTATTTAAACCCTTTATTTGAAATTCAAATTGAGATTTTATGTGTTGGATCATTGAGCCAAAAACAACATTTTTATTTGTTATAATTTTTTGAAAAAGTATTTTGGGCCGGACAAAATTGGGTGTTCACAATATTCAAATAAAAGTAAAAAAAAGTATGTATATACATATATATATATATGTGTGTGTATAAGTATTGTTTTTTATTCCAGTATTCAAACTACTAAGAATTCTGTTGGGAATCCTTCCTAATTGATGTGAAAGCAAGACCAATGAATATTAGTAGATGAACCATTGAATTATTGAATGATGGCTATTCTAAAGTCTTGGAATTATTCCTTGACTTTTGAGAATTATGAAGTCCAACTTAGAAAGTTCGAGTAGCACTTTCCAAAGTGTCTTGAAAAGTATGACAATAATTAATCATCCACTATATCTTTATGATGGAGCCTTCCTTCCCTTTACTATATATAGGGGACTTGTGAGGAAGAGATACAACAAGCAAGTGAGAAACAACATCATAGAGAGAAAGTGAGAGAGTTTATCCACATAGTATGAGATTTGTACTTTCAGTGAGATACTAGAGAGAATTTGTATTTCCATTCTTTTAGGTGAGATTGAGTGTTATCTTCTTTGTATGAGAGAATCAAATATTGTAATACTACTTTCTACGATGGATATATTTTTTGTACTAGGTCCTGTGGTTGTTTCCTTCTCACATTAATGGGGTTTTTCCATGTTAAAATTCTTGGAGTTATTCTTCTACTCTTCTATATTTTCTTTATCCACTTGCCGCTTCTGCAAGTGCCCATTTTACATCACGCTGGGGATGGAATGAGCTGCTAATATCTCATTTGGTGGAGATATATTCAAGTTGACAGCTGACAACTATTCATATTGGAAGCTCAAGATGGAGAATCATTTATACTGCAAGGATATGCATGAGCCTATTTCTTGCAAAGAAAAGTCAAAAGATAGGGTGACAGAGATTGGGAGGTTTCGAATCGAAAATTTGTTATAATGATTCAAAAGTATATTGATAGAAGTTTATTTGAGCATGTGTCCACATATACAAATGCTTATAAGTTGTGGTCGAAACTTGAATATATGATTCAAAAGAAAACTCCTAAAAATAAAGTGTTTCTTGTTAGAAGACTAGTGAAAATCGACTACAGAGATGGTCAAAGCATGATAGAGCACTTGAATTCATTCAAGGGTCTTGTCAATAAATTGACAAAGATAGACATGATGATAGATGATGAGTTGCAAACACTTTTGTTACTGAGTTCGTTGCCTGAAAGTTGGGATACATTCGTGGTCACACTCAGCAACTCAGTCCCTGATGGGAAGGTCTCAATGGACACTGTGTCAGACAGTCTATTGAATGAAGAATCCAGAAGGAAAGAACGGAGTACATCCTTCCATTCTGAAACAAATTTTGTGGAGAGACATGGAAGAAATCAAACTCATGGGAGGAATGGATCTCGTGGAAGAAGCAAAAGTAAATTCAGAGGACGCTCTCAATCTCGCATGAGGTCAATAACATGCTATTATTGTAGTAAAGAATGACATAAAAGATATGAATGTGGGTCCCTAAAGAGAGACCAGAAAACTGGAAATGTCCATGAAGATTTAGTTAATCCAAGGAAAAATGGTCATAAGTCTACCACAGCCGTCGCCACATATGATGATGTTCTCCTCATTGGAGAAGACAATTACCTAAATGTTGCACATGGTGATTATGCTTGGATCATTGACTCTAGTGCTTCTTTCTATGTAAGTCCACATGAAGATTTCTTCTCAAACTACAAGAAATGTGATTATGGTACTGTGAAAATGGAAAACCATGTTACTAGCAAGATTGCAGGAGTTGGTGATATTGTGTTGCTAACAGACACAAGAGGAAAGCTTATACTAAATGAGGTGAGACATGTCCCAGATATCGTCTCAACCTTATCTCAACGGGTAAGTTGGATGATGCTGGTTTTGTAAGCCACTTTGGTGCTGGAAAGTGGAAACTAGCAAAAGGCAACCTAATCATTGCTAGAGGCTCAAAAGAAGGATCTTTGTACATTGTGCAAGGAGGAATTTGTTCAGGAGAAGTAAATGTTGCTACTAACTCCAAAGATCTTTGGCATAGGCGATTGGGGCACATGAGTGAGAAGGCACTTCATATTATTGCCAAAGACCACCTTCCAAGTATAAAATGCCAATTTTTTATTCTTGTACTAATTGTCTTTATGGTAAACAACATAGAGTCAATTTTCAGAGAACAGACAATCCCTCACAAAGAGATGAAGTACTTGAATTGGTGCATTCAGATGTTTGTGCATCATCTGAAAGATTTCTTGGAGGAGTCTACTACTTTGTTACATTCATAGACGATCACTCGAGAAGAGTATGGGTGTACTTGTGGAAAAGTAAAGATCAAGTACTATCAGCATTTAAAGAGTTCCATGCACTAGTAGATTGCAAAGAAGTTGAAGTGTCTGAAAGCAGACAATTGTGGAGAGTATCGTGGTCCATTTGAAGCCTATTGCAAGGATTTTGGTATCAAATTGGAGAAGACACCACCGAAGACTCCTCAGTTGAATGGAGTAGCTGAGAGGATGAGCCGCACAATTGAAAAGAAGATCATATGCATGTTGCCAGATGTCAATCTCCCCAAGTCTTTCTGGGGTAAAGCAGTGAAGACTGTAGTGGATCTCATAAAAGAAGAAGGCATCATTCAACCACATGAGATTATTCGGATGCAGAGCCTTCGTTCACATTCCAAAAGATGAGAGAAAGAAGTTGGATGTGAGATTTCACACGATCATAAAGTTGGCAGCTTGTGGATAGATATTATTGTAGAAGGTCGACACTTCAGAAAATATAGCTAATATGTTAACAAAGTCGGTTGACGTAGACAAGTTCAGACATTGTTTGAGTTTGTTGAACATTCACTAATGTTTGACTATGGAGCGCCCTCAATGCGATGATGGAAGATGGAGATTGATGATATTTGCCAAGGTGAAAATTGTTGTGCAATGACTCATATTCTAATGAATCGGATCTTTTTTGTAGATAACAACAATACAAGTTATGAGTTTGGGCTGATATAAACAAGTTGAGGTAGAGGACTATATACTTATGTGTTATGTAAACCTAATGTAACAAAGGAGAATAATATCTATATATGAATCCCTAATCTCTAATACATAGTGGTAATAGTCTCTCAACGCTTGCGTGGATGTAGGTACAATTGGTCGAACATCATTATCAAATTCCTTATGCTATTGTTTCTCCTTATTCTCTTTTACTATTTGATTGTTCGCTTGTTCCCAACACATTATTTTCATTAGTTTATGTGGAACACCCCTTTGTTAATCTTACCATTACACATTAAAAAAAATTATACGATGGATGTTAGGTTTATTCAAGTGTGAAACCGACATTGGATATGCGTGGATGAGTGAAAGAATTTATAAGTAGGAAAGACACATAGAACTAATGCCTTAAGGTTTGGTTCAAGACGTGGTGTGTCACTTGTGACTCTCTACTCTTCCCATACCCTGGTAACAATGGAACTCGGCGGTGGTTAGAGGCTCTCCGGTTGTAGTCTGGTCCAACAAGTAGTATCAGAGCTGATGGTTCGACCGAGACATGGTGGACTTAATTGGGAGCAGACCGAAAAGTATGTGGTACCCACACTTGAGGGGGAAAATGTTGAGTTTATTCAAGTGTGAAGCCCATAATAGATATGCAGGAAGGAGTGAAAGAGTACACTTTATAAGTAGGAAAGACTTATAGAACTGATGTTTTAATGTTTTGGTTTAAGATATGGTGTCTCACTTGTGATTCTTCACTCTTTTCATACCACAATAACAATGGAACTCCCCAGTAATTAGAAACTCCTTTGTTGTGGTCTCGTCCAACAATGGAGGCAAGGGTGGCCTACCTATGGCATAGTTGTATGGGAGAAGAGGATGAGTCATTGGAAGAAAGGGTGCATCTATCTTTGAGAGGAAGTTGAGTAACATGGGAATAGAGAGGAAAATAAGATCATCTTTACTAATATAGAGGGAAGTTCTTTTTTCTTTTAATTTTAAATGTAAAAGTGTCATCTTATTGTAAATAAAAAAATATAAAGATTATTATATTTTGTTTTTACATCATGTCCCACTCTCTCACTTATAGAGTGGGGAGGTCATGATTAGTTATTTTAAATTAGAATTTTATAGAATAATATGATTTATTTGTAACAAAAAAAAATGTAATTTCTAAGTGCTTCAATGACAAAAGCACTAAATAACATTATACAAGCGCGAGCAAGTCCTCAAAATATTTATAACCCTTTGCTCTAATATATTTTTTCTTATACACCGTCTTCAAAATAATGTAATTTTTCGGTGCTTCAATGACAAAAGTACTAAAACTGATATGACAAATCTATAACTTAGTCGGTGGATCAATCAAAAAACATGTATATATATATATATCCTAGGATTGCAGTCCTTGGTGAAGCCAAGTAGGAAGCTTAACTCAAGATTTCTTTGTAGCAAATGAACTCAACCATAGGTGAAGATTACTATTACTTTAAGAAAATATTTTGATATTTCTGACAATTACAGTGAGTTTCAGAATTGCAATATTTTTACGAATGTTTGATACAAGGGATGTCCAAATATAATAAACTTTCACTCTAATTTTTTGAAAAGCAAGTCAAGAAGTAAGCATAAGAAGAGCGAAGATTAATATTAATTAGGCACTTTTTACGACAAACATTTAAATAATTATTTGACAAGTATAGAATAATGATGATACCGATGGAGAATATTAGTCATTAAGAATGTATCCAAGAATGGATGATATTGTTTCATTGTGAGACTCGTTAGAGAAATTAAATAAAAAACTAGATATGTCAAGATAAGCTTTAGGAGTGTGTGGCTTACGTAAAAGTTGAAGCCAATATATATAGAGTGTAATTTAGTTAGAGGTGGGCAAGAGAAAAAGATTGAATTTCATATTATGTTACGTTATAAGTCATTAGAGTTAGGTATATTGAGTCAATCACACAAGACGATAAAGAAATTGATAAAGACATAATCATAAAATTCAAATGGATCGACAAAAATGATAAAATATTTCAGGTATCACTCATTAAGAAAGCTTTTTATCCTACAACTATAAGATTTGTATCGTCAATGCATATATATTTATAGCATTTTCTTGGAATATCAGCAAATATATTCCCAAGAATATCTCTTAATATTCCTCCTACCATAATACGTGCAGCCAGTAACAACTTTTGTATACTTCATTGCTGATATAGCATTCTATTTTCTCTAATGAATAAGGGTCAGGATAAATTATAAATAAATAAAAACATCCCTCAGAAATATTGTCAGTCCAAAGCATGGACCATTAAACACTTCAACTTGGCAAAGAAAAAAACTAGCTAGTACAATTTTTAGTAGATATTTTACTATATGAGAATTCAATATCTATCCATACTATATATCTTCTACCTATACTATATATAAAGCTAAAACTTGAAATAACTTTCCTCATTGTGTAATTTTCATTTCCTATATTCCCCTTAACATTATTTAATTTTTACAAAAAAACTATATAATCTTAAGCAACTACCACCAATACATTAATTAATCACATATCTCACATTTAATTAAACATTATCATAATCACACAAAAATATAATATAAAGTACACCGAACATAACAAATACATTTTAATTCACAAAAATAAAATATATAAAAATTGAATATTTAGTATCAAACAATATTCGCCGACAGGCACGAAGTGCCTGTACACACTAGTTATATATAAAGGCAAAACATGGTTGATTCCATCATGATATGTTTTTATTTCATGTTTTGCCCTTAACATTATTTAATTTTTACAAAAAACACATCTAGCCCTAAATAACTACCACTAACACATTAATTAATTACATCTCTCACCTTAAAATGAATATTAGCATAAATATAAAAAATTATATAAAGTACACATAACACAACAAATACATTCTAATTTTAAAAAATAAAATATATAAAAATTAAATACATAATACCATATAATATTGACTGACAGACACGGAATGCTTATACACACTAGTCTTCATAATAAAGTAACTTATTATAAGAAATTATATTATTTTCTAGTAATATGAAATTAAGAAATGTCCCTTAATATAGTACAGGTCACAATTATTTATCTTATAATATTATGCAAATCAAGGATCATAGAAAAACACAATATCGTATAGATACTTGTAAAAATACTCATAATAGATACTCACAATAATAACAAATGGGTGAAAACATGTTTTATGTTATCCGTCTCGTGGTTACCCATATATTTATAAATTTATTTTTTAATTAAACTTATATATATTATATTTTTATTATTATTTTAATAACATATATTATCTACTTTATTATTATTTCTTGATAAAATGCTATCATTTGACTATAATCATAAAATTAACATATAAGTATTTTAATATTCATGTAATAGTTATTTTTATATTTTGATTGTTAAAAACATAAAAATATATAATAAAAATTAAAAAATTGTTAGATACTCACAAATTACTGCTATTAACATGGATACTTACAAATAGTGTGGGTTCGGAAATAAAAGTATTATCTGCCCTAGCCTGGCCCGGTTGCCACTCGTAATGCAAATGCAGTACAATGATGAAAATGAGGAATGCATCAGGTTTGAGGAAATGTGTCACGGCTAGTCCGTCACATGCAACGCAAGTCAATATCCATATATTAATATATGAAATTATATATAGCATTTATCATTTGTCATACCTATATAAATCATCCATATATTATATTGGGCTCCGTGCATGAGTGTAATTTTTTTTTATTATAAGTGTAATTTTTTTTTATTATAAGTGTAATATTATTATACATTACAATATTAGTGCAATTTATTCTAATATTTAGTGAGTATTATAAATTTATAATACATTTTTTTGTTTTAGGTAATAGATAAAAAAGGAAAAAAGAAGACAATAAAATGTGAACCAGTTAGGTAATAAAATATACAATTTTTATTTTAGGTGCACATTGTTCACCTGGTGTACAATATTTTTAGTCCATATAACAAAATCCAAACGAGTGATGTTATTCATTTGATAAATAAATCTAAAACTCTTATAATATAAAAAGTATCACATGTCATTTTAGAGCATAAGTCAACCTCTACCATTTCTTAGTTTTGTGGTTTTATCCACTCTTATTTATCTCTCTTATGAGAAAATGAGCCCTTTAAAAATAAGAAAAAAAATGTTACACTTACTACATAATCTATCATTTATATTTAATTATTACTAATTTTTCTAAAAAGTGATCCAAATAAATTATAGATCAAATGATGTTTAAATTTTTATTTTAGTATATATATATTACATTATTTAAAATAATAAATGTGTTATTTTTCTCAAATTTTATTGTTTTTGTCTGATCTACTCTTCCTCTTTCTAGGTTTATTAATTTTTTACAATACATATGTAAAATCAAGAGAGTATTAAATATATAAGGATAAATGTGAATAATGCTAATTAAATAACCTTGACATTTTTAAGAGATAAATAAAGAGAAAAGATTATATATACTAAGAGATTTATACATAGTCATTTGATCATTTATCATTCATTCTCAATCATTATTAACTCTTAAAAAATGTAAATAAATTATGTTTGATATACTGACTTTGTATAAAATTTTATATTGATAGTATATAAATATTACATTCGTAAATAAGTAAGAACATATGTAATATTAAATAATAAATTTATGAAGTATGTGAATAAGATACTTCATTACTCTATGCACTATCTAAAATACAAAAGATAATGCAATATAAATAAAAATATAGAATTTACCTGATAAATCTTCTATTATATTTACACTCCTACATATAATCATACATGTTATATTCTTATTATAAAGATATAATGGGTCCCACTTGGTGATTTCAACATTAAGTAGAAAAAATTCAACCTCTTAACATAGAGCATGATATACCCTTTATTATATTAGTAAGAAACCAATATTTCTTATGAAATGTAACTCTTTTTATAGGTAAGCATCATCCTAAGCATTGACTTGGAGATCCAAGAAATTTTACAATAAGAGATAAACTCCTTGTTAATAGAATACCTTATAAGAAATAAAATAAAATAAATAATACATTTCATTATTTTATTATTTTAAAATTATTTTTTTATTTAATTATTTATAATATTGCATTAATATTCCTTACGCCCTTCTATAAGTTGATTTTTAGATAAAATTCCCATAACCTTTAAGGTAAGAAGAAAAGCCTTTTAATGGAAGGCAGTTGAAATTTTTTCTTGAAAAACTGGTAATTTATATACTACTATTAGAAAAAACTGGTAATTTATATACTACTATTAAAAAGGGAAGGAATTGTAACTACTACACATATTAGTCATTTATTCTACAAAAAAATTAATAGTTCAAATTTAAATTATGTTAACCATTAAATTTTTGTATAATATATAACTAAGAGGTAAAATATGTTCTTTTAACTTACCCATGAAGTAACTAAATCTCCCACAAAAACCTTAAATTAAAAGCCAGTTTTCACTTGAATTCAACCACACTTTTAAACACAACTTGCCTTAAGTTGCATACCAACTCCAACACAAATATCCCTATCACAATCACAATAAAGACTTCAACTAATTCTTCCTTTTACTCTCTATTTATTCCATTGGGTCTCTCTTTATATACACATTTCATGCCATTGACTATAGTCCAAAGAGGCTTATACAACTATGATTATTACCCAAATTCTAAATTATAAGTTATATTTCACAGACCCAAAGGAGAAAAAAATTAACTTTTCAATTATGGATGCATTTTTATTCATATTAGGTATGTGGGTTTGAATGGCTTGGTCTAATTATTTTTTTACTTTGTTTGATGGGTATTTATTTTAATATATTATGTGTATGTTTTGGGGAGAATTTTGTTTTTTCTTTATTCAATGTCTTAAAGAGAACAATGGGATATTTTTATATGCCAATATTTGACTGAAATGTACATTTAAGTGAAGATGATGGGTTTGTGAATACTCTATACTATTTCTTAAACTTTGCTGCAATTACTGTTATGTGAAGCATAGAATGAAACAGTGGATATATTTTTGTACATGTTTTTTTATATATTGATTTTGTCAATTTCATTGGATCTATGATGTATCTGTAAGGGGTTTACTAGTACTATAATGCAGTTCAGTTGGTTTTCCTTAAACTTTGTGAATAATAAGAAAAGTGATGTTCATTTTTTTTCAGAATTAAGGTGCACATGATATGTTCTTTACTTTGCTACACCTCTTCTTCAGATATTTGAATAGAGTAATAGGTATTTCAATATTCATAGTTTGCATGTTTTTTACTTCTAAGGTTTCATATGAATTCCGAAATATTAGCATATCATGTTGCATTTGCAACAAATGACCATCCAATATGTATCCATTGAGGAATTGATGTATAAATCCTTTTTGGTCAGAAGATTTGTTTTTGAATCACTTGATATCTTGAGAGTTTCATTTATCCTCTTTCTTCAGATTAAAGTGTTGAATTAACATAAATTGTGCAAACTTTGTGACAGTGAGCCTCTGTAGTAATATTCTTCTGCAAGATGTTTTCATTGTCTGAATATAAAGAGAGATAAAGAATGCCGCATCAAGTTTATTTACTTATCATTGGAGTCTCTTTTGGTTTGGCCCTTGGAATTCTGTTTGCTTTCCTCATATTTTTCTTCATGAGTTGCAATATAGAAGACGCTAGTATCAGACGATCTGCTAATGATACTAGTGTAACTAACGATACTAGTGTAACAACTCTTCCGATACGAACAAATGGATTGGAAACGAGCACCGACTTTAGTGCATCTATTACTAGTTCCACAGCCGTGTCAAGGTCAGAAGATGGACAGAAAGATTCCAATTTCAGTTGGTGGAGTCATCAAAGCATAGATCGATTTGCTAAACCATCGGGCATTCTTAAGTACTCATACAAGTATGCACATTTCTCTCTTGAGAGTGACACTTGCTCTTTATTTTTTGCCATATTGTTCTGTTTATGGATGACAAGCATATAACTACTGATATAAAGTGTTTTGATTAATTAATTATTTAGTCAACTTGGAGAAAGTAGAGCATTTAGTTACTAGTTACAAATTGAAAAGATACTATTAGAGGGGTATCAGCTTTTATAACTGTTAATCTGAAACTTGAAGTGTTACAGAGAAATTCAAAAGGCCACACAAAATTTCACAACTACATTGGGACAAGGATCTTTTGGCACAGTTTATAAAGCCACAATGCCAACAGGAGAAGTGATAGCTGTGAAGGTGCTTGCATCTAATTCCAAACAAGGGGAGAAAGAATTCCAAACAGAGGTATAAGCAAATAAGTATTTTGATACTAGGTTTGTGGACTAAGGCTTAGTTGTTGTTGTTGTTGTTGTTGATATCATGTTTGTAGGATGCAGATGTTTGTCGTTATAATCTTTACTAACAACAGCAACAACCAAGCCTTTATCCCAGTAGGTGGGGTTGGCTATATGGACCCAACCAGCCTTTACTACTGATTTTTAGTTTGTTGTAAAGGATTCCATAGTTATCATGTATTTTTCTTTCCCATGCCTATTTTAGTTTTTCATTCCTTTCTTTTGATTTAGAGATTCCTAAACACATTAAATTCTAAAGGCACCAAACCAATGTAAAATAGAGTTATGAGTTGATGCTTGTTGGTTAGCCTGAAACAGTGATAAATTGAGAGCAACCATGCAGGTAATAATTATCCACATTTTCATAAATTACCCTATAGGTAAAAGAGTTTACTTTTCAATGTTAACTCAGGAATTTAATCAATATACAGAAAGTATAGTTTGCAATGTTACTTTCAACCTATTTTGGAACATCACCATTCCTTAACAATCTAAGGAATTACGAGTTTGCATTTTCATTTCACCTTGGTTCATTTGACATCCCTACAAAGGCAATGAGTTCCTTTCTTCTATAAGACAGAATGTAATACTAGTTTAAAATTGACAAGGAATATCACTTCCCCGAGGTTTTATATGCAAGGTGACAGGACCAGGCTGTAAATCTCACACTTAGTCGTCGGCTAAGTTTGTTGAACTTTTTATGACTTTTAACGGTATGTTTTTGCAGGTACTTCTGCTAGGAAGGCTGCATCATCGGAATCTTGCGAATTTGGTTGGATATTGTGTAGATAAAGGACACCACATACTGGCTTATCAGTTCATGAGTAATGGAAGTTTAGCGAATCTTCTATATGGTAAGAAATGGAGAATCTTACGGTTTTTTAATGTAAGAGCTGTATGTCAAGACTTGCATGATTATGTCAAATAGATAGGGACATGTTTATTTACATGTTTTTATTAGTCACACAATCTTCGAAGTTTTTCTTTTCTCTATTGAGAATAATCTGTGATTGAATCTAGGTGAAGAAAAGAAATTGAGTTGGGATGAAAGGCTGCAAATTTCTTTTGATATTTCACATGGGATAGAATACCTTCATGAAGGAGTATGTATGTTCCTTGATACACTTTCTCGTATACGATGTAAACGCATATTTTGTTAATATGAGTGTGCATGGATCAGGCTTCTCCACCCGTCATACATCGTGATTTGAAATGCGCCAACATATTGCTAGATCACTCAATGAGAGCTAAGGTCAGATTGCAAATTCATTCTCTTTAATTTGCATAAGATGTTATATCAGGTAACATTATCCTTTGCTGATTATGTGATCCAGAAGAAATCTGTGAATTAAAACATGATCAGGATTTGTTTTTGGAGATCCTGATCAGGATTCTACGATATGAGTATGCAGACAATGTGAACACCGCTAAACTTATTCCAGCCTTGTAACTTTGAAATCCCTGTCTTTCATTGATAGTACAAATTATAATTGGTATATATTCAACTATGACAGTATTAATTCTCTTCAAATTTTCCTATGTAGGTTGCTGATTTTGGGCTCTCAAAGGAAGAGGTATTTGATGGTCGGAATTCTGCGCTTAGAGGTACATATGGCTACATGGATCCAGCATACATTTCCACAAAAAAGTTAACAATGAAGAGCGACATCTACAGTTTCGGTATCATAATCTTCGAGCTCATCACTGCAATCCCCCCACATCAAAATCTGTTGGAATATATTGGCCTTGTAAGTTAAAAAAATTAGCTTCTTCTCTTCAACTTATGATAGTATAGCCATTATATTATTTCTCTCAAATTTGTGAATTCATATTTTACTACAAGGCTGCAATGGATCATGATGGCATAGATGGGATACTTGACAAGCAACTTGTGGATAACTGCAACATTGGAGAAGTGAGGCAACTTGCTAAAATTGGACACAAATGTTTGCACAAATCACCGAGGAAACGCCCTCCAATTAGTGTAGTTTCACAGTGTATATCAAGGATAAAGCAGAGGCGGCAGCGCCACCACGCGATAGAAGATATCGTGTCACTTGCAAGCAGTAGAGCCGAGTCACTGAGAAGATCGGTAGATTGAAATGACTGGGATAGCCTCAATGGACCTCAAACATCTGCCTAATGCAAACTATGGACAGTGATGTCTCAGGAATTTTGTAAGATGTATTATTTCCTTGTACAGTTTTAACTCATGGTGTTTAATGCCCAATGAACTTTTAAGAATAATAAATTTGATAAACAAAATTTGGGTTCAGGACTAAACTAAGAGATTGGGCACTTTTTATTCTTATTGGTTTTGAGTAATAACATATTTGATAATCAATTTCAACTATGTTGTTTATACACCTAGTTTCTACATCTGACATGGATACTTATCTTAAAAAGGTTGTTGTGTTTGTGAATTGTAGAAGCTAGATGTATATATAATATAACATGTTTCAAAATCAAAATAGAATGCCATGATTTTTTCATGCTACAAATAAAGTCAAAGAATTATGAGATGGAACAATGTCAACAACACACACTTGTGACTACCATAAAGGGAAAGTTCTGTTGTGAAAACTTAATAATCCACACAACATACATTTTTTTTTTTTAATGTTTGTATGTGATTTGAATTTTAGAGTGGAATGAAGGGAACAATGTCAATACCACAATGTTGTATCATCACTTGTGATTACCATAAAGGAAATGTTTTGTTGTGAAAACTTAACCTTCCACACAACACATGAATTCTTAGAGTATGTTTCAGAGTTGAATTTTGGAAGCAAGGGAAGAGCTTAGCTGTTATTATCACATAAATGTATTTCATGACTCTCAAAGCCCTTATTTTCTTATTTCTTCTCCAAAATTCAACTTTCAATAGACCCTTAGGGTCCAAGTTGGATTTTAGAGTGAAATGAAAGAAAATTGAAGATTTTAGAGTTATAAAATACACTTATAACATAATTCTAAAGTCTTCCAATTTTGTTGTTGTTCAAATCCAACATAGGAAAAGACCCTTAAAGGCGAATTACAGTATTAATTAACTATTATGCTTCCAAATATATTAACATAATTTAGCAAAGTTGGAAACGTTTTGGAGTATTTACTTGAATATTTATACATTATTTTATTTAAATTATTCTTATTCCACTTGTGGCCTTTATAATTAATAAACAATGAAAACATGAGAACCATTGAAGATGGTATTCAATTCCAAACCCTTCATGGTGATTGCAGAATAAAGCATCTTTGATCTCATCCAGCCACATATACCCATGAACATACACTACTTATTCCTCCATAATAATGTTTTGTGCACAATCTGAACGGGTATATTATCGCACATTATGAGAAGATAATAAAGTGTTAGGATTTAATTGCAAGGTATGGGACTTCAATAGCTACTTTATATTACACTTATTCCACATTAGAAAGTATTTGATTCTAATATGGGGTTTACAAGGTAAATGGTTCTTCAATTACAATAGCTAATTTTTATGGTGTAGTTCTCTCACTATTCTTATCATTTGGTGTCACAACCTATCATTTGTGAGAAGAGTAGAGAGACACAAATGAGATATCATGTATTGAACCAAAACTTTAATGCATTAGTTTCATAGACGTTTCTTCTTATAAACTCTTTTACTTATTTCTACATATCTAATGTGGAACTTCATACTTAAGTAAACTCAACATTATGTGATAGGATGTTAGGATCTCCGTTACTTAGGGGTATGGGAATTGAGTCACACAATGGAAGTATGAGAATCTAATGTGTAGTTAATAAGGCATTGGAATCTCCAACAATAATAGCTAATTTTTTGGTGTGGTTCTCCTAAAATTATTATCATAAAGTTAATGTATAATTATATATTTAGAATGATAAAAATAAAGTAATTATAATCTACTAATAAAATTTAGGGAAAAGTGTATGAACTCTCTTAAATTTTATATATTTTACAAATAGTTATAATGAATTATTTTGTTCATATTACTCGTTAAACTTTATTAGTAGGTTAAATTGGTCATCGTGTAAATATATTGTTAAATTATTAGTAGAACAACAAGAAAATCAATGCAACAAGACTCACTATAGAAGAAATAATAATATAGGTTATTCATTATTGCTATATAGAGAAATCATCATCAAAATATAAAATTAAACTAAATGAAAAGAAGATAATAAGTAAATTTGAGGTGAAAAATGCATAAAGTCTCTCTAAAATTTGTACATATTATAAGTAGTTATCATTGACTATTTTTCTTCGTAATTACTTCTTAAACTTTACCAGATGATGAAATTAGTCATTGTGTAAATATATTTGTTAAATTCTTAGTAGGTCAACAAAAAAATCACTGCAATCAAACTCACAATAGTAACAATGCAATAGTGCATGTTAGTCAGCATTGGTATTCACTAAACTGTCATCAAAATATAAAATTAATTGAGAAAAAATGATAAGTAAGATTAAGAGTTAAAGTTGGTTAATGCAGTCATATTGGTATATATAAAAAAATAAAATCCATGTATCCTATTAATTTAACATTATCGTTATGCAATGATTAATTTCATCAACAAATAAAGCTTAAGGGATAATTAAAAAGAAAATGGTGGCTTCGTGTAAAAGACATAAGTTAAAAATGATTAATATAGTAATATATATATATATAATTAAATAATAATGATCTAAGAATTTAAAATAAAATGCATGACAAAATTTATCATCGTTATTAATTTAATATTATTTTATGCTAATACCAATTTCACAAATAATTAGTTTATGTTATAATTAAGAAGAAAAAATAGTTCATACTAATTTTTTATAAAAATTATGAAATTATGAGTATGATTTTTCCCTAAAATTTATATATACATAATTATGAGTATATATAAGTTGTATAGTAGGGCAAAAATTAAGCAAATTAAATTTTAAATAAATATGTATATCCCATTATGGTGATTTCTATGTCTTGAAATTGATTAGCCAATAACTTTTGAAAGGATAAAACCCTTTGTCTTGAAAAAAGTATATATGGATACATATATTTCAATTAGACAATTATTTTAGTTTATTACAAATTTACAATTAAAGAATTTCGTCCCACACAGAGGCCATCCTATGTTATCCAAACATAAAAGGTTACCACTTTTGACTTACATATCAATTCCACATTTTTTTGGGTGGAGATATCAATTCGATATTTTATTAAGAACTTAAATGTTATTTATTTGCCATAAAACGTAAATTTAGAATTTAAATTCTATTATTTCATTATATATTTTATATTATTGCAAAAAATTATTTTGAGAATAATGAATCAAAGCAAAACTACAATTTTATATAGTTACAAAAACGTCGTTCCAATGAAAATTGTACCCCATGTTGGGTACAACAGTTAGATCATTATGCATTCATCTTAGTGCGAATTGGTGAAAACGGCTTTTCCTTTATAAAAAATTAGAAAAATAAAAAAAGTGAAAATAATTAAATTGCTACCAAAACATTGTTGTGATTGATCCAATACATTACCACCTTTATTTGTAGCTTAAAAAACGGTGTAACACAAATTTTGCCTTGTCAAGCTGTTGAAATAGGAGTATTTATTACTTTTCTCATCAGTTTTTTAATATTAATAATAATATAATATGTATGTATATTTAATTATATCGTATACAGCTTAATTAGTAAAGTTGAATTATTATAATACATTGATTGATTTTGGAATTGATACAATATTAATAATGCTATAATTTTATATTAATATAATTATTGTTTATTATTTATTCCTCTTTATAATTAGAGAATAACAATACAAGTATAATAAACACGAGAAACAATTAGTAAACGTTGTTATAAATGTTTTTCCATAAAAATAATATAAATAATTGTATTGTAATCAAACAAATACAATATGTCAATATCAATAAATTTTAGTAACTGAAATAATAAATGAATAAAAAATGGCAGTTATAATAAAATAACATCTTAAATAATTAATTGGAGTAATTGAAATAATAAAACAAATTTATAATTATGTCCGTAAAAACCCCTAATTTAAATAATTTTTTACACCTCTTCAGTTAATTTTTTTATTAAAGATAACCTTCAACCAATAATTAAATATGAATCTCTTTTGATGTGAATGAATTAATTCGACATATCCACTTAGCACAATCTTTTGTATATATTGATAAAAATCATCCCCTAATACTTAAACTATGTGACAATGTCAATCATTTAAACTATATCCATTTATCTAATAGAGTTTTATTTCTAAAAAAAAAAAAGAAGTCCAAACAGTCCAATAGTTAACCAGATTTAAAAACAACTATGACTTGAAATTTGAGTAGAATGAGAGGTTGAAATTTTCAACTAGGAAAATTTTAGTCCGATCATGTTGAACTCGTTCAATTGAAATAACTTGGGAAGAGAATCATACTATCCATTTAAAATTTAAAATAAAAAAATCAGAATACTAATTTAATGTTTTATTTGATTTTGGTTCAAAAAATAAAGTAATACCTCAATATAATTATTAATTTATGTAATTTTTGAATTTATATAGGATTATATATTTATAGATATATAATTATTAATTATATATGATATCATCCGGTTCGACTAGATGTTTAACTAGTTCAAGTATATCTTCCAATTTAATTTGATACCACAATCTTCAAAATATGGAAATTAAACTCTATTTTGCAATCCACTAAATAAAACTCCTGTTTTGCAATATTGAGTAATGTGGGCTAAAACTTCTGGAAGCTAATTGTTTATTAATCCAGCTTATTAACTTTTGTAGGCCAAAATATATTAAAGAAGTTCAATGGATAAAAATCATAGCCTAAGAAGATGATGCTAATATAATATTTGTGATACAGCTAAGAGTACTAGTATTAGTATATACCACTGGACAAATCTGAAATTACAATCTTATCTAATAGCTTAACTTTTTCTTACAAAATAGTAATGGTGTTTAACTTGCATGAAATAAAGACTAGGAAAATCAAGTAATATGGACCTTAACTTTTGTTGCCACATTCTTCTAAATATTCAAAATTAAACTCTATTTTGCAAAATTGTGTGATGTATAGTGACAAAGTTACATATTCAGAAAACATTTATATGTGGAAGCTTATTTTCTGATACTGAGAATTTAATTTACAGCACATTGCATGATATATAATATTCCTTCTGACTTTATCATCTATTCAACCAATACCAATATTCATTTCCATCTACATCGAATATGTCTATTTTAGATTAAAATACAAAATACTTCATTACATTTTCACATAGAAATAGAAAGTTTCACAGTAGTATCAAATTCAGAGTTGATAGTAAAATAAAAATGTTCATATTATGAGTATGTAATAATTAGTAAAAAATGAGAAACTTTCTTATTTTGGGGTGTGAACCACATGAAAAATGAATTGATAGAAATCTATTTGCTACCTCTCCTTATTTGACTTAAGAAACTAATTATAATTATTCTTCTTAAAAATAATTGTTCTCAAAAAATGAATATTTAACCTATTCACCAATCTAATAGGTCTTTATATTATTAAATCAACTCTTTGTTCTGGAACTCTTTTTTGGAAGGATCTAATGAATCATTACAAGGAATGAAGTTTTTGGTATAAGGAAGTAAGTTATCTCCTCCTGCCAGTGAAATTATGACATACATCATGTTTTATCATTTTTTATACAAATATTTTTTTAAATAAACAAAGAGAATAATGTATCTCCTCATATAAGGAGATAACTTATCTCCTCTAGCCAGTAAAAATGTGACATGTGTACTATTTTGTTTATTTTTAAAAATATTTTTATAGAAAATGATGAAACATGACACATGTCATGATTTCACTGGCAGAAGGAAATAACTTATCTCCTTATACAAGGAGATACTCCATTCTCATAAACAAAATAACATACATGTCACATTTTTACTGGCCAGAGGAGATAAGTTATTTGCTGATACGAGGAGATACATTATTCTCATCATTATATTATTAATCAACTTTTTGTTGTTTAGCTTTTTTTGGGACAATGATCTATTATCTCAAAGCACGTTCCCAAATCTCTCCTGAACCAATCAAAATGAATTAAAAATAGAAAAATTCATAAATATTTAATTTTTTTAATTAACATAACATATTTTGATTAATTTAGGATTTTGAAACGAGTTTCGATCCTCTCTTTTAACATAAATGTTAGTAAAATGCTTATATTCCTATAGTTTTTTTGTATTGAAAAGTAATGTATTAGCATATTTCTCTCACATGCCAACTGGAACCAACAATACAGTCACATTCTGCTGCGTATTTCTTTTCCACACTTCCTTTTTATGTTATGTGTTTTGTTTTCCCTTTCACTCTTCTCTTTCAAACATCTTCAACTTCAACAAAACTCTTAACACCACAATCCAACTACATCATTCTCCTTCAATCAAAATAAAAAATGAAAATAATGTTCTGTTTCTTACCCAACATCCAATGCATGTTCTTCTTCTTTCTACTTTCTTGTACTTTCTTCACTTCAATAACAGGTTTCTGCACTTACTTTCACTTTTTTGTCATTAAAGTTTTCTAATTTTTAATGGGTTTTGTGTTTTTGATTAATGGGTTGTGCACTTTTCTTTTTTTCTTTTTTTCTTTTTTGTTATATAAAATACCATTTTCATTTTCTTTTTTTAGTCTTTATTTCTTTTTGCATGGCGTGGAATATGAAAGAATGTTTGAAATTATTGGCAAAGCTTTGTTCTTTCTTTTCTGCATTTGCTAAAGATAGTAACTTTTTTCTCTGAGTTGTGATTTTTTTCTTCTTTTCTTAGCTTCTGGTGTAGCTCTTCCTTTTTCCATGCCACTGATTTTAAAAACTTTGGTATTAGACTTTGAAATTAATGTTCTCACTATCTATCTTGTAATAAAATGATTGGATTGGATGAGAATTGGTATAACTGAAATTTCATACTCATAGTGTTAGGGGAGGGAAAAAAAGTATGATATTCTGTTTTTAGTGTTAGGGAAAGTAAGATTTGTAGTTAACAAGTTATACAAATATAGAACTAATAAATGGGTGGTTAGTGGTTACTATTATTAATAGTGATTAGTGTCAGCTATAAATTAAATAATTTATGTATAAATGGTAGTACATGGTTAACTTGGGTATGCAATTTGTCATTTTTATCATTTTTTCTATGAGACTTTCTTTATGACGAACCTGATATGTGGTACGGTGAATTCGTAATGTAATATGTATGATAAATGAGAGAATCCGATAACTACACTTAAAATTAGTAAAGGATGTGATCAATATTCATATTGAAGCAGGTTATAGCTGATATGTGCAAAGGAATGGAGTCATTATATGTGTCAAAATGAAGTAGTATAATTAATAAACAAGTGTGTGTAAAGAAGGGAACCAGCCTATACCTTTAACATAATGTTTGCTTTCTTTGTTCTTCACTATATAATGAAGTCCTGAAATTTCGTGTCTCGCAATTTCTGTATCACTTTTCATATGTTTCATTGCGGTTACTAATCACTATTGTTTAATGTGTAGTATATAGGAAGATTAAAACTTTAGTTATTACCCTGCCCCTCCCATTTTTCTTTTCCTTGAAACTTTTTTCCACTCAAGTTATTTTAGAGATTATTTTAGAAGTCGGTTAGGTGGTTAGGAAGTTAGACAATTAGTTAGGAGTTAAAGTTAGCTTGTTAACTTTGTATCATTCATTGCTTGGATCACAAGCTTCCTTTTCCTCTGTATAAATAAGTCTGTCATTGTCATTGACTTCCTTTTCAATCAATGAGAATGAGATAGATTTCCAAATTCGTAATACAAGTTACTCTATTCATATTGATCTTTTTACATTCCAGAAGCTTATGATCCACTTGACCCAAATGGAAATATCACAATCAAATGGGATGTTATGAGCTGGACAGCTGATGGCTATGTTGTAAGTACATTCTCTTCTTCATGCTACTAGTAGAGAGCATATATCTTTTTTATGGATCCGCATGTTCGCGTTAGTTGCATAGCGTCTTGTATGTGATATCTTTGTTATTACTTGTATTTAGATGAGTTTATTTATGCTAGTGACTAGAGCCTCTTAGAATGGATAGAGTTTATTTGTGTTTGCAGGCTGTTGTTACGGTGAACAACTTCCAACAATATCGTCATATCTCAGCGCCTGGCTGGTCAATAGGATGGACATGGGCAAAGAAGGAGGTAATATGGTACATGGCGGGAGGGCAGACTACGGAACAAGGGGATTGTTCGAAATTTAAGGGAAACATCCCACATTGCTGTAAAAAGGACCCGACGGTTGTAGATTTACTTCCCGGAACACCTTACAATCAACAAATTGCAAATTGCTGCAAAGGTGGTGTACTCAGCTCATGGGCACAGGATCCGATCAATGCAGTTGCAGCATTTCAACTCAGTGTCGGTAGTGCTGGAACCACGAACAAAACAGTCAAATTGCCGAAAAACTTCACCTTGAAGGCACCGGGACCAGGTTATACTTGTGGGCCAGCGAAGATTGTGACACCAACTCAATTCAGATTAGGAGACAAAAGGAGAGTGACACAAGCATTCAGTAAGTTAACGGATGTTTATGTTCATTTTCACAGTTGTCAGTATCATTATCAAATTATTCAAAGCTTAAGTTGTTAGGTGAAGACTCATAATAACTTTATATCTTAAAACAAATGTCATCTATTAGCTGTAGCTTTTGTTGGTAGCAAAATCCGGCACTGTTAATAATTATATGATTAAAGTAAAACCAGTCTGAATGAACAGTTTTACGAGTTCTTATCAACAAGGTCCCGCATTTTCCCTCGACCTTAACATTACCCTGATTCATTGCAGTGACATGGAATGTGACGTGCACGTATTCGCAATTTCTAGCTCAGAGGACTCCCACTTGCTGTGTCTCCCTATCATCTTTCTACAATGATACTATAGTACCGTGCCCAACATGTTCATGCGGCTGCCAGGGCAACTCGCCTCAATTGGGAAACTGCATAGAGTATGTTCTTATTACCCAGGGCACTATGATTTCTTTCTAAACAGAAATGATATTATACACTCTTATGTCCTTTTTCTTTGTTTTTGTTACAGTCCAGATTCACCACATTTGGCATCGTCTGTTTCCAACACCGGAAAGAATAGTCTCACACCTTTGGTTCAGTGCACTAGTCATATGTGCCCGATCAGAGTTCACTGGCACATTAAGGTTAACTACAAGAAATTCTGGCGTGTGAAGGTTACTGTTACTAATTTCAATTACAGGATGAACTATTCTGACTGGAACTTGGTTATTAAACACCCGAACTTTGACAACCTGACCGAACCTTTCAGTTTCAACTACAAGTCAATAACTCCCTATGGGACAATAAGTAAGTCTGATCCGTATTTAATCGTTTCAAGAACTTACAATCTTTTGGTTCTTTGAATTTAATATATTGTGCAGTTTTAGATCAGGTCTCATTGTTGGTCATAGAGAAATGCTAGCAACACAATCTTGAACACTGAACTTCACACCCTTGCTCAAACTTTTTACTCCTTATTTTTGTAAAATCAATTTTTTATAAAAATTATGAAATTATGAGTATGATTTTTCCCTAAAATTTATATATACATAATTATGAGTATATATAAGTTGTATAGTAGGGCAAAAATTAAGCAAATTAAATTTTAAATAAATATGTATATCCCATTATGGTGATTTCTATGTCTTGAAATTGATTAGCCAATAACTTTTGAAAGGATAAAACCCTTTGTCTTGAAAAAAGTATATATGGATACATATATTTCAATTAGACAATTATTTTAGTTTATTACAAATTTACAATTAAAGAATTTCGTCCCACACAGAGGCCATCCTATGTTATCCAAACATAAAAGGTTACCACTTTTGACTTACATATCAATTCCACATTTTTTTGGGTGGAGATATCAATTCGATATTTTATTAAGAACTTAAATGTTATTTATTTGCCATAAAACGTAAATTTAGAATTTAAATTCTATTATTTCATTATATATTTTATATTATTGCAAAAAATTATTTTGAGAATAATGAATCAAAGCAAAACTACAATTTTATATAGTTACAAAAACGTCGTTCCAATGAAAATTGTACCCCATGTTGGGTACAACAGTTAGATCATTATGCATTCATCTTAGTGCGAATTGGTGAAAACGGCTTTTCCTTTATAAAAAATTAGAAAAATAAAAAAAGTGAAAATAATTAAATTGCTACCAAAACATTGTTGTGATTGATCCAATACATTACCACCTTTATTTGTAGCTTAAAAAACGGTGTAACACAAATTTTGCCTTGTCAAGCTGTTGAAATAGGAGTATTTATTACTTTTCTCATCAGTTTTTTAATATTAATAATAATATAATATGTATGTATATTTAATTATATCGTATACAGCTTAATTAGTAAAGTTGAATTATTATAATACATTGATTGATTTTGGAATTGATACAATATTAATAATGCTATAATTTTATATTAATATAATTATTGTTTATTATTTATTCCTCTTTATAATTAGAGAATAACAATACAAGTATAATAAACACGAGAAACAATTAGTAAACGTTGTTATAAATGTTTTTCCATAAAAATAATATAAATAATTGTATTGTAATCAAACAAATACAATATGTCAATATCAATAAATTTTAGTAACTGAAATAATAAATGAATAAAAAATGGCAGTTATAATAAAATAACATCTTAAATAATTAATTGGAGTAATTGAAATAATAAAACAAATTTATAATTATGTCCGTAAAAACCCCTAATTTAAATAATTTTTTACACCTCTTCAGTTAATTTTTTTATTAAAGATAACCTTCAACCAATAATTAAATATGAATCTCTTTTGATGTGAATGAATTAATTCGACATATCCACTTAGCACAATCTTTTGTATATATTGATAAAAATCATCCCCTAATACTTAAACTATGTGACAATGTCAATCATTTAAACTATATCCATTTATCTAATAGAGTTTTATTTCTAAAAAAAAAAAAGAAGTCCAAACAGTCCAATAGTTAACCAGATTTAAAAACAACTATGACTTGAAATTTGAGTAGAATGAGAGGTTGAAATTTTCAACTAGGAAAATTTTAGTCCGATCATGTTGAACTCGTTCAATTGAAATAACTTGGGAAGAGAATCATACTATCCATTTAAAATTTAAAATAAAAAAATCAGAATACTAATTTAATGTTTTATTTGATTTTGGTTCAAAAAATAAAGTAATACCTCAATATAATTATTAATTTATGTAATTTTTGAATTTATATAGGATTATATATTTATAGATATATAATTATTAATTATATATGATATCATCCGGTTCGACTAGATGTTTAACTAGTTCAAGTATATCTTCCAATTTAATTTGATACCACAATCTTCAAAATATGGAAATTAAACTCTATTTTGCAATCCACTAAATAAAACTCCTGTTTTGCAATATTGAGTAATGTGGGCTAAAACTTCTGGAAGCTAATTGTTTATTAATCCAGCTTATTAACTTTTGTAGGCCAAAATATATTAAAGAAGTTCAATGGATAAAAATCATAGCCTAAGAAGATGATGCTAATATAATATTTGTGATACAGCTAAGAGTACTAGTATTAGTATATACCACTGGACAAATCTGAAATTACAATCTTATCTAATAGCTTAACTTTTTCTTACAAAATAGTAATGGTGTTTAACTTGCATGAAATAAAGACTAGGAAAATCAAGTAATATGGACCTTAACTTTTGTTGCCACATTCTTCTAAATATTCAAAATTAAACTCTATTTTGCAAAATTGTGTGATGTATAGTGACAAAGTTACATATTCAGAAAACATTTATATGTGGAAGCTTATTTTCTGATACTGAGAATTTAATTTACAGCACATTGCATGATATATAATATTCCTTCTGACTTTATCATCTATTCAACCAATACCAATATTCATTTCCATCTACATCGAATATGTCTATTTTAGATTAAAATACAAAATACTTCATTACATTTTCACATAGAAATAGAAAGTTTCACAGTAGTATCAAATTCAGAGTTGATAGTAAAATAAAAATGTTCATATTATGAGTATGTAATAATTAGTAAAAAATGAGAAACTTTCTTATTTTGGGGTGTGAACCACATGAAAAATGAATTGATAGAAATCTATTTGCTACCTCTCCTTATTTGACTTAAGAAACTAATTATAATTATTCTTCTTAAAAATAATTGTTCTCAAAAAATGAATATTTAACCTATTCACCAATCTAATAGGTCTTTATATTATTAAATCAACTCTTTGTTCTGGAACTCTTTTTTGGAAGGATCTAATGAATCATTACAAGGAATGAAGTTTTTGGTATAAGGAAGTAAGTTATCTCCTCCTGCCAGTGAAATTATGACATACATCATGTTTTATCATTTTTTATACAAATATTTTTTTAAATAAACAAAGAGAATAATGTATCTCCTCATATAAGGAGATAACTTATCTCCTCTAGCCAGTAAAAATGTGACATGTGTACTATTTTGTTTATTTTTAAAAATATTTTTATAGAAAATGATGAAACATGACACATGTCATGATTTCACTGGCAGAAGGAAATAACTTATCTCCTTATACAAGGAGATACTCCATTCTCATAAACAAAATAACATACATGTCACATTTTTACTGGCCAGAGGAGATAAGTTATTTGCTGATACGAGGAGATACATTATTCTCATCATTATATTATTAATCAACTTTTTGTTGTTTAGCTTTTTTTGGGACAATGATCTATTATCTCAAAGCACGTTCCCAAATCTCTCCTGAACCAATCAAAATGAATTAAAAATAGAAAAATTCATAAATATTTAATTTTTTTAATTAACATAACATATTTTGATTAATTTAGGATTTTGAAACGAGTTTCGATCCTCTCTTTTAACATAAATGTTAGTAAAATGCTTATATTCCTATAGTTTTTTTGTATTGAAAAGTAATGTATTAGCATATTTCTCTCACATGCCAACTGGAACCAACAATACAGTCACATTCTGCTGCGTATTTCTTTTCCACACTTCCTTTTTATGTTATGTGTTTTGTTTTCCCTTTCACTCTTCTCTTTCAAACATCTTCAACTTCAACAAAACTCTTAACACCACAATCCAACTACATCATTCTCCTTCAATCAAAATAAAAAATGAAAATAATGTTCTGTTTCTTACCCAACATCCAATGCATGTTCTTCTTCTTTCTACTTTCTTGTACTTTCTTCACTTCAATAACAGGTTTCTGCACTTACTTTCACTTTTTTGTCATTAAAGTTTTCTAATTTTTAATGGGTTTTGTGTTTTTGATTAATGGGTTGTGCACTTTTCTTTTTTTCTTTTTTTCTTTTTTGTTATATAAAATACCATTTTCATTTTCTTTTTTTAGTCTTTATTTCTTTTTGCATGGCGTGGAATATGAAAGAATGTTTGAAATTATTGGCAAAGCTTTGTTCTTTCTTTTCTGCATTTGCTAAAGATAGTAACTTTTTTCTCTGAGTTGTGATTTTTTTCTTCTTTTCTTAGCTTCTGGTGTAGCTCTTCCTTTTTCCATGCCACTGATTTTAAAAACTTTGGTATTAGACTTTGAAATTAATGTTCTCACTATCTATCTTGTAATAAAATGATTGGATTGGATGAGAATTGGTATAACTGAAATTTCATACTCATAGTGTTAGGGGAGGGAAAAAAAGTATGATATTCTGTTTTTAGTGTTAGGGAAAGTAAGATTTGTAGTTAACAAGTTATACAAATATAGAACTAATAAATGGGTGGTTAGTGGTTACTATTATTAATAGTGATTAGTGTCAGCTATAAATTAAATAATTTATGTATAAATGGTAGTACATGGTTAACTTGGGTATGCAATTTGTCATTTTTATCATTTTTTCTATGAGACTTTCTTTATGACGAACCTGATATGTGGTACGGTGAATTCGTAATGTAATATGTATGATAAATGAGAGAATCCGATAACTACACTTAAAATTAGTAAAGGATGTGATCAATATTCATATTGAAGCAGGTTATAGCTGATATGTGCAAAGGAATGGAGTCATTATATGTGTCAAAATGAAGTAGTATAATTAATAAACAAGTGTGTGTAAAGAAGGGAACCAGCCTATACCTTTAACATAATGTTTGCTTTCTTTGTTCTTCACTATATAATGAAGTCCTGAAATTTCGTGTCTCGCAATTTCTGTATCACTTTTCATATGTTTCATTGCGGTTACTAATCACTATTGTTTAATGTGTAGTATATAGGAAGATTAAAACTTTAGTTATTACCCTGCCCCTCCCATTTTTCTTTTCCTTGAAACTTTTTTCCACTCAAGTTATTTTAGAGATTATTTTAGAAGTCGGTTAGGTGGTTAGGAAGTTAGACAATTAGTTAGGAGTTAAAGTTAGCTTGTTAACTTTGTATCATTCATTGCTTGGATCACAAGCTTCCTTTTCCTCTGTATAAATAAGTCTGTCATTGTCATTGACTTCCTTTTCAATCAATGAGAATGAGATAGATTTCCAAATTCGTAATACAAGTTACTCTATTCATATTGATCTTTTTACATTCCAGAAGCTTATGATCCACTTGACCCAAATGGAAATATCACAATCAAATGGGATGTTATGAGCTGGACAGCTGATGGCTATGTTGTAAGTACATTCTCTTCTTCATGCTACTAGTAGAGAGCATATATCTTTTTTATGGATCCGCATGTTCGCGTTAGTTGCATAGCGTCTTGTATGTGATATCTTTGTTATTACTTGTATTTAGATGAGTTTATTTATGCTAGTGACTAGAGCCTCTTAGAATGGATAGAGTTTATTTGTGTTTGCAGGCTGTTGTTACGGTGAACAACTTCCAACAATATCGTCATATCTCAGCGCCTGGCTGGTCAATAGGATGGACATGGGCAAAGAAGGAGGTAATATGGTACATGGCGGGAGGGCAGACTACGGAACAAGGGGATTGTTCGAAATTTAAGGGAAACATCCCACATTGCTGTAAAAAGGACCCGACGGTTGTAGATTTACTTCCCGGAACACCTTACAATCAACAAATTGCAAATTGCTGCAAAGGTGGTGTACTCAGCTCATGGGCACAGGATCCGATCAATGCAGTTGCAGCATTTCAACTCAGTGTCGGTAGTGCTGGAACCACGAACAAAACAGTCAAATTGCCGAAAAACTTCACCTTGAAGGCACCGGGACCAGGTTATACTTGTGGGCCAGCGAAGATTGTGACACCAACTCAATTCAGATTAGGAGACAAAAGGAGAGTGACACAAGCATTCAGTAAGTTAACGGATGTTTATGTTCATTTTCACAGTTGTCAGTATCATTATCAAATTATTCAAAGCTTAAGTTGTTAGGTGAAGACTCATAATAACTTTATATCTTAAAACAAATGTCATCTATTAGCTGTAGCTTTTGTTGGTAGCAAAATCCGGCACTGTTAATAATTATATGATTAAAGTAAAACCAGTCTGAATGAACAGTTTTACGAGTTCTTATCAACAAGGTCCCGCATTTTCCCTCGACCTTAACATTACCCTGATTCATTGCAGTGACATGGAATGTGACGTGCACGTATTCGCAATTTCTAGCTCAGAGGACTCCCACTTGCTGTGTCTCCCTATCATCTTTCTACAATGATACTATAGTACCGTGCCCAACATGTTCATGCGGCTGCCAGGGCAACTCGCCTCAATTGGGAAACTGCATAGAGTATGTTCTTATTACCCAGGGCACTATGATTTCTTTCTAAACAGAAATGATATTATACACTCTTATGTCCTTTTTCTTTGTTTTTGTTACAGTCCAGATTCACCACATTTGGCATCGTCTGTTTCCAACACCGGAAAGAATAGTCTCACACCTTTGGTTCAGTGCACTAGTCATATGTGCCCGATCAGAGTTCACTGGCACATTAAGGTTAACTACAAGAAATTCTGGCGTGTGAAGGTTACTGTTACTAATTTCAATTACAGGATGAACTATTCTGACTGGAACTTGGTTATTAAACACCCGAACTTTGACAACCTGACCGAACCTTTCAGTTTCAACTACAAGTCAATAACTCCCTATGGGACAATAAGTAAGTCTGATCCGTATTTAATCGTTTCAAGAACTTACAATCTTTTGGTTCTTTGAATTTAATATATTGTGCAGTTTTAGATCAGGTCTCATTGTTGGTCATAGAGAAATGCTAGCAACACAATCTTGAACACTGAACTTCACACACTTGATCACACTTTTTACTCCTTATTTTTGTAAAATCATGGAACTTATTGATATAAGTTGCTTTACACAGATGATACAGCAATGCTTTGGGGAATTAAGTTCTACAATGATTTTCTCATGCAAGCTGGCCCTATTGGCAATGTACAATCGGAGCTACTTTTTCGAAAGGATAAATCAACTTTTACTTTTGAGAAGGGTTGGGCTTTTCCAACAAGGATCTATTTCAATGGTGACAACTGTGTGATGCCACCACCCGATGCTTATCCATGGTTACCTAACACCGGTTCTCGGCAAGAGCCTTCACTGCTTGCTATGGTGATGGTTTCCTTGGTAGCCTTGTTATTTGAAGCATATGCTTAAAGTTTCCATCTTTGGTACACTCAACTTTGTCATCTAAAGACAGTTTTAACTCAATTTTGTGAAGTCAAGTTGATATTTGAACCAAGTTGGAGAACAACATTCAGTGACAATTCTACATAGCTAAGGTATCTTATGGACATGGGTAGTTGAATTTGCTAATGTAGTGTTATTTGTGTGTTTGTAATGTAATGGTGCTTTTATTGGTTTTAGTTAGTGTAATTGGAAAGTAATTATTACAAATATATAGAGGAATGTGTACATGCAATGATAGACTTTATGGTTCTTGTTCTCTCATTAAAGCATGTGTCATAGTTTACCAATAGAAATATAATGTGCCACAACTATGGTACATGTTTTGTTCTTATTGGAGTTCAACTAGCATCAGAAGCACCTATAGAACTTAGTCCTTTTTATTTTTGTGTCATCTTCAATATTGTGTAAAGAAAAAGAGGAAAAAAGTGAATAATAATTTATTTTAGCATTGCTGTAACAACATCATTGTGTCCTTGATGCTATATAGTTGGTCTTTAAGTTCGAATAAAAGGTGAAGGTTATATTAAGCAGTTGATAACTAACGTAAAACATTGTTGAATCTTTATGATGAATCAATGATATGATAATGACCAAAAAAACCTTCGGGGAAATGATAAAGAAAGATCTAGAGATCAATATTTTGTCAATAAATTTGATAGATTATTATTGTGGCGTTTGATTCATGTCACCAAACTCCTAACAAGAAAATCATAGAGGAAATGAATGGTGGGAATGTAAGTAAGCTTGGAGGGGCAGAATTAGGGAGTAAAGGGTAGGAATCTGGTGGAAGAAGCATGCATTCATCACCATTAAAATAAACCTTGTGAGAAAATGCCCAACCTTGCTTGAATGTGAAGGTATCCTTGTTCTTCTGAAGAAGCACCTCTGCTTGAACATTGCCACTTGGTCCAGCTTCCATTAATAGATCATTGAAGTATTTCATGCCAAAGAACATGCCGGTGTCATCTACATATAAAAAGGGTACACATCTGTTATCCCACACTTTGTACCACTCCATGTGCCATAGGTTTGTGATTGATCAGGAAAAATATATTGAAGTTAAAATTTAATTATTAAATATTTTTCTGACCAATCACAAGCGCATGACACATGAAGTGATACAAAGTGTGGGATAACAGATGTGCTCCCTAGAGAATAAACTTAAATAGTCCTTCTTAAATGGCTTACGTGTGATGAAATGTTAAAAAATGTAAATGATTTCAAAAAATCTAACAGCTTTTTAAATAAGCTTCAACTTTTAGCTTCTTAAAAATTGCTTCTTTTTTAGCCTCATTAAGTCTTTTTTTTATAATTTAATCAGGCTTTGATAAGGACTAATTTGACCATAAAATGAACTAATTTGACCCACGTTTGAAATTTTGATAGACCAAATTGGTGAGGTCGAAAAACATTAGAGACCGAAATGAATATTTACTCAAAAATTAAAAGTTGTTTTGGTACACAAACTTGCTCTTAAGAAGATCTAATTGCTGAATTCACTTATGGATTCATAGGGGACCAAAGGCTTGTAATCAAAGCTGAAGACTTGAGTGACATTGTTAAGATTTGGATGTTGAATAGCAAGAGACCATAGTGAGTACACTGAAGCAATGGTTCATTGTCTCTCTTTGGTGTATGAACTCCCACCATGCTCAGAATTTTGGACTCACTCCTTCATACAAAACCAATAATGATGAAACATTAGAAATTCTCTTTTCAGATTGTGTTTATTAGATATATTTGGATTAATAGAGTATTATATCATCTAGGATTTAGTTAGTTTCACGAAGGATGAAATCGCTCTAATACCATGTAGAAATTTATGAATGGTAAAGATTGGTTAAACTCAAATATGACTTAGTCCAAACAATTTATTATATAAGCAGAAGTTGTTGCAAACGATAGAGTAATAAACTCAAATAATAATTAACATCATAAATATAAACTATAGCAATGTCACAGGCACAGGCACACGAGGGACAAGGGGTGATGGTGTCATTATAGAAAGATGACAAAGATACACAACAACTTGGATTCTTTCTTGCAAGAAATTGTGAGTATGTGCATGTAACATTCCATGTCACTGCATCAGATGAAACAAATGAAAGTGAGAGAATTGTGTATGGAGAAGTTGGAAAGGAAATTGATCTATGAAAAACATATACCGAAAAGTTACATGGATGCTAAAAAATATAGAAAGAAGCATATAAAAAGTATCAAAGTATTTGATAGGACAATATCATATACTAGTATGACAATCATTTTAAAGTCTTACTTAGTGTTTTACAATGTTGATTAATATGACTCAAAATTTATTAGTAATATTCATTAGACAATAAGGAGAACTATTCATTAAGCAATAAGAATGAATATTCATTGGGCAATAAGAAGTATTCATTAGGAAATAAAGACTCAATGTGTTATTGCCTAGAATTGCCTTCTTTATTACCTTCTATTGCCTAGAATTGTCAATGTTGACCAAACACAACCAAAACACTTTCTCTATTACTTTCTATTGCCTAGAATTGTCAAAATGAATTCAGAAGTAGTGTCTACTGCATTTTCACCTCCAGTGTTTATTGAAAAGAATTATCATGTACGGGCTGTTAGAATGGAAGCTTTCTTGGATGTTAATGATCTATCAGATGTCATTGAACAAGATTATGTCATTCCAACTATTCCTCACAATCCAACTGTTGCATAAATTAAAAATGAGAAGGAGATGAAGCAAAGAAAATCCAAAGCAAGAACATGTCTATATGCAACTGTATCACCCATCATTTTTAACATAATAATGACACTGAAAACAACATGTGAGAGATTCAGAAAGGGTCAAAGGGGTGCAAGTGATGAATTTGATCCGAGAATTTGAAATGCAAAGGATGAGAGATTCAGAAATAATCAAGGAGTACTCTGATAAACTTCTAGCCATTGCCAACAATGTAAGACGTCTTGGTAGTGGATTTTATGATTCTAGAATAGTTCAAAAGATTCTAGTTACACTTCCTGAAAAATATGAAGCTGCAATTTCATCTTTGGAAATATCTAAGGATATAACAAGCATCACCTTGGCAGAAGTGTTAAATGCATTACAGGCACAAGAACAAAGTAGGCTTATGAGGCAAGAAGGATCAATGGAGAGTGCTTTTCAAACCAAATTACAAAACAACAACGATTGAAATGACAAAAGAATGAGGCAAAATAACAACTACAAAACTGCAGGTTCTGCAAACAACAAATACAATAATCAAAATAGCAACAATGAAGTCTTTTCACCTTGTTCCTATTGCAAAAAAAACTAATCATCCACAAAATAGATGTTGGTGGAGGCATGATGCAAGATGTTATAAGTGTGGTCAATTAGGACACATGAAAAAAATATGCAAGTCTCAACAACAACAACAACAACAACAACAACAACAACAACAACAACGAGAAGCTAATATTGTTGATGAACAACCACAAGAAGAGCAGATGTTCACAGTATCATGTTTTGACGCCAATAATTCTACAGAAAGTTGGCTCATTGATAGTGGTTGTACAAACCACATGCCTTATGATCGTGAGCTCTTCAGAGATCTTGATAAAACTGCTATTTCCAAAGTCAGAATTGGAAATGAGGCATATATTGAAACAAAAGGCAAAGGAACAGTTGAAATTAAAAGTTACACATGTTTGAAATTAATTCATGATGTCTTATATGTTCCTGAAATTAATAAAAATTTGTTAAGTGTTCCTCAGTTGATGGAGAAAGGCTATAAGGTTTTGTTTGAAGACAAAAACTGCATGATTAAAGATTCAAAAGACAAAGAGGTGTTTAAAGTTCAAATGAAAGGCAAAAGTTTTGTCTTGGATTTGATTAAAGATAAGCAAGTTGCAGTACACAAGGAAGACACATAAATAAAGTCTCCTACACACATTGCCTACCGATATGAGAAGCAAATAAGGCTTCTTTTTCCGTAAGAAATGACATAGAAGGCTACACAGAAGCTGCAAATGATACACACAAATGTTGGAGGACTTATGAATACATCAACAGATGTTGCAGGATATGAAGAAGCTGCAACTGACCAAAAATTGATAGATGCAATGGATGAGGAGCTCATGGTGATTGAAAAAAGAGACATGTGAGTTGGTAGAGATGCCTAAAGACAAAAAAGGTATAGGAGTCAAATGGACTTATATAACCAAGTTCAATCTTGACAGTTCTGAGAATAAGTATATGACAAAAGCTTGAAATTTACAGATCCTGAGTCAAGGAGGAGTGTTGATTAATATTACTCAGAATCTATTAGGAATATTCATTAGGCAATAAGGAAGACTATACATTAGGCAATAAGGAGAAGTATTCATTAGACAATAAGGAGTATTCATTAGGAATTAAAGAGCCAATATGGGTTGTTAAGAATATTTCTCCAACAATGTTAGAGCACTTATGTGACTCGTTATACTATTCATGTAGGAATTTGTTTTTCTGCATCAGTTTTCTTTTCCATGGTGTATAAATCATGTGTCTTGTTGATGAATAAGATAATGCCTTCTATATAACACATTTCATCTCTGCACTTTTGTTTGCTACATTACCAACAGACAATCATTCTTGGGAAGTTTAACTGTCTTGTTTGATGTACCAGCTTGGCCAACACTCAATTGGAATGATGACATAGCTTGTGAAGGACCTTGGCCCCATGCTGATACTACTCCACCCTTACAATAATTTGTGAATTGTTGATTGTAAGGTACACCAGGGAGCAAATCTAAAACTGTAGGAGTTTTCTTGCAGCAATGAGGTATGTTTCCTTTGAAATTGGAGCAATCTCCTTGTTCTGTTGTTTGATATCCTACTGATGACCATATAACTTCTTTCTTTGCCCATGTCCATCCCAAGGTCCACCCAGGGTATACCATATGCCGAAACATTTGGAAGTTGTACATTGTCACCGACTCATCGTAGCCTGATCGTAAAGAAAAATGTCCATGTCACCACTTCTACTATCTTTATAAAAGAATACAAAGGGTCGGTGGTATTACCAAAAAATATAGTTTTTATGACTGACACTTGGTGTTTTCAAGGATACATTTGTCAATCTAAAACTTATGTTTGACGCCTCAAAAGATGGTTTGAGTTTCAAATTTTTTTCTTCTATGCTCATAATCTCATCTCTCTCTTCTATTATACTAAACTCATCTCTGCTCATCTCTCTTTTTCTTCATCTCAAAATTATCTCTCCATTCTTTCTCCAAAAAATTTCCATAACCTCAAAATCATCTCTCCATTCTTTCTCCAAAAAAATTTCTTCATCTCTCCATTCTTTCTCCAAAAAGGTAAGAGATATGAACAAGGTAACAAATTTTACTCTTTTCCTGTCATCATTTTGTATTGCATGCTCATCTTGGGTTAACTGTTATTTATTTTTTCTTTTGAAAAAAATTATGCATTTTCATTTTATTAAGGTATGTTTAACTGTGTATGACTCTATCATTTTGTTTCACCTGAATTTTTTCTTCATGTCATTCTCTCCTTTCACGTATTTTGGTTCACGCCCAATTTCTCATGTCTTTATAATACGATTCAATGTGTGTTAGCTTCGCGATTTTGTTTTGTGTTTTTTTTTTATGGGAAACCAAAAAATATATATTATGATTCAATGTGTGTTAGCTCCCATTTTTTTACTATGTAGATTGAATCATCACAGACATTCAATGTAGGAATGGTGGATGTAACAAGCATGGTTGTGTCACTTCAAGTTCATTCCTTGCTCCAATTATAGCAAATGTTGCCCCAAGATATTTTTACATTTTGCATTTTTATGTTAATGATCCTAAGGTGCTTGATGAAATGACTGGCTTAAGCTTTGTATGTATTTAACATTTCTTATGTTAAATAAGATCCTAAAAATTTAAGATTGTAATTAACTGGAGAAATCTTTATGTGAGTATCTCTATGTTGTTAGATGTCGACACTTTGATTTCATTTTGAAACCTCATACTAGATTGTTAGCATCTTAGGGAATATGGATGTTGACACTTTTATCTATTGAGTATTTCATTTCGAGATTTGGTGTTTCAAGAAATGGTTGAACACTAATCTAAAAAATAGGTTTCTGAATAGCAGGAGCAGTGAACATTAATCTAACAAATAAAATAGGTTTCTAAACCGGGAGTCAAACCAATATGAACATTAATCCAAGCATGAATATAAGTTTTATGAATAGGTTTTCTCTATGTGCTTAACTTGTTGTTATGCTACTGATTGAAACACAATATAAAAACCAATGTTCGCAATTGCAGTACAATAGAGTAGTAAAAAATTATCCCCAACTATACAAGATGTTGCTTAATAGTTAAACCCCTATGATTTACTAAAGGGAACACCTGAGAAGAGGTAAATGGAGGACTAACAGCCCTAGAGAGTATTCATAGAACAAAAAATTCTGCATCAATTTAAGATTAGTTTTGAAAATCGTACAAAAACTGACGTGATGCATTATTAGTAGTAGTTTGGTTTTTCCTATTGTATGCTAAATTGTTAGTAAAGATTTAAAGATCAATACTTTGTAACAAATGGAAATTGAAATAGTAATATGATCCCAACATATCAATAATAAGCTTTGATATGGTTATTCAATAATTTACACATAATGTATAACAAGTATAGAATATCAAGGTTAAAAAAAAGCATTATCCAATCTGAAATTCCTGTATTTGATTGTTGATCTATTTTTTCAATTGCAAGATATAGAAATAAAGCACAAAAATAAAGACATCTATAGAAAAGCTTTCAAGAGTCATAGTTTGCATGATAAACTTTAGGAGAATGTATTAATTGTAGAACTGTAAACAAGACTATTTCAAATTTATATATGTAATTGGCTACTGCTAGGTAGCTCAGGAGTCTATACAAAATGGTTGTCTTGTTCCAGAAGATATAAGCATGACTGAATCATCCAGTAATAAAAAATACCTGATGGCGAGTAGGTATTAGTATTGTATTTAGCAACCACAAAGTTAATAAATTGATCATTCTTCTATTGTTTTTATGTCATTATGATTACTTTTTGGATATGGTTTGAGATGTTGATTCTTTTGATAACAATACAAATAGGTGATAAAATAAAGAAGCTAGAGGATGAGAAGGACATTATGATGCGCTTTATGATTGGACAAACTAGCTAAGTCATCTTTCCTTCAATGATTTGGTTACATATTTGGCAATTTTATCATGCTTTTGTTATTATTCCACTTGAAAATGCTTTGATAAAAGATTAATTTAGTTAGGTAATAATCATGCCTTCAAGATGTATTGTTATACAATATAAGATGCTGTAAAATCAACTCATAACTTTAAAGTATACATTTTGTGATAATGTCATTTTTATTGGTTTTAATGTCATTTTGTGATGTGTAAAGATTTTGTAGATTGATTAGTAGATTGTATTTAAGACATTCAACTTTGACTAGAAAATTCTATTGAAAAAGTGAAAGTTGAAAGTCTATGGCCATTAAAATTGTTGATTGGGTGACTACCAAGACTATAGTAAAAGAATTAAGCTATTTTGTAAATTATGGGTACGTTTACATGCAAAGCAAGCTTTATTATCTGTATTTAATCATTGTTTGCTCAGTAAACCTTCTATCTAGCATATCATCATCGTTCTCATTGATTTCTTCACATGTTCCTCATCAGTAGTTATACTTTAGTTAAACTTATATTGTTAATTTTTTAGTTTGTTATTCTACTTATTGTATGGTTGGCTAATCCAATATACTGAAAAAAGACTTAAAAGTGATGGATGTCTATTGTATGATTCTGCGTGTATAACTTTTATATATATTTTTAATCAACCGTCTGTTTACAAGGTAACATTTCTACCCTTTAGAATTTTTGATTTAGATATTTTTAGCATACTTAACCTTTTTTTGTATTACAATCACTGAGGAGTATGCTTTTTCGATCAGGTAAATCTCAAACCCCCTATATGGAAGGTAGCATGCATTCCACCCTATATTTTTGCTAACAGGTAATTCATGTCCTCCCATTGTAGGTCAACATTTTTACTTCTTGGTAATATTGCGAAAGTAAGTAATAAATAATGTGAAGGATGCTACTCTCGAAATAGCTTAGAATATTATCAAGAGTTACATGTTTATTGTTATTTATTTATATTTAAAAATTGAATAGCTATTATTGATTGCTTATATTTTACACATTGAACCTGTTGTTACTTGCATTGTTTTGCAAGTAGGGATGGAAACCAGATTGAGTGAGCATGGATAATGCTTACCCATAATTATACTATACTATTTGGGTACCCGGATAACGGGTACCTGCTGGTATCTTTTCCTAAACTTTACTTACACTTTTGTTGACATTTATTTACATTAATTTTTTTAATAGCTATGAGTGTTGGACTGCATTTTATCGTACACTTCTAACTAAATAATCAATTTTGTTGTGGTGTTATATATTATTATAAAAATTTATTTTTATTGTGTCCTCTTTGTTTTAATCAATTCTCTTCCCTACTTCAATAAGTAAGGAAATTAAATACTATTACAAAACAACTAGAGAGATAGACTAATGGAGAAGGCAAAAAGTTATTTGAAGTTTTAAAGCTTTATTATTAACAAGTGTTAGTTATAAGGTCAAAGTTATAACTTTTACATGTTTATTATTATTGTTATTTTGATAAATATAAAATTTAAAAACTGAGAAATATTCTCTTTCCTTCTACATGAGTGTACAACTATAAAACTGAGAAATATTTAATGAATAAATATATTTTTATTATTTTGAAAATTAAAATTTTAAAAGTTGTATCTCTGAGATAAGGCAAATAGCTCCATGATCATTAGACCTTATAAATTCTTATTGTTTCTGTTTGAAGAAGTGAAGTGTAAGGTTGTATATAAGTGATAAAATCATGTTCTAGTTCAAAAACTTTAGGGTCTATCTTTGTACATAATTTATTCGTTCTATGCTAGGAACCTCATCATTTGCTAAAGTGTATTATAGTATTTTTTTCCTTTGGAATTTGTTAAAAAAGAGATTAGTTTTTTTCTATATGATGTTGTTATTGCTATTGTCAACTTGATGCTTGATATTGTTGTATATTCGTTTGCTCTGATTTCCAACTAAATATACTGATAGTTGGGTGAAATTTGTTTAAGGAAAATATTAATCGGAACATATTAAGAAATATTTTGTCATACTTATATTGTTGATTTTTTATTTTTACTTCTACCTATTGTATAGTTGGGTAACCTAATGTCTCGGAAAAACTCAAATGTGTAAAAGACTCTTTATACTTCATACAATTTTAGTGCGAACAAGTCAATAAACAAATTTCAGTTATTTGTTTTTTTAAGTTATTTTTGTACATTTTAAAAGATGACTATAATTATTTTGTGTATTCATTAAAAAGTCATCAAAAGGATGCATATGATAATATTTTTATAATACTATTATATACTTTAGTTAGATTTATATTGTTGATTTTTTAGTTTGTACTTCTACAAATTGTATGGTTGAGTACTTCAAAATTGGATACTTTTACAATTTATCACTTCAAATTGTTAATCTGGATTTTTTTTACCTTTGTATTTTACTATTTTTACTTACATAGAGCTAGGATGGAGAGACCCGTGCGAATGCACAAGTACACTACTAGTTTCCTTAAAAAATGACACCATAATTAACTGATGCATGCATATACAAACCCTTTTTTTTTCAACAATAAAATTTCTCAAGTACTAGCTAGCTCTTAATTTGCAAATGATGTTAAAATGGTAGAGTCATGCATGAATTTTGATAAAGCAATAAAGAAAGAATGAGAAAATCCATGAAGAGAAAGCTTCTTGATGAATCAAGAAATATGAGAGAAAATCATGAATGAGAAAATGGAAACTTTCTATATAGAATTAAGTTACAATGAATAAGGGAATCACCCTTTATATACTACAATGCCTAACTAATAACTAACTAGTTAATCGATTAACGAAAACAATATTACAACTAATAAACTGAAAGCAACTAACAACTTTAACAAATGGATTAAATGTTGTTGCACCCTACTACAAGATTAATTTTACACTAAGATGACCAATCATGAAATGAATTATGCCTAATTCAAGCTTATATGAAAATGAGTCAATGACCAATGCCAAAACCAAAATGACCCAAAAGCAAGAATCCAAATCCTTACTTTTCTTTGCTTATGTGGTATTTTCGTAAGTCTTTATCTTCACAACGGTGGCGTTGCTTGAAATTGCAGACTACACCACCTAATATGGTCGTAATATTGTGATTGTGGTGATTGCATCACACCCAGTGCCGAACTATGAAGGGACAGGAGGGGTAGCTGCCCCTGGATATTTTTTTAAAATTTTTTGAATACTGTTTTTTTTTTTTACTATTTTTCTATGGGAAAATATTTGTTGTCTCACTTCATGTGTCATTTGATCTAAAAAATACTTAAATATTAAACTTTTAAATTATGAAATGTGACATATAGAGTATTACACATTTTTGGAACAGATGTACTTCATTTACATATACCTGACTCACGTCTTTATGGACATATTTGAAGTTCACATATTTCTTTAATATATAGCTTGATAAATAAATATAGTGCAACTTGTGTGGTTCTTTAAAAATTATATATAATTGATCAAGTTCTCTTATACATTTAGATGTTGATATTGTTTATAACAATATGACTTCATTTGAGTTCATAAAGATTTTACACTTGATGAAATATGTTATGTATGTATTAATAATATATTCTAAAGATACTTATAAGTCATTTAATATTGATAATACATATTTTTTGTCCAAAATTTCTATCCAACGAGTTTCAATGAGCAATGAAGATTAGTTGAAAATCTCAATGTCAAATTTTATTTTGTGTCGTTATCTAATCAAGTTTGACAAAATTTCTAATCATATGCCGTTAGTCATATCTTGCATTATCAATTAATTCGTCTTATTTTATCTATTGTGGTTTTTACCATATGTCGTCAGTCATATATTGCATTATCAAGTAATTCATCTTATTTTATCTTGCAGATAACATATTGACTTATATTTTAAAGGAAATAGTTAAAATTTTATCTCTGGTCTCCTCGTATATATTTTCGTTATTCAATTAATTTTAATTATAAATTATAATTAAATATCATCGCCCCTCCTAAAATTTTGATCAAGATCCGCCACTGATCACACCACTATTGTGTTGTGATGTGACGTCAAATCATGTACTACATTGGGCTGCAATCTAACTACACCATACCATACCATAGTAACCTAATGATACATGAATCTCTTTGGCGTGGATACGTAGTATATGGTACATTACCCTGTCAAAATATTGATACGTTAGATGTATACTTAGTTTATATGTTCAATATGTTCTTTATACTAATATTATTATCATTGATTAATACTTAATAATATATTTAAAAATATTTTATTTTAATTTTATTTAACTTAATTTGGATCATTTATGATTTAATATTTTGGTTATTTTTACTTAAGCGTATCACTTTGATTAAGGAAAATGCTTAATGAATAAGTCTATTTAAATTTTTAGAAAAATAAATTCAACATTTTTTTAAAGTGGTAATTTTTTAAAAATTGAGCTCATAGAAATAAAAAATATTTTTGGTCGTCCAAATTAACACATCATCACCAATAGCCAATCCTAACAAAACTATATTTCATTCCAATCCTAATTTTTTTGCCTCAACTATTAGATATCAGTGGCAGAATACACCTAGAAGGGGGGAGGGGGTTGAATAGGTGTGGTGGAGCTCAAGTTCCACTTTTTGGTTTTTACATACTTGCTGAAAAATGTCCAGTTAATCAATTAACCAGTGGGCTAAATCGATTAACTCACAACATAAACAGAATGATCAGATCAGCAACTTGCACAGTTATTAACCAACACACAAGCAGATATACAGCAGATATTTTATACAATATTAACAAGGACATAACAAGGTATAAGCATGCAAAATATCAGCTTCAAACTCGAATTAAAACATCTTGAAATATAAAAGAGAAAGGGATAGAAAATATTGCGCAAGGATTCTGTCCTGGTTCGTTTTGCTGTCCACTGCAAAACTAAATCCAGTCATCCCCTCTGATCTGGGAGATTTTCCTTCTTCACTATAGAACACAATGTATGTTCCATATACGTTTCCAATTACAAGACTCGAACACTCCTTTCTTGGAACCAAAAGAACTTCGTCATCCTTGGTTTGACCTTTCCCAAAATCGCCTCCAAGAAAATCTTTCTTACCGCGATTCGGCCCCAGCCAAGGTATCGCTCTGTATCCCAAGACCTCCAAGTCTTTGTGAAGAACACCTTACCTAACTGCAGTTAGGATTTTCCCAATCCTTGAATTACAATGCTTTGAGTTATGAATGAGTACTTAATACTCAGACATTACAATAAAGATCAAAGACTAAAACCTAAGCAAGAACTCACAAGACTTCCTCGTCTAATATGAATGTACATGATGAGGTTTCTGAAATTATGCAATCATAAAAAAACTATCTCTTTTTCTTTCCAAGAAACACAAGAACAATGCAAGAAAGCTTTTCAAAGAACATGCTAGATGAATATGAAACTTAAAGCCCTACCATGATCTAATCTTTCTCCTAATGCAACATGCAATATTTTCTCCTAGATATAACAATGAGCAACTCAAAAATATGCAGAGAGAATGATGTAAAAATGTATGGATTCTTGTGCCACATATGCTGAGATATCAATTTAAATAGAAAACTGTTTAAAGTCCCAGTTAATTGATTAAATACAAATTTAATAGATTAACGGATTGTTGAAAATAACTGTTTTCAGTTTTTTGTTGAAACTGTGATTCTGGCATTATGTTAATCGATTAACACTATTCATCATCGATTAAACATTGTAAAATCAGCTTGTTAATACATGGTGAACTACCTATATGATATATGGTCATGCAATACATGATTTCCAAATACAATACATTTAATGCATAAAACACAAAATCAATGTATTCAAATGCATGAACCTAATTATCATATATTTCTAGATGATGTCTCATTTTAGTGGATTAATTACTTCATTAAGACTTGTGAGACTCACGCCTAGGTTTACCTAACCTAGACTCGATATCTATGGCAAGCATCTTATGCTTCTAAATTAAAGAATTGTAACATAAGTCTAATAAGTCACCACTTGAGCCCTCAACATATTGATTGTTAAGACATCTTCAAGCTTTACTAACTCATTGTCTTCATCAAAACATAGGTAAAACATTGCTAATGCAATCCTTGACACTTTGCACTTTCATCAACTTCTTGAGTGTCCCTGCCTATGCGACGACAATTGCTTCATCTTTTTTTTCATCTCCATGTCTATTTTTTGCTAGGGCTATCAGCTTCCTTTTTATAAGCGATATGAATTGCATCATTGGAGATATGACGTTTTGAAGCCTACGAATGAGGAATATGACGTCTTTAATGGTGATTCATTTATGACTGGTATCAATATGCAAATTGAGACATATTAGTTTGCAAAAGCACCATGAATCGGTACTCGCGAACCGATTCGTAGTTCCCTGACCAAACCAATGAGTCTAGTTTCTATGCATAAGACAACGTCAAATTCGAAAAAGAAAATTAATCACAAAATTCACATCGCCACAAAAACTAATAATTTCGAAACTCTTAATGATAAAAACACATTTCTTCTTTTTATAGAAACTTCCTTCAATTTTTTTTAGGAAAGTATAATATTTGTATGTTGGTGATTGATAAAGTTTTCTATTTTTAAAAAAATATTCTTAGTTCTAAAATTAGAAAATGATTGAACAAAATATTTTGAATAAAAAATTACTAAATAAGATTAGATAACTGTATATTACTACCTTTGTCAATTTGAAGGTTATAATTTTGTTCTTTTTTTTTTGTAAATGAATTTTTTCAAAGTTTTATGTATATTAGTTGTTTTTGTTACCAAAATAACCCAGTGGCAATTGATTTGAAAGATAAAATCTTCAATTAATTGAGTAGAAAGAGAAAATGAACAGGTCTTATTAATTAATGAAGGTCAATTTTGAAAAAATGCATATTTTCTTATTAATGATAAAAATGTAAGAATATTTTTTTATTTTTTCTTTAAAAATGTAATTAATAATGGAAAATGAACAATAATATAATTATATAAGTATTGTTTTGGAGGAGAGAGAAGAGAAAGGTTTCCTCGTTTGGTAGTTGAGGGAAAGAGATGGAAAGGCTTTGGAGGCTTTCTAAAACCTTTCATATGCCAACTTTTATGATATCCTAATTTGAAGTTTCTCTGGAAACAAACATGTCAAAGTACCTAAATAACTTTAATAAAATTTATTATATTTTTATATAAGTGTTTGCTTTGGAAGAGAGGGAAGGGAAGGGATTCTTTGTAAATTATATATATAAAATTTATGATTATATTATTATAAATTTTCCATTGTTAATTAGATTTTTAAAGGAATAAAAAGATATTATTACTAGCGTGTCGACAGACACTTCATGTCGGCTGATCCGCATTCTTATTTTAGGATATTAAGTATTAAATTTGTATTTTTTATTTTAGAGAATTAGAATGTTTTTTATTGGATGTACTTCATATTATAATTTTTGTATTTATTATAATATCCAACTTAAAGTGAGATGTATTAATTATAGTTATCTAGGATTATATCATTTTACTTTAGAAAAATAAAAAATATTAAAGTAAAAATAGGAAAATAGAATCATTATGGTAGTCATTTCAAGTTTTGACTTTATATATAGTATAGATTTTATTAGTCTCTTCTTACCTAATTTCATACTCCTAAATAAGACATATGTTTGCCTTCATTTCCCTCTACCTTCTTTCCTTCCTCACTATTGTCACTTAATCTCTCTCCTTCATTTTCTCTCATAACTCACAAACATTGTTTAAAAATATTTATATATTTTGATATTTTATCTCCAAAAAATCTCAAATTTGGAGAACTATAAAATTAGATACGTGAAGTGTTTTAGAGGACTTGAGAAATCCTCCAAAATCTTCTTCCCTCCTTCATCTAATTCCCAAACAAAGAAAAAACTTTCAAAAGTCATCAATTCCCTTCTAAAATCATACTATCTAATGTAGCCTAAACATTTTACTTGAATATTATTTGAAGTACAAGCTTTTGAGCAGTCTACCAATAATTAACACTAAAATAGAATAAATATGTGATCAAATGTAAGAGAATAAATTCTACACTAGTATAATTGATGAAATGCACACAAGTATAATTCATGAGAATAATGTATATCATGATACTAAGAAAAAACTAAGGGTGACAATTGAATGAATTTGGGTGAATATGGATTTGGATCTTAAAGGATAGATTGAAAATCATCCATCAATTCATATAAAATCATATTTCTAAACTGTCGAATCTATCCAATCATTTTTTTTAATTTAAACTAAAATATTTTTAATAAAGCATTATTTGAAGGAAAAAAGCATTTAAAAATATATTATTTAATAAAACATTTTTAAAAATCAATTTAAAAAACATTTTTAAAATGTTTTTTTTTTATTAAAAGACACTTTTAAGAAGTGTTTTTAAAAAAACACTTTTTAAAAAATCTAAGTATTTAAATTTATTTATGATAGTTCTAAAAGGCAGCATGCCACTGTATTGTACAATCGTGCATTTTTTCTTGTGCTCAATCATGACACAAATGTTATATCAATCCTTATTGAAACTTTTTGAAAGAATATTTTGATAAAAAAATAATACTCTTGATGGAATCTTTTTGTTAGAAAGAGTAGTAATTTATATTTTGTATGTTGGGTTACATTTGCATAGCAAAGTTGGGTCTGCATGTTGCTTTATTTTTTGGATAGATTAAGTATCATCTAGATGGATATACCCATGAATATCTCTTTGATATGCCATGAATATTCATTAGAGATAATGGATGAATCTATACATTAGATTATATCCATTTAAATCCCTTAGTTCTAACGTATAGATTTGAATGAATTTAATTTGGATATATTTGAATGAATTATAGATTGTGAATAATTTTGTCACCATCAAAATTATTATCTGAAACTCACAATTCACTAGGGATGACAAAAATACCCGCCCCATGGATATCGGCTAAAATATCCACAATGGGTACCCGTAAAAATAGTTTATGGGTGGGAGCGGGTATCATGATATCCTCCCCGCGGATACCCACATATTTATAAATTTATTTTTTAATTATATAATTTATATATATTACATTTTTATTATTATATATTATCTATTTTGTATTATTTTATAATGACTTTTACCGATTGAAATATATGATAAATTTAATATCTATACTATATATAAAGGCAAAACATGGTGTAACTTCCACCATGGTGTAATTTCTATTTCCTAATTTTTCCTTCACATTATTTAATTTTTACAAAAAGACCATATAATCATAAATAAACATCACAAACACATTAATTAACTATATCTTTCACATTAAATTGAACATTATCATAAATACATAAAAATTATAACAAATACATTCTAATTCTAAAAATAAATATATAAAAATTGAATACGTAGTACCATGTAATATTGACCGGCAGACACGAAGTGCCTGTACACACTAGTATTAATAATGTTAATGTTGAAAGATTAATTGCTGGATATTTACTATGAAGTAAATAAATAATTTAAAAAAAGTATTCTTTGTTCTATATATATTAATCATAAATAATTAATAAATTGTGAAATTTTATACTAATAAAATAATATATTTATCTTAAAAAATTGAAAATTAGACCAATTGAATAAATTCAACCGTAAATTTAGCGCAAAAATTATATTTGAATTTATAAGTTGACAGACATGACAGTGCATGTCAACACTCTAGTTATTAATAAATTCAAACGATAGAAAAGCGGGTTGACAGGCATGACAGTGCATGTCAACACGCTAGTATACATAAATTTTATTATTTATCTAATAAATATTTTAAAAGTATTGATTATTATAAAATATATAAATATATATTGAAACTTAAAAACTCGTGAGGTACCCACAGGTACCCATAAATACTACAAGTATAGGTACGTGAAAGCACTACCTGTGTCCGTTCTGCTCCGTTGTCATCCCTACGATTTACCTACCCTTAACTCCATTGCAACATCCCCTTAACCTACACCTTGATTAGTACTTGTTATTACTGCCATCAACAATCACACCAACAATCCAACAAAAAACACAAGAACAAGACACTCCTTCAATCTTGTAACCCCCATCAACTCCATAAACAATGGACCAATAATAAACACAAATATATGTTCTTTGATAACAATAATCAAATTTGAAGTCAAAGTTGCTTTTTTTAATCCTAGATTTTGACAATTTTTTTAATTATAAAAAAAAATGTAGCTTGGAAATATGTGATATGATAGTAAAATCACAAATAGGTCTAAGGTGGAAAACCAGAGGGGAACAATGGCGATGTGGTTTTGGAGATGGCCCAACAAAAGGGGATAATGATGTTGTGATTCTGGACAGCAATCATGTTACAATGGGGTTAATGTCAAGTGAAATCTGAGCTTCACATTCAAATCTGAGTCCCATGCCCGTATTATGCCCGCAAAACTTATGTAGGCACGGCATGCCTGCAAAAGCTTAACAGGCAAAAACACATGTTATATCCGTTTTAAAACGAACAAACACATGTTATATCCGTTTTAAAACGAACAAACATATATGCGGGTAGCCCACGGTCATTTTCCTATTTACACTAAAAATAAAAAAAATGTGACTCAATACTAACTTATCTAATATCATTACTAAAAAAGTCTGCAATGTTGAAGTAACAATTCTAGCAATTCAATGATAATACTAACATGTTGTGAATCAATTCTAATAACATGATATTAGCAATTCTAGTAATAATCTGCAATAATAATTCTAGAAACAGTATGCAATTCAAACATAATACTAACAAGTTGATATGAGCTAATTGTTCCTGTGAATCAATTCTAGGCAGTAATAAAATCCACACTACATAACAAGTCTACAATAGATAATAATTCTAGTAACGTCTGCAATAATAATTCTAAAATAACCAAGTCTATAATATGTTCCCTTTTCTAAATATGGAGCTTTATGTTTTGTTTGTTTAGACCCAAATCTTGGTAAATCGAATGAGGTATGAAAAATTGTTATTGGTACATTTCCATCTTCAACGTCTTCTTTATGCCAAGCAAGTTGTTTTTATGCAAATGGAGACCATTCTAGAAGGTGAAATTGAAATCCAGAGATTCAAAGGATATAAGGAATTAGGCATTACATATTTAATAATCAATACTAACATGCAGTGGAAAAAGAATGGAAGTGAGTGAGTTGTGATTGTGACAGTGAGAAGAGAGAATAGAATTGGGTACTTGGGAGGAACCGTGATATGGAATGGAATGGAAGTATGGAACTTGTGAGTGAGTTGTGACTTGTGAAAGTGGGAAGGGTGAATGGAATTGAGTACTTAGGTGGGGTGAATGGAATTGGGCAGTTGGGCCTAAAAAAAACTTGGATCGTATGATGCCTCTGGGCGGCTGCGGAGGCAAGCAGGCCGGGCAAAATGTGCTACCAGGCAAAAATATGATGCCTTGCCGCATTTTTTGCAGGCAATGCAGGTCAGCCTACAGGTAATACCCATATTTCTATCACTAATTATTCTCATAATTGATACTTTGACTACTTAAATGTAAGAAAAAGGAATAAGGAAAAGGAAGTCAAAAAGATCAATGTTGAACTTAGAGAGTCTTCATCTATGCAACCCATTTTTTGTTATTAAATGGGTCCCTCAACTTATTTTATAATTGTTCACATTTCCCATTAAATTAAGCATTTTTTCTATTTTTCACTCCAATGGTGCAACTCACATTTTATCCTTAAAGGATCTCATCATCGGTCTACTTTTTACTGCGCTCTCTAAAGCGAATGTTGTTAAATGTTAAAAGTACACATTTAAAAATATTCATTCAAGCAGTGTTGTTAGTTGTCTAATTTATATTTTTAATAACGTCCATTTAATGGAACGTTGCTAAATGTCTATTTTATACTTTTAATCGCATTCATTAAACTAATGCTGTTAAATGTCACTTTCTCTTAATCTGAAGAAAATAGAGTCGTTGCATTTTCTTCCTTTTTCATTGTTGGTTAATATGTTTTCTCATTTCTCTTTCTTCATTTTTTTATTATTTTAGGGTTTTGTGAAAATAAGAACCATACTCTAATTAGAGAATGGTTCTCTATTTATGGACAAGAACATATCACTCACATCAGTACCAAAATTTATGGACGATCCTTATTTTGTTAAGGGTTACCGTTGGAAATGCTTTTATAGGACTAATATACTGATATGATGACATACTTCATTAAGGAATTATCGAGGCTATGTTTGGGAGTTATAGAGAGAGAAAATGAGATGAATCAAATGGCTAGGAAGGGGAGGAAGGGAAGGAAAAAAGAAGGTAATTTTCTCCCTTGTTTGAGAGTAAGAAACTTAGATGAAAAATAAAAACTAATAATAATGTAAGAATATTTTTTTATTTTTTATTTAAAATTGTAATTAACAATGAAAAATAGACAATAATATATAATTTTATAATTTTACTAAAAATATTAATATATTTTGTCATTTTTTCTCCAAAAAAAACCCTAAATTGAAAAAACTATAAGAATAGACACATGGAGGATTTTAGAGGGCTCGAGAAGCCCTCCAAAATATTTCTTTCTCATTCATCCAACTCCTAAATAATGAGGAGATTTTCTAAAACTATCTTTTTCCATCCAAAACCACACTCTCAAATAAAGTATAAATAAAAGTTGCACTTTCCTTAATCAATTATATAGGGTATTATAAAGAAGTTGCATTCAATAATTAAGTTAGTTGGAGTAATGTTTTGGAGGGAAGAAAAAGATATAGAAGGTTTAAAAGTCATATCATAATTATATTTAATGGTCATTTAGCCTTCAAAACCTAATTAAGAAAGGAACTATAATGATCTATAGAATTCAATACAATACATATTAGGTAAAAGTTAAATTTGGTACGTGATATATGTGATAAATAATACAATTATGTAATTATGCATAGTTAAGGGTCATTTATATGCGGTCATGAGGTGAATAGAAAAATGATGAGTTAGTATGAAAAATAGGGTGAATAGAAAGGGGCTAGACTCCTCTCTGTTAGTGGAGAGATAAGTTGTGATAAAATGCACTAAAAATTAAAAGATAATGATATTTATGATCTTTAATTTTCATTAAAGTTATAATTTTAACCTTAAAAATACATTATAAAATATAATTTGTCTCTTTGTTAATGGAGAATAGTCTTACTCATATAAAGAGGGTGAGTTAGTATGAAAAATGCCTTTACAATTGGACATAAAAAATAAGTGTTTTGTTTATCTAGTATGATTAATTTTTAGCTAATAATGAGTCGAGTTTTGTCGATTCGATTCTTTATCAATCTTATTTAATAGTATTAATTAATAAATCTAATACTTTACTATTGAAAACCTAATAAAATAAACATCTTCAGTTACTTAGTAATTAATACCCACTGCGTTACATATATTTATATTTTTGATGCGTTCACTTTTCAATTTACTATATTTTTTGATGTTTTAAAAATATAAAACTCTTATATTTTTTTCTTCTAATTATATTCTTAAATATTGGTTTATTCCAATTATATTCTTAAATATTGGTTTATTACTTAAAAGTATATGAAAATTAGTAATTATACCCTTTTTTTTTCAATTTACCCCAATTATTTATTAAATATGTTTATAACCTTAAATATAAAAATTAGAATTTAGTAAATAAAAATAATAATATTAAGAGTGTTAAGAAATGTTTGGGGCAGAATAGAGATTGAAAAATGGATAGTGGAGTAGTAGGGTTTGCAATAGTCAGTTATCACATTTATATAAACTAACCGCCCATGTTTTGAAGCTCATGCTCTCATCAAAACTTCAACTTTATATAACTTCAAGGAACCCTTTTCCCCTTTTCAATTCTTATTGTTCTTCTTTCTTCACCACACTCATTCACCATTTACAACAGAATCAGCAATTTTTGCACAATATAACCATGACAGATCTCACTGATTATAAGATTATCAAGGAAGGAGAAGCTGAGATTCTTATGCATGCCAAAAATGAAGTCTTTTATAACAAAGCTCAGGTTTTGTTTCGTTATTGTTTATTCATTTTTTTTAATTTCACTAGTTTTGGTTCATTGTGAGATATTGCTTGTTATTAAAAACCCATTTGAAATATGTGTTCTTTTTTAGTTGGGTATGTTTGTATTGTTGATTAGTTAATGGGTTTTGAATAATTACATGATGGGAAGTGAAGAAAAATTAAAATTTCAATTTTGAATAGTGGAGTGATGTTATAACCTTTCAAGTTTGTTCTGGGTATAAATTGTTTGAGAATGGATTTATTATTGCCTCTTTGCCTAGGACACAATAGGATAGAGATGCATTGATATGGAGTTTTTTTCATAAATAATTGCAGATGTATAGACCAAAGTATGCATTGATATGAATATTTAAGGCATCTTCAGTTTTGACATTAGAGTTTATCAGTTAACTAATTATTCTTTCTCTGTTGTTACACTTTTATGTGACACCTCATTTATTTGGTTGGTGTGAGCAGAAAGTTTTATTTTTGTTTAATGTAGCATCGTGGAATGGCTTGTTAGATTTTGTGGTTGAGAAATGACACTGATGTTTTATTCCTCATGCTTTAAAATATCAGGTTAATAATAGGGATATATCAATTGCTGTTTTGAGAGCATTTATATCAAAGCGCAAGGAGGAGCATGAAGCACTGCTGTCTAAGAGACGGAAAGGGGCACACAAAGTACCTGAAAACAATTCTTCGGAATCTGTTACGGAGGAAGAGGTGTCTCAGAAAACTGCACCAGAAGATCATAAATCTAATGGAGAACACAAGGTAGAGGAAGAGATATCTCCAGAAGAAGGAGAACCATTTAGTACCACGGAAGGATCAGTCAAGACTACTGAAGAATTCAATGCTACAGAAGAGAAAATTAATCCTACAGAAGTAAAAGTGAAGAGGGAACTGAAGCCGCCAAGAGTTCTTGAGGTTTTCTATATTCTTTGAATTTTTGGATTCCATTCATTTAACTTGTACATATCATCCAAGCATCATCATCGCAAATATCTCTCCATTTAATATCTGATTTTAAAAAAATTCTCTGTAACTCAAATTAAGAACAAGTATCATGTGTATTTGTCTGCATACAGGCCTTGTCAGCTTCTGGGTTAAGGGCTCTCAGATATGCCCGTGAAGTAGAAGGGATTGGTCAGGTTGTTGCACTGGACAATGATTCAGGTGCTTCACAGATTTTAAAGTTTGTATAAAAAAATAAATAGTATTTTGTCTTGCAATTGTATTTGTTTTAAACATGGAAAACTCTACCATTTGTGTAGTTTGTCTACTCTTCGTGTAGTTGTAGTAGTTACCTTTTCTTTGTGATTAGTGCTTCTTCTTTGATCATTGAGATTATACGTCTGCACTCATCATACTGATTTTTGCTTCTTACAGCTTCTGTGGAAGCTTGCAGAAGGAACATCAAATTCAATGGTTCAGTTGCAGTTTCAAAAGTGGAGTCTCATCTTGCTGATGCTCGTGTATACATGCTAACCCACCCTAATGAATTTGATATGGTAAGTGGATGCTACTGCTTTGTGGGTTTATTCTCACGTTTTAATCTAAAAAAACTTAGTTTGGTGAAACTTATCCCAGACCATATAATATAGGTCCACAACTTCAACCACTTTTATGGTCTTAATGTTCTCTACTTTTTTCAGGTTGATCTTGATCCTTACGGTTCGCCTTCTGTGTTTCTAGATTCAGCAGTTCAATCTGTTGTTGATGGAGGCATGCTGATGTGTACTGCAACAGATATGGCAGTGCTCTGTGGTGGAAATGGGGAGGTTTGCTATTCAAAGTAATCTTCATACTCTTATTGGTTACGAACTTTCGTTCAACATTATTTTGATTAGTGGACTGATATTCTTGCAACATTCATACTAGATATGGGTCGTACCCACTTAGAGGGAAATATTGCCACGAAATGGCTTTGAGGATCCTTCTGGCTTCCATTGAGGTATACATAATGCTGAATCTCTTGACAATGAAAATTGAAATTATTTAATTTATTTTCATAGAAATTGATAGATGTTTTGTTTCAATATATATAGTCATACAAATTACCTTGGAATTCCATAGTTTTTATTCGATTGTCTGTTCTTTTGCCTCTACATGTATAATGATATCATGAAAGTCGATAAAACTATTGACATGTGAGGGAATGTCAGTTAATGGCTACATCAGAAGCTCCTTTTCTAGTTCCTACACAATCTGTAATAAGTTTTGCTATAATTATTGCGTTTTCTTGGTTCTGATTGTCTTTTGGATTACTGCCTCATTAAGAATGTTTGTAGTTATGGACAGCTTCACGAGAGTTAGTGGACGAGTGAACATACAAGGAAAAAAGATTAGGAATAAATTTATGCAAAAGAAAGTTGGAGTAACACCTACTAAGGAGAAAATTATGGAAACTTGCCTAAGGTGGTTTTGTTATTAAAGAAGAACAATAGATGAATTAATGAGAAAAGTGGACCAAATGAATGATATTTTGATTATAAGAAGTAAAAAAAGACCTAATAAAACACTTGTTGAAACCATTAAAAAAACCATTTAAATTGTTTTACTGAAAATTTGGTTTTTTATTGATCCCAATGACAATGATCTATTTATATGACGTGATTGCTGTTTTATATGCTTTCTAGTGGAGTTTCTGTCTATCTATACTCTATAGTAGTACATGTTTTAAATCATAATGCTACAGTTGTAATGTTGAATTGTTATATCTTAAGAACCATATGGAAATTTAAAAAAGATTTAAGATATTATATGGGCCCGACATATGTTCTAGGAAATTCATTAAAATATATATTTAAAAGTGAATCAATGTTTGAAAATATCATAGACATGATGTATCAGTTTGACAAAATCATATGACATACATACATTGTTTTGTACAATTCTATTTCTGTTGCCCATGTCGGATGTGGAATTACTACCTACGGAATTGCTTGACTAGAATATTTACACACCTATTAGACCCTGTCACATAAAACTACATGACATTGAATTAATGAGACAATGAAAACCAAAATGGGGACCACACTATATTCTTAAGACATAAGATATTTTGATGGTCTGATGTAAGGTGAAAATAATAAAACAGTGTAGTTTTATTACAACAACCAAGTCTTAGTTCCACTAAGTGGTGTCGTTGCATGGATCAAATAATGCCATAATATTCTATCTTAAATCCTGTTCATGGACAAAGCATTGTTCTCTATATCTTTTTTAATTGTTTCATGTATCGTTTTTCTTGGTCCCCTTTGCTTTTAGATATTGGTCTAACCTCCATTTGATATAATCTCCTTACCCCCTAAGATGCGATTCTAAGGTCTCATCGCACATGCTCAAACCACCTAAGATGCAATTCTACCATCTTTTCTACAATAAGAATTATCCCAATTTTCTCCCTAAAATGCATTCATTCATAATCGTACATTTTCTATTGTGTTCACTCATCCAACACAGCATTCTTCGTATTGTTTTAATTAAAATCAGGAAATATTTATCCATCTGTTTCAAAAATTGTAAATTTGAGTTAAAAGCATAAGGCCCTGTACTTCCTGGGTCATGCATGATGTACAAGGATACAATTGCTAATAATATCTTTCTATTATTTGAATGCCTAGGTTAATAATATATAGCCAATCATACACCAAAGACACTGTTAGGTTTTGGATGAATTGAATATTTATCATTTTATTATTTATTTTGTATATAAATATAATATTTTGCTCTTATGGGATGCAGAGTCATGCTAATCGTTACAAGCGGTATATTGTTCCTGTGCTATCTGTTCAGATGGACTTCTATGTTCGCGTTTTTGTTCGCATATATACGTAAGTATTGGTTTCACTGTTCTGTTGTTTTAATATCAAATTTGTTAGCGTCTATGAAATCATTATTCCATCATTTTCTTTGACTCAAACTGAGATAAAATAATTGATTGCAGTTCTGCTAGCGCGATGAAAAACACTCCCCTAAAGCTTTCATATGTTTATCAATGCACTGGTTGTGATTCTTTCCACCTACAGCCCATTGGGAGGAGCATTTCCAAGGTGTGTATTTTGCCATCTTATTGCACTGAAACTTGTATCTGTTTTATGTATAGCAAGAACTGGATTTGAAAACAAATTAATTAATTCTGATTCACTGATTTTTTGGGTAAAAAGTCAACCTCATTACCTGAACAAAACTGGACAATGATTCAGGTGCTTCACAGATTTTAAAGTTTGTATAAAAAAATAAATAGTATTTTGTCTTGCAATTGTATTTGTTTTAAACATGGAAAACTCTACCATTTGTGTAGTTTGTCTACTCTTCGTGTAGTTGTAGTAGTTACCTTTTCTTTGTGATTAGTGCTTCTTCTTTGATCATTGAGATTATACGTCTGCACTCATCATACTGATTTTTGCTTCTTACAGCTTCTGTGGAAGCTTGCAGAAGGAACATCAAATTCAATGGTTCAGTTGCAGTTTCAAAAGTGGAGTCTCATCTTGCTGATGCTCGTGTATACATGCTAACCCACCCTAATGAATTTGATATGGTAAGTGGATGCTACTGCTCTGTGCTTGTATTCTCACCGTTTAATCTAGAATATAGGTCCAAAACTTGTGACCCTGTGGGAGTAACTAAATGCATTCCCTATCATATATATATATATCATTATAGCATTATATTATTATAGCATTTAATCACTTTTATGGTCTTTATGTTCTCTCTTTTACAGGTTGATCTTGATCCGTATGGTTCTCCTTCTGTGTTTCTAGATTCAGCAGTTCAATCTGTTGTTGATGGAGGCATGCTGATGTGTACTGCAACAGATATGGCAGTGCTCTGTGGTGGAAATGGGGAGGTTTGCTATTCAAAGTAATCTTCATACTCTTATTGGTTACGAACTTTCGTTCAACATTATTTTGATTAGTGGACTGATATTCTTGCAACATTCATACTAGATATGGGTCGTACCCACTTAGAGGGAAATATTGCCACGAAATGGCTTTGAGGATCCTTCTGGCTTCCATTGAGGTATACATAATGCTGAATCTCTTGACAATGAAAATTGAAATTATTTAATTTATTTTCATAGAAATTGATAGATGTTTTGTTTCAATATATATAGTCATACAAATTACCTTGGAATTCCATAGTTTTTATTCGATTGTCTGTTCTTTTGCCTCTACATGTATAATGATATCATGAAAGTCGATAAAACTATTGACATGTGAGGGAATGTCAGTTAATGGCTACATCAGAAGCTCCTTTTCTAGTTCCTACACAATCTGTAATAAGTTTTGCTATAATTATTGCGTTTTCTTGGTTCTGATTGTCTTTTGGATTACTGCCTCATTAAGAATGTTTGTAGTTATGGACAGCTTCACGAGAGTTAGTGGACGAGTGAACATACAAGGAAAAAAGATTAGGAATAAATTTATGCAAAAGAAAGTTGGAGTAACACCTACTAAGGAGAAAATTATGGAAACTTGCCTAAGGTGGTTTTGTTATTAAAGAAGAACAATAGATGAATTAATGAGAAAAGTGGACCAAATGAATGATATTTTGATTATAAGAAGTAAAAAAAGACCTAATAAAACACTTGTTGAAACCATTAAAAAAACCATTTAAATTGTTTTACTGAAAATTTGGTTTTTTATTGATCCCAATGACAATGATCTATTTATATGACGTGATTGCTGTTTTATATGCTTTCTAGTGGAGTTTCTGTCTATCTATACTCTATAGTAGTACATGTTTTAAATCATAATGCTACAGTTGTAATGTTGAATTGTTATATCTTAAGAACCATATGGAAATTTAAAAAAGATTTAAGATATTATATGGGCCCGACATATGTTCTAGGAAATTCATTAAAATATATATTTAAAAGTGAATCAATGTTTGAAAATATCATAGACATGATGTATCAGTTTGACAAAATCATATGACATACATACATTGTTTTGTACAATTCTATTTCTGTTGCCCATGTCGGATGTGGAATTACTACCTACGGAATTGCTTGACTAGAATATTTACACACCTATTAGACCCTGTCACATAAAACTACATGACATTGAATTAATGAGACAATGAAAACCAAAATGGGGACCACACTATATTCTTAAGACATAAGATATTTTGATGGTCTGATGTAAGGTGAAAATAATAAAACAGTGTAGTTTTATTACAACAACCAAGTCTTAGTTCCACTAAGTGGTGTCGTTGCATGGATCAAATAATGCCATAATATTCTATCTTAAATCCTGTTCATGGACAAAGCATTGTTCTCTATATCTTTTTTAATTGTTTCATGTATCGTTTTTCTTGGTCCCCTTTGCTTTTAGATATTGGTCTAACCTCCATTTGATATAATCTCCTTACCCCCTAAGATGCGATTCTAAGGTCTCATCGCACATGCTCAAACCACCTAAGATGCAATTCTACCATCTTTTCTACAATAAGAATTATCCCAATTTTCTCCCTAAAATGCATTCATTCATAATCGTACATTTTCTATTGTGTTCACTCATCCAACACAGCATTCTTCGTATTGTTTTAATTAAAATCAGGAAATATTTATCCATCTGTTTCAAAAATTGTAAATTTGAGTTAAAAGCATAAGGCCCTGTACTTCCTGGGTCATGCATGATGTACAAGGATACAATTGCTAATAATATCTTTCTATTATTTGAATGCCTAGGTTAATAATATATAGCCAATCATACACCAAAGACACTGTTAGGTTTTGGATGAATTGAATATTTATCATTTTATTATTTATTTTGTATATAAATATAATATTTTGCTCTTATGGGATGCAGAGTCATGCTAATCGTTACAAGCGGTATATTGTTCCTGTGCTATCTGTTCAGATGGACTTCTATGTTCGCGTTTTTGTTCGCATATATACGTAAGTATTGGTTTCACTGTTCTGTTGTTTTAATATCAAATTTGTTAGCGTCTATGAAATCATTATTCCATCATTTTCTTTGACTCAAACTGAGATAAAATAATTGATTGCAGTTCTGCTAGCGCGATGAAAAACACTCCCCTAAAGCTTTCATATGTTTATCAATGCACTGGTTGTGATTCTTTCCACCTACAGCCCATTGGGAGGAGCATTTCCAAGGTGTGTATTTTGCCATCTTATTGCACTGAAACTTGTATCTGTTTTATGTATAGCAAGAACTGGATTTGAAAACAAATTAATTAATTCTGATTCACTGATTTTTTGGGTAAAAAGTCAACCTCATTACCTGAACAAACAAATACATAAAAGAGCATAGAAATATAAAAGTCTCAAGTGCCCACCTTGTAGAAAGGGTTCCCCTTAAGACTTGATCATATTCTACCCCATCACTACATCATTGTCAGCATTATACTAATGCAACTAATCAAGATGCATTTATCCTATTGTTTTGAAAAAAATCATCACTATATCAATTGCCTTAAGTTTGCTTTTGCATATCTTCTCCACACACCATACTGTGTCTATGTACTTCAATACTTCTTCCTATGTTTATTGGCATTTTAGCATGGCGATCTTTGATGTTCTGTAATTATTAAAGCTATTGTCAGTGTGGATGTCTCTTCTATCATTGTCCTTTAATTCTTACATCTAGCTTCATGATTGCTTTGCCTATTTTGCTTGCCAGGTGGGTCCTTTAATTTTCGGAACGCTAATATTTTATAGGTGTCATTTCCTTGAAAAAATTATCTTGAACATAGGATTTTGGGTGGATGATCAATTATATTAAAATGATATGATGCCTTGAAGGGGGAGACCTTATTTTCACTATTCTGTTTTTCAGAATACTAGTGTCAGATATTTGCCTGGCTATGGTCCTGTTGTTCCTCAAGAGTGCACTGATTGTGGGAAAAAGTTCAATATGGGTGGCCCTATATGGTCTGCTCCGATCCATGACCAAGAATGGGTCGCTTCTATGCTAGCAGATGTGAAATCTACAAAGGCCAGATATCCTGCGTATGAACGCATATCTGCTGTGTTGACTACAATATCAGAGGTCTGTTTTTTTTTATGAAGTCTATTGTTTGATACAACACACAACATTGGGTTTGGTATGATTCAGAATGTGGTGTGTTTCTTCACGTGATCTTGCTGGAAATTATTTTCCTTATTTAGTTATTCTAATATTTTATGTGCTCTTTTCAGGAATTGCCAGATGTTCCCCTTTTTCTGAGCCTGCACAACCTCTGTGCAACCCTTAAATGCACTTCTCCATCGGCAATCATGTTTCGTTCTGCTGTGATCAATGCAGGCTATCGTATATCTGGAACTCATGTTAATCCTTTGGGGCTTAAATCAGATGCACCCATGGATGTCATTTGGGATATTATGCGCTGCTGGGTAAGACATTGTTATCCATAATTATCGCTATCTTTCAGCTCGTGGTTAAGGCTTGTTATGTTTATGTTTGAACTCTTTGTTGCTGTACCTGCAATGTGTGCAAGTTTGCTTATATATTAAGTGCACTATTATCACTTTTTAAGTACGGTATGAGTATAATTTTTTGTTGCATGTAAATGACATGTTTCCTAATGCTTTAGTATTCTGGCGAAGTCAGTAAGAATGATTTTCTTTCCGATTCTTAGATCACTGTTTTACCTTTCTCTGCAGGTGAAAACTCATCCTGTGAAAGCTCAGACAGAAGATCTTCCAGGAAGTGTTATACTTGCAAAGGAACCTGTTCTTCAGGTATATTTAACCCCTCAAGTAATCTGATGTTAAATATAGGGCCTGTGCCCCATTCTCTTTCTCTCCTTTATCATGTGATCTTGGATGGGTATGAAGCATGACCTAGCAAAACACAACTTGAACATCTTCAATCATTTGTAAATGTATTTTATGACCACAAAATTATAACACATGAGAATATTTGTGTAATTTATATATATCCATTGCTTGGGCCATGAAGGGTTGCATCACTTTTGGCAAAATTAACTTTTTAAGCCTAAACAAAGGCCTCCTTAGTGACAGTTGTTGATTTCATAAACTTTGCTTACCTTTGTCCCTTTTTAGGCGAATTTCACTCGAGCTGTGGCATCTCTGAGCAAGGCACAAGCTAAGAAGGTTGCACGCTTTCTTCCAAATCCGGAAAGACATTGGGGTCCAAAACTTAGGGCAGGACGTACAATTACTAGCAAGCATGTCTCCCTTTTAGGAGAAGCAGCAGTTAATGGAGTTCTGAACCGGGAAGACAATGAAGAACCTAAAAGTAAGAAGCCGAAGACGGATGATAGTATCACATCTTAGCGCATAAATGATGTTCTTAAAATTCATTAGTCAATCTGGGGGTCTTGGAATGTTATATTTTTTGGTGACTAGAGAAAGCCTATTTGTTTTCACTAAATTTTGCAGAGTGAACTTGTGTTAAGAGATGCCTAGATAGTGTGCCTTGTTCCTCAGTTAATCATGGCAAGATTAAGGTACTTTGCATCAAATTAGATATTTGAATCTTGCAATTTTATTTATTTATTTCTGGAACTTGTATTGTGGGGAATAATATTTCCTTTTTCTCATTGAATTTGTATTTGTTGTTATAGTTGAATTTCCAAATTTTGACTTGCTTGGAACCATGTTTTCCAAATATTTACTATCTTGATGTTGTGTCCTACATGTGCACCCTGTGCATAAATAATGAAAGATCTTTCTGACCAACAAGTTTAGGCATGCAAGTTCTTGAAGGACATCCAATCTTGTATCGGCATTGCCTCTTAGTGTTTATAAGGATCGCTTAGTCCATGAGGCTCCTACTTAGTGGGGTCTGAGAAGGGTAAATGTAACCTTACACCGTGAGTTAAAGACGATTTACAGGATTTGAACTCAGGAGCTCATTGTTTACTAGTGTTTGCTGGCTACTAATTTTATTTGCATTTTATTAAACTCACTGAAATTAACTGGGAGAAATTTAAAGAGATCATATGATTGGTGGGGATTATAATAGTCTTTGTATTTTTTGAAAACCCAAAATAGTTCTCAATTTTTAATATAGGTTAAATTAGTTATTTTTATGATCAAATTAGTTTCTATCATATGTTGTAAAATATGCTAGAAATGATTAATTTGACCTCATTTTAATTTTTAGGGATGATTTTTTGGTTTTTCAATTTTTAAATTTAAACTGGTAAAATTAAAAAAATATGAGAGATTGGAATTAATATTTACTCTAATATAATACTAAATCAAGTGATCAGAAAGATTCCATGGAAATTATTTTACTTGTATTGGCTGTGGAGAGAAACTGGATCTAGATTAAACAGGGCGCTGAGAAGTATTGTACTACTCATATTATTCGATGCCCGTCTTTCATAAACATTGCATGTAACTAGATTTATTGATGTACCTCTCTATTTGGACCTACAATTGTAATTAGAATGTATTTTTAGCAAGAGAAAGAAATGTATAAATTATACTATTATATTATCGAACATTCATATTTAATTATAATTTTATAAAAAAAACTAACACAAATTATTAGTGAATGATGTACTAATTATGTATAAATATTTATAATAACAATGTATAAATATTACTCTTATTTAACAAAAGAAACTAGACTTATTGAAATTAATATTTATAACCTAAGTTTCACTTTGCAAATGATGACACTCCGTTCTTACGAAATAACACAACATTGATTTAGTGATATAAGATTCTAATATATCTTAAACAAGGGAAATAATAAATGCTGAGAGGGACAATCCTACGCACATAAAGGGAGGAGTTCCTTACCATAAGGGGAAGAATATATTTAGTTATACAAAAAAAACTTTGTTTTGGCATGAATTTGCTTTTGAAAGCTAATTTTCAAGGGTTTGGCCTCTAAAGTGAAGTGAAAATGCACCAAATTAACATGATGAGTAGTAGAGATGTATGATAATTTATTTAATGATCTATATCATAATTTGGTTTCTTTCCAATGAAAGCTGCAATATGGAGGAGCTATCAACAAGTATGTTAAAAACCTAGAGCAACTTCTGAGAACAAATCTCCAATCAGTTTATTTTAGTAAAACAACCAAGCATTTATCTCAGTGGGTGGTAACAGTTACATTGATCGAACAACCTCATAATACTCTATCATGAATAATCAGTTTAATTTTTTACTTAAGACTTTAATTTTGAAAATTCATTACTGTCTTTTTAGCAGTAACCATTCAAAAATGCAGCCATAGCCTATATGGTGCAGAACATGAAACATAACTACATAACTACCTGGTCCAGTTGCAACCTCTGCTTTCTCGAACCAAACTAGGAGTGTGTGGCAACGATTTGAGTTGCAGAAAACTATTATAGAGTTCCAATAAAGTTTCACTTTGGATATCGACTATCTAATACAACATTCATCTTTTATCCGGGCTTATGACTCATTATAGTATAGCATCAAGAATATATAGACAGGTTTTAAAATCACTAAAAGAAAAATCAAACTTGTGAATGCATTAATATAAAATTTGATCACAATTGTTCACTAATCATTAATAGATATGCCTTACATTAATATTCTTCCTAGAACAATTGATTCACATGAAACTCAGTGCTTCTTTATGATAATCTACTCCTCAAACAAAAATGACAAGAAAACAATGATCTAGGCCATTGTACTTTATTGCTTCTAAATTCAAAGCATAAAGTTACAGCAAAATGCTGTAAATTTTAAGTGCTCCTAACATTAAGTTGAACATAGATGCTTAAAAATAAACTTTAGTATAATATAAATAGCTCCAAATTTGATTTTATGCTTTGCCATTGGCAATAGATGCTCCTTGTGGATTAAGCTCATCCCAAGCTTCAATCCAAGTAACCATAGCATCAGCTAGCTTATCAAAGTAAGGATCAATCTTTGAGAGTTTTTCCTTAACTTGCTTTGAAAGCTCCATGTAGCACTTCTGAACAGTGGTTGCTTCTTTTGGAAGAGTTAGGCTTTGGAAGAATGGAATAATATCTTCCTGCCAGAATATACCTTTATACTCTTTCCTCAGGTTTACAAATGGGTTACTTGCTTTGCTGTGATAGATATAAGGTAAACCAGTCTTGATTCCTAGCCCCAAATGGTCACAGATTACCTGAAACAATTTTCATCATAATATCTCTTAAGTTGTTTTTGTACAATGATAATCATCATACTTGTTCGGATGGGTAATCACGCACCCCGAAAGGGATTAGTTCCTTACCCATAGAATGAGAAAATACTCTTAATAGTGCCAAAAAAAACATGTAGCATTTGGCACCAGAACATAACAATTGTGTCATGTTCTATTGTTTTTATAGAATATGCCAAACATAAGACATGTGTGTCAAATGCTACAATGTTCATTAGCTGCTGTGAATCATAAATCACAATAATTATAGGTATAATAAAGCGAAAAAATGAACCTTGCAGCACCAGCCAGCCCACATGTCGTCGTAGCGCCCGATCGGCTGACCATCTCCCATGAGACCAAAGTACATTGCTGGTCCAATAAGATCGCGATCGAATGCGAGGTTCATTCCACACATTGGAAACAATGTGCCTTTAGGAATGGTCAGAACAGTATCCACATACCTTATTCACATAATCAAAGTAGTCATAATCAAACATAAGGTAATAATAATTTTAATTATCAAATGCTTGTTTGGTTCATAAGGGTAGTATATCATAGTCACACGACTCTCTTATTTAGCCTACATAACAAATATCGAATTCTACATACAGCGTACCACGTACTACGTACCAGGTTCATTTACGAGCTCGATTATGTTACATAGTACATATATGTTACCTAGTGTTCCTCTCAAGAGGTTTGACAAGCTGTGTAGGAGCATCATAGTCAGGGATATTGAGCCAGAGTCCATGAGAAACAGCAGTGGGTACACCTTCACGAAGACTGAAAGGGTATCCACGAACAAAATCAGCACCTTCTCTGAAAGGGTCATAGAGGGTATTGAAAAACAATGGAGTTGAAGGACACAGAAGGTTCTTTATATGCTGCTCAAGTGCATTAACAGCTTTTCCAGATGGATCATTAGCCACCTATGACACAAAAATTTGATAGTGAGAATGAAATTATGATTCCTATAATGCCAAAATCTAAGTATAGATTTATAGAAAATGAGATTGAGTCATTTTTAATCATATGATTAAAAGTATGCATATTTAAAGTGATGAGTCTATATTGGATGGATCTTCCCATAATATTATTTTTGTGTGAGTGTAATATTACACATTCTCACTATAAATATATTTAAGACTCAATTAACTATTCAGCATTGGATGCATTTGTCTCGCACCATGCTCCACTGGATCGCATGAAGTCGCATTGAATTAAAAAATAATTCACACAACATTGGTTTCAATCTATATTGCAATGACTATAATCTTAGTAACTGCAATTGTGACCGAAATCGCGACTATAACCACAATTTAAAACATTGAACTAATAGTGGATGATGAGTGATTATGTAAAAAACTATAATTAGTAGTCTTTAACAAAAAGTAATAAAAAAATAGAAGAGAGATAATAAATGGTTAGAAAAGTCACAAAGCAATCATCATCAATGGTGAAGATATATTTCTTCTTAGACACCATGTAGCCAAAGCATCTACAAGCAGAGTCCTTGAAGGAGATGCAAGAGGCTCTAGGACCAAGAATCTTGTTGATATCATTTCTATTATATAGCTCATAATCAAAACCAGAAGGTACATTAATGGTTTTAGAAGGGTCACCATCTTGAACAATAATCAAATGATAAGGCTGCAAAAATGGCCTCCACATTTCAAGGAAATCAAGGTTCCTTATTGTAGGTATCACAATATCAAGTTCATCTTTCAAAGGTGGTGGTTGTGTAACAAAAGCATTAGCCATATTGCACAATATTAAGGTTTAAGGTTGTTGTGTGAAAAGGTTGTTTGGTATGAAAGTGAATATGTCTTTTTTGTAGTGCATGAGAGGGAATATAAGAGGAAGAGAAATGAAGGAGTAACATGTGAAGTGCCTAAGTTGTAGGCACTAGTGTGGAGTTAAAGGTGGATTCATGTGTCTTAGTTTTTAAGGTAAACTATGACTATTTCTTAGGGGTGGCCGTACAATGTGGTAACTTTGTGGATGAAATTAACAACAAAAAGAGAGGTTCATATTTTTATTTAATCAATTTAGTTATTATGGGTATTTGTCTTGGAAAATTCATCATTACATTTATATATTTTTTATATTACTTATAACAAATTTATTGATAAGTTTACCAAACTCAATAGAATGGTAGAAGATTGGAATTTTAAGCATCCTAATATGGTTTGATCATATCGTATGTGTAGAAAAGACTTTTTTGATATGGGAAAAAACTATTTTGATAATATTTATGTCTAGAAAGAAATTATTTTTTTATGTTTGGTTTGAATACATCCTTATTATGTAAAGAAAATAATATTTCTTGTATATGTTTAAATTAATTTTGCAACTTATAGATCAATCTATTAATGTAAATGTTGATATTCAGCCAATTATATCATATTAATATACAATTGACACATTAATGAATAATGACACTATATTATTAAACTTTAATAATCAATGACATTCTATCATATTACATGTATAAAGTTTATTGATTGAGTATAATGACATTATTAACCTTTCATTATATTTACTCGTAAAAATTAATGAATATTAGACAATCCTTCGATGTAATATTGATTTTCTGGTTAAAAAATTTAGTATAGAAAATAGTTGCTATATTAATACATGTCATATTTTCACAAATAAAAATCAACACAAAAATCTAAAGAGAGGGTGATTTGAAGTCTTAGGGGTTACATTTGATAAAGACGTGTAACTAATCAGATGGAAAACAAATCATAGGATGTGACAAAAATCATAGATTGGTAAGAGAAGAAAATATAAATAACATGACATGGATTATTTGTAAATTCATTCATGTACAACTTTTCATGTGATATAACACATTTCTCAAAATATTTTTATTAGCAAGATTTTGGATTCAAGTTTTTGAGTCTTTTCATCCAAAGGGGAATTGGCTTTAGAATTTTTTTTGAAAGCCTATGGAACTAGCAAAATGACCTCTTAAACTTTATAATCAGAATTATCATATATTTCTTTGTCACAATATGAATATCAGAAGAATGAACTCATCATTAATTCAATTCTTATTTTTTAGTACAGTCAAGGTAAGGTAACCTTCACCAAGTAAATAACTTTTATAGAGTGTATGATTATTCCTCTTAACAAATATCGTTTTTATGAATCAAATATTTAATTTTTTGAATTTTCCATCTAGTATGACTTTACACTATTAGACTAATATTTTATTGGTATTAATTCAATTTTTATTGCCTCTAAATTTAATATGTAAATGTTAGATCTTAAATGGAGTTTCTAATCAATCCCATTGGAGGAAGTGAAGACAATAATTAACATATTTTTTTGTTTGCACTTTAACTGTACTCGAAGATACCTAAGTCAAACAAATTGAAGCATCCTTTTAAATAATATTTACTACTTATAAAGTGGAGTATTAATGTATAATATATAAAAAAAGTAGGTAATGAATTAAAATTTGTATGTCTTTCAGAAATGAAGGAGAAATCTGAAATTTGGGGAAACAAATGTGAATTCCTTTGGAAGAGGAAAAAATCACATGGCATGCCACCTTGGAAGAAGTAAATAGACCAGGTTATTGAAATTTTAATTAACTATTTATGTTTTCATTGATTAATAATGTTTTAAAATAAAATGAAAAAACTTAAATAGTGATTGATCGATAGGGAGGGTCATGAACAATTTAGAATGTCAAATATATTATCTGATTTCAAATTGCAAATATGTATCTTCTGATGTATTTAATTGTGAATTTAATTAACTGAGTCAAAATAAATAACTTAAAACATTGTCACATTAGTGTTTTTTCCTCTTTTTTTGAAGTGTGAAAATAGTTAATCGTTAGAAAAGTCTAACATTTTGTTAAATGTATAATGATTATCCTTTGAACCTTTCACTCTACATACCATATATTATTTTATTCATAAAAAAATATTAAATCATTTTATGTTCTTATTAATAAAAAGAAATATTTTAAGAAGAGAAAAAATATATGCACCAATAGTGTATGAGTTTTATACACTGTCATTGTATCATCATCATTGAATTTTTATTATTATTAACTTCTCAGAAAATGTATTCCAAATGAACGATGGATGATAAAGTGCATATGTATAAATCTTTACATTGTCAGTGTACATTTTACACTCTTTTTAGAATAGCCCATAGAAATTAGGACACATGTGGGCTTATCCACATGGCCCACAAAATTCTGTGATGAGCACATACATTTTCAATTCGTTAGCCATTATCTGGCCCATTTGTGATGTGGGCATTTATATTAGGCATGGTTACGGTCTAGGTGCTTTATGTGTAAATTTGGACAATTAATTAAATTAAAAATGTCATTTTTGGTCCGCTTGCGAGTTAGGTTTTGGAGGTGGATGAATGAAAGACTTCAAGTCATCTTATAAATATATTTTTTGACTTTGAAACCTTCTTTTTCACTTTACCCCCTCTAAAACTCAAATCGCAAAAAACATCTAGGGTTAGTTTGATAGTTGAATTTTGGAGGGGAATGAATGGAAATGGAAGACTTGAAAGTTATTTTACAAGTGTATTTCATGACTTTCAAACTCACTTTTAGGAAATAGATTGCCCTGTGCTTGGATTCTCCCTTAAGCCCAATTAGTCAACCTAAAGTCTCAAACCCAAACTTTCCTTTCTCATATTCCATTCCAAGTTCCAAATTTCCTTGCCGAGTCACTCTATGATATGTGTAACTAGAAAAACTTATATATAAAAAATCAATTTCCTTGGTATAAATTTATTTGTTAATATATTTTGACTAAACTATTTCTAAACTCATACACATTATCATGCTATATTATAAATATTTCCTTAGTCTAAACTTATTTGTTAATAAATTTTGACTAAACTATTTCTAGTAGCTCTATCATTGCATATTATAAATAAGGAATAATGTATTTTTTATTACGAAGAGAAATTATTTCCTTAAACTCATTCAATGACTAATACTTGTTATAGTTCTATTTTTATTTTTCATTTTAAAATATGACAGTGTCAGCTATTGAGTGGATTTTCATAGATAATCTCTTTCCTATATTTGAATATACATTATTCTCTTATAAATATTATCTTATTCTGAATTTATTCGTTAATGTTTTTCTCATCCTTTTGGATAAGGAACTAATCCCTTTTGGGTAAGGAACTAATCCCTTTTGGGTTCGTGATTATTCTTTCCAACAAATATCGCTTATAGGAATCGAATCATTGATTTTTTGATCGTCTTAAAGATCTAATAAAATCTTACACCTTATTGGTATTTGTTAATATATTTTCACTAAACTATTCATAATCACTCATTCATGCTATCATTGCATATTATAAGTGTTTACCTGGTTTAAGTTTATTTTTTAACATATTTTGACTAAACTATTCCTAACCACTCATCTACGTTATCATTGCATATTATAAATACTCTCTTATTCTAAATTTATTTGTTAATATATTTTCACTAAACTATTCATAATCACTCATTCATGCTATCATTGCATATTATAAGTGTTTACCTGGTTTAAGTTTATTTTTTAACATATTTTGACTAAACTATTCCTAACCACTCATCTACGTTATCATTGCATATTATAAATACTCTCTTATTCTAAATTTATTTGTTAATATATTTTCACTAAACTATTCATAATCACTCATTCATGCTATCATTGCATATTATAAGTGTTTACCTGGTTTAAGTTTATTTTTTAACATATTTTGACTAAACTATTCCTAACCACTCATCTACGTTATCATTGCATATTATAAATACTCTCTTATTCTAAATTTATTTGTTAATATATTTTCACTAAACTATTCATAATCACTCATTCATGCTATCATTGCATATTATAAGTGTTTACCTGGTTTAAGTTTATTTTTTAACATATTTTGACTAAACTATTCCTAACCACTCATCTACGTTATCATTGCATATTATAAATACTCTCTTATTCTAAATTTATTTGTTAATATATTTTCACTAAACTATTCATAATCACTCATTCATGCTATCATTGCATATTATAAGTGTTTACCTGGTTTAAGTTTATTTTTTAACATATTTTGACTAAACTATTCCTAACCACTCATCTACGTTATCATTGCATATTATAAATACTCTCTTATTCTAAATTTATTTGTTAATATATTTTCACTAAACTATTCATAATCACTCATTCATGCTATCATTGCATATTATAAGTGTTTACCTGGTTTAAGTTTATTTTTTAACATATTTTGACTAAACTATTCCTAACCACTCATCTACGTTATCATTGCATATTATAAATACTCTCTTATTCTAAATTTATTTGTTAATATATTTTCACTAAACTATTCATAATCACTCATTCATGCTATCATTGCATATTATAAGTGTTTACCTGGTTTAAGTTTATTTTTTAACATATTTTGACTAAACTATTCCTAACCACTCATCTACGTTATCATTGCATATTATAAATACTCTCTTATTCTAAATTTATTTGTTAATATATTTTCACTAAACTATTCATAATCACTCATTCATGCTATCATTGCATATTATAAGTGTTTACCTGGTTTAAGTTTATTTTTTAACATATTTTGACTAAACTATTCCTAACCACTCATCTACGTTATCATTGCATATTATAAATACTCTCTTATTCTAAATTTATTTGTTAATATATTTTCACTAAACTATTCATAATCACAGCAGTGGGTACACCTTCACGAAGACTGAAAGGGTATCCACGAACAAAATCAGCACCTTCTCTGAAAGGGTCATAGAGGGTATTGAAAAACAATGGAGTTGAAGGACACAGAAGGTTCTTTATATGCTGCTCAAGTGCATTAACAGCTTTTCCAGATGGATCATTAGCCACCTATGACACAAAAATTTGATAGTGAGAATGAAATTATGATTCCTATAATGCCAAAATCTAAGTATAGATTTATAGAAAATGAGATTGAGTCATTTTTAATCATATGATTAAAAGTATGCATATTTAAAGTGATGAGTCTATATTGGATGGATCTTCCCATAATATTATTTTTGTGTGAGTGTAATATTACACATTCTCACTATAAATATATTTAAGACTCAATTAACTATTCAGCATTGGATGCATTTGTCTCGCACCATGCTCCACTGGATCGCATGAAGTCGCATTGAATTAAAAAATAATTCACACAACATTGGTTTCAATCTATATTGCAATGACTATAATCTTAGTAACTGCAATTGTGACCGAAATCGCGACTATAACCACAATTTAAAACATTGAACTAATAGTGGATGATGAGTGATTATGTAAAAAACTATAATTAGTAGTCTTTAACAAAAAGTAATAAAAAAATAGAAGAGAGATAATAAATGGTTAGAAAAGTCACAAAGCAATCATCATCAATGGTGAAGATATATTTCTTCTTAGACACCATGTAGCCAAAGCATCTACAAGCAGAGTCCTTGAAGGAGATGCAAGAGGCTCTAGGACCAAGAATCTTGTTGATATCATTTCTATTATATAGCTCATAATCAAAACCAGAAGGTACATTAATGGTTTTAGAAGGGTCACCATCTTGAACAATAATCAAATGATAAGGCTGCAAAAATGGCCTCCACATTTCAAGGAAATCAAGGTTCCTTATTGTAGGTATCACAATATCAAGTTCATCTTTCAAAGGTGGTGGTTGTGTAACAAAAGCATTAGCCATATTGCACAATATTAAGGTTTAAGGTTGTTGTGTGAAAAGGTTGTTTGGTATGAAAGTGAATATGTCTTTTTTGTAGTGCATGAGAGGGAATATAAGAGGAAGAGAAATGAAGGAGTAACATGTGAAGTGCCTAAGTTGTAGGCACTAGTGTGGAGTTAAAGGTGGATTCATGTGTCTTAGTTTTTAAGGTAAACTATGACTATTTCTTAGGGGTGGCCGTACAATGTGGTAACTTTGTGGATGAAATTAACAACAAAAAGAGAGGTTCATATTTTTATTTAATCAATTTAGTTATTATGGGTATTTGTCTTGGAAAATTCATCATTACATTTATATATTTTTTATATTACTTATAACAAATTTATTGATAAGTTTACCAAACTCAATAGAATGGTAGAAGATTGGAATTTTAAGCATCCTAATATGGTTTGATCATATCGTATGTGTAGAAAAGACTTTTTTGATATGGGAAAAAACTATTTTGATAATATTTATGTCTAGAAAGAAATTATTTTTTTATGTTTGGTTTGAATACATCCTTATTATGTAAAGAAAATAATATTTCTTGTATATGTTTAAATTAATTTTGCAACTTATAGATCAATCTATTAATGTAAATGTTGATATTCAGCCAATTATATCATATTAATATACAATTGACACATTAATGAATAATGACACTATATTATTAAACTTTAATAATCAATGACATTCTATCATATTACATGTATAAAGTTTATTGATTGAGTATAATGACATTATTAACCTTTCATTATATTTACTCGTAAAAATTAATGAATATTAGACAATCCTTCGATGTAATATTGATTTTCTGGTTAAAAAATTTAGTATAGAAAATAGTTGCTATATTAATACATGTCATATTTTCACAAATAAAAATCAACACAAAAATCTAAAGAGAGGGTGATTTGAAGTCTTAGGGGTTACATTTGATAAAGACGTGTAACTAATCAGATGGAAAACAAATCATAGGATGTGACAAAAATCATAGATTGGTAAGAGAAGAAAATATAAATAACATGACATGGATTATTTGTAAATTCATTCATGTACAACTTTTCATGTGATATAACACATTTCTCAAAATATTTTTATTAGCAAGATTTTGGATTCAAGTTTTTGAGTCTTTTCATCCAAAGGGGAATTGGCTTTAGAATTTTTTTTGAAAGCCTATGGAACTAGCAAAATGACCTCTTAAACTTTATAATCAGAATTATCATATATTTCTTTGTCACAATATGAATATCAGAAGAATGAACTCATCATTAATTCAATTCTTATTTTTTAGTACAGTCAAGGTAAGGTAACCTTCACCAAGTAAATAACTTTTATAGAGTGTATGATTATTCCTCTTAACAAATATCGTTTTTATGAATCAAATATTTAATTTTTTGAATTTTCCATCTAGTATGACTTTACACTATTAGACTAATATTTTATTGGTATTAATTCAATTTTTATTGCCTCTAAATTTAATATGTAAATGTTAGATCTTAAATGGAGTTTCTAATCAATCCCATTGGAGGAAGTGAAGACAATAATTAACATATTTTTTTGTTTGCACTTTAACTGTACTCGAAGATACCTAAGTCAAACAAATTGAAGCATCCTTTTAAATAATATTTACTACTTATAAAGTGGAGTATTAATGTATAATATATAAAAAAAGTAGGTAATGAATTAAAATTTGTATGTCTTTCAGAAATGAAGGAGAAATCTGAAATTTGGGGAAACAAATGTGAATTCCTTTGGAAGAGGAAAAAATCACATGGCATGCCACCTTGGAAGAAGTAAATAGACCAGGTTATTGAAATTTTAATTAACTATTTATGTTTTCATTGATTAATAATGTTTTAAAATAAAATGAAAAAACTTAAATAGTGATTGATCGATAGGGAGGGTCATGAACAATTTAGAATGTCAAATATATTATCTGATTTCAAATTGCAAATATGTATCTTCTGATGTATTTAATTGTGAATTTAATTAACTGAGTCAAAATAAATAACTTAAAACATTGTCACATTAGTGTTTTTTCCTCTTTTTTTGAAGTGTGAAAATAGTTAATCGTTAGAAAAGTCTAACATTTTGTTAAATGTATAATGATTATCCTTTGAACCTTTCACTCTACATACCATATATTATTTTATTCATAAAAAAATATTAAATCATTTTATGTTCTTATTAATAAAAAGAAATATTTTAAGAAGAGAAAAAATATATGCACCAATAGTGTATGAGTTTTATACACTGTCATTGTATCATCATCATTGAATTTTTATTATTATTAACTTCTCAGAAAATGTATTCCAAATGAACGATGGATGATAAAGTGCATATGTATAAATCTTTACATTGTCAGTGTACATTTTACACTCTTTTTAGAATAGCCCATAGAAATTAGGACACATGTGGGCTTATCCACATGGCCCACAAAATTCTGTGATGAGCACATACATTTTCAATTCGTTAGCCATTATCTGGCCCATTTGTGATGTGGGCATTTATATTAGGCATGGTTACGGTCTAGGTGCTTTATGTGTAAATTTGGACAATTAATTAAATTAAAAATGTCATTTTTGGTCCGCTTGCGAGTTAGGTTTTGGAGGTGGATGAATGAAAGACTTCAAGTCATCTTATAAATATATTTTTTGACTTTGAAACCTTCTTTTTCACTTTACCCCCTCTAAAACTCAAATCGCAAAAAACATCTAGGGTTAGTTTGATAGTTGAATTTTGGAGGGGAATGAATGGAAATGGAAGACTTGAAAGTTATTTTACAAGTGTATTTCATGACTTTCAAACTCACTTTTAGGAAATAGATTGCCCTGTGCTTGGATTCTCCCTTAAGCCCAATTAGTCAACCTAAAGTCTCAAACCCAAACTTTCCTTTCTCATATTCCATTCCAAGTTCCAAATTTCCTTGCCGAGTCACTCTATGATATGTGTAACTAGAAAAACTTATATATAAAAAATCAATTTCCTTGGTATAAATTTATTTGTTAATATATTTTGACTAAACTATTTCTAAACTCATACACATTATCATGCTATATTATAAATATTTCCTTAGTCTAAACTTATTTGTTAATAAATTTTGACTAAACTATTTCTAGTAGCTCTATCATTGCATATTATAAATAAGGAATAATGTATTTTTTATTACGAAGAGAAATTATTTCCTTAAACTCATTCAATGACTAATACTTGTTATAGTTCTATTTTTATTTTTCATTTTAAAATATGACAGTGTCAGCTATTGAGTGGATTTTCATAGATAATCTCTTTCCTATATTTGAATATACATTATTCTCTTATAAATATTATCTTATTCTGAATTTATTCGTTAATGTTTTTCTCATCCTTTTGGATAAGGAACTAATCCCTTTTGGGTAAGGAACTAATCCCTTTTGGGTTCGTGATTATTCTTTCCAACAAATATCGCTTATAGGAATCGAATCATTGATTTTTTGATCGTCTTAAAGATCTAATAAAATCTTACACCTTATTGGTATTTGTTAATATATTTTCACTAAACTATTCATAATCACTCATTCATGCTATCATTGCATATTATAAGTGTTTACCTGGTTTAAGTTTATTTTTTAACATATTTTGACTAAACTATTCCTAACCACTCATCTACGTTATCATTGCATATTATAAATACTCTCTTATTCTAAATTTATTTGTTAATATATTTTCACTAAACTATTCATAACCACTCATACACACTATCATTGCATATTATAAACATTTTCTTAGTCTAAATTTATTTGTTAATATATTTTGACGAATCTATTTCTAACCATTGATACACGCTATAATTGCATATATAAATATTCTCTTAGTCTAAATTTATTTATTAATATGTTTTGACTAAACTATTCTTAACCACTCATACACATCATTCAATATTAGTTAATGTAATATTGAAGAGAAAAAGATCAAGAAGTAATTTATATACATTAATTTTCTAAATGGACAATTAAAATGGGATATGAGAATAATATTCCTCCCTTATTTATTAGCAATGGGCTATGTCAGATGCAATTGACAGCCTGCCTAATAATTAGAGGCAGGCCAGACCAAAAACTTATTCAACATTCTTCGATCCAATGTATATGTCCCTTGTGGTACATACTTGATTCTCCTTACCATAAGTAATATCTTAGATTCTTGTGGATAGAAAAAATATCTGCTAGGAAAATTAGCCCCACGTACATGTAGATGTTTCCGACTCGGATAGCATTGCTTCCAGTGTAAGGATACATGTGGGAAACAAAAAAAATATATATATCCGTTACATTAAAGTCAAAATTTGGTACCTACTCCCTATTTCATATTATTTGTTGTTTTGGAGGAAAAAATTTCTATTCAGAAATTATAGAAAGTAGTAATAACTAATTTTTCAGATATATTAATAATAACTTTATGATAAGATATACAATTATGCCCTTAATTATATTAATTATATTCATAATTCATATAATAATGAACATGATAGTAAATGTTAAGTGTGATGAAAGAGTCTGATTCCTCCATTTTTTTCACTTAAAAAGTTGTAATTTTTTTAAATTATGGTATTTGTATAGTTTTTTTGTTTAGTTACACTTTCAATTCAATAGCCTAGTTCACTTGCCATCACTTTTTAGTTATCTTTTTACTTCTTGGTCTTTAATTAACTTTTTAACTTTAAGTTAACTTTTTTTTTTTCAATCTTCAGCTTTACTTATAAGTTAGTTTTGATAAGTAGATTCTAAATATGTTTATTTCAAGAAAAAAAATCAATCTGGAGAGAGAAAAATTTAGAACCCAAAAAAGAAGAGCAAAACAAAGAAAATGGAAAATAATAATAATCCAATTTATTAATTTTATAATTTGTTAGAAACATTATTATACACAATCCCTAACATTTAATACATTTCATAACTATACATATAGTCCCTTCCCAAGTAAATTATTATTAAGAGATGACACCCTTATGTGTAGTCCATTTGGTGCTTGAACTCTAGGAAATTTCATTAGTTTATCTCCTCCTACTTCTTCCCACCTGCAATCAACATTAAATATATATCATAAGTTAAGGTGTCAGAAAACAGCACAACATTATTATTAAATTTCTAAAGAGACAAACTATTGTTCATTTATGAATAAATTTTAAGGAATATTGAGAGAATCTAGATCAGTCAAAACTAGATATAGTCTGACCAATAATGTTATCCATTTATTTATAAGTAGTGTAAAAATTTGTTAAATTAAAGTGTAAATAGGATTGTTCATTTTTAATTCATGATAATTTTTTCTTCCAATCAAACATGCAATTTTATGAAATCTAAATTTTCAGCAAGTAGTAACTAATAAATTAGTTAATTACCTGTATCTAGTTACAAAGTAATGTAAAAAAGTTGAAATTTCAGCTATTGCCAACTCTTTTCCTGGACAAAGTCTAGTACCTCCTCCAAATATCAAGAAATAATTTTGTGACTCTAAACTCTTGTCCTGCATTTTGTAGATTTGAAGTTTAAATTAATATAATTATATAGTCACATAGAAATTTTTATTCATTAATTAAAAATAAAATAAAATAAAAGGAAGAGATTATTGTGTGACTAACCAGCCATCTCCATGGGTTGAATATTAATGGATTAGGATAGAGAAATGGGTCATAATTTATTTCTCTTGTATACACATATATTCTCCACCCTTTGGGAATCAAATATCCTGAAAAAAATAACAATATAGATACAAACTTTATGTTAAAATGTTAATATCAACAAGAATAGTAAAACAAATACTTCGATTTTGTAAAACCAATCAAGGCCTTTTTCATTCTTTTTCACTTTATTTCCTTTTTATTTATTATTGCCAACTCTCAAGCATAGAAAGTATTTTAAATAATGCAAAATGCCAAAGAAAGTTTGTGCGAAAAGCACTTTTTATCTGGAAAACTTGTTATCTAGTGGAATGGTATTTTGTTTTTTAACAAATGAGAAAAAAATGCTGACAGGTGTATAATCACTATACTATGGGTAAATTTATTTGCTTCATTGTAATGTGCTAAAGTGGGAGTGAAAAAGGAAAATATTTTATGCATGTATATTATCAAATAATTGATGTCCTTTTACCCCTTTTAAAGTATTTTTTGAATTAATAACATAAAAAGTAAGTGAGAAACATATGCAAAGTTATATGATGATGTTAAATACTATATTCAATTTTGACAATGCCTAAAAAAATTCTAAGCAACATAGGTTAGAGACCTAGTAATAATAAATAACTCACCATTTAGTTCCATGTCTTGAGTGGTTTTCCTTAGAACCCCATTAACTATTGTGGCCAATCTAGAGGTCTCAAAAATCACCTACAAAATACACAAAATTTGATGAATTATTAGAAAGGAAAAAAAAAATAGAATAATCTAATTTAAAGGGCATATAAAATTCTTACCGCACGAGTAAACTTCATTGATTTGAGATCATTATAATCAATTGGGTCATTTGAATTTTTACTTTCTCTTATTGCCAAATGCTCTTTCTACAAAAACATATTCCATAGATCACATAGTTAGGACAAAAAGTATAAGAAAGAAATAAGTTAACTATGAAAAATATAGCTAAGGAAGCAAAAGAAATTTTGCACTCACTCTAAGTTCTTCAAGAGCTTTGGGATGGTCATGTAGATATTTCACTGCCATCATTGATGTAGTTGAAACAGTTTCATAGCCAGAATATATAAGTGTAATCACTAGATCAATAATTTCTTCATCACTTAGTTTGTATTTACATTCATCTTTTGCCATCAATGAACCAAGCATGTCTTGGTAACTTTCATTGGATGCTCTTCTTTCCTCTAATATCTTACTCACAATGTTGACAATGTTCTTCCTTGCCTAGAACACACAAATGAAATAGTCCTATGTTAGATTCTACTTAGTACATTTGAATAAACTAAACCATGCATCTTCATATCATTCAAGGACCATAACAAAAGAAACTAAATCAAAGATCATTACCTGGAATCCGCGGCGATAATTTGTCGCAGGAAGGTCTATAGGGAGGGAAAGAGTTCCTAGAACTAGCTTAAAGAACTCTGTCATAAATGAGTTACATATTGAACTTGATTCCATACCGGCAATTTGCTTCAAAGTTGAGAGGAATGCCATCTATCCAAAATGATTAAATTGATTAGTTTTTGATAAAAAAAAATTCTACACCATAAACTTTGGTCCATAATTATTAATGATTAATAATACAAACCTCTTTAGTTTTATGTTGAATGTTGATGACTTTGTTCTCCCAATTGCTTAGGTGGGCTCTCATAAAGTCATCAATTTTTGGCAAAAGTTGATCTTTGATCAAAGTGGGGCTAATGAGAGAAAGTAATGCCCCTCTCATGTACTTGTGAGTGGAGCCATGAACAGCTGCAATATTACATTTCCCTAAGATATCTAACATGGATTTAGGGTATCCAGGAACAAGTCCTTTTGATTCATTCATTAGGATATATCTATTAAGCTCTGGATCCATGGATACAATGGTAGGACACCCCAATATGTGTGATTTGAAAAAACTGCCATACCTGCCATTTTGACCAAAAGGTAAAATAAAATAAATAAATAAATAAAAAATAAAAGTTAAGAATCATTGAGGTAAAAGTACATGCTTACCTCATACTCCTTTTAACTAATTTAAGAAATTTCATCCATTTACGAGTTAAGTTTTGGAATGGAAGAAAATAAAAAGGAAGACTTTAAAGTCATCTTACAAGTATATTATGTAGCTCCCGATTCATTCATTTCTCTTATTTACACTCCAAAACTCAACTCACGGACAAGTTCAAGTAACAAAAATATTTCTCACCCATCACTTTTCATTTACATTTAACACACATTCTTGATGTGCATGGCATAATATACATTCTTTTAAGTAGTCTACACTTCCATAATCCTTATCTAGTTTCTTCATCTTTTACTCCCTACCTTCCAAAAGTAACAAGATAAAGTTTCATTGATTTTATGCTCAATAACTTTATAGTCATAGCTATATCCCATAGAAAATTGAATTACCAAAAAATTTCTCTCTTCAAATGGGATATACATATACTAGGCCTAGTACCTTCCAAGCAACTAAATCAATGTGGAATACAAGCAATGGAGTTAAAAGCAGGTTCTAAAATGATGCATAAGCACTTTTTTTCCACTTATTCAAGTGAACATCTAAATATGAAGAAAACTCATAAGAAAATAGGTACCTTGCTCTCTGAGTTTTCAAGAAGTTTGGACCTTGTTTAAGAAACTCAGTAGTTTCACCAAAAAGTGGCCAACCCATTGTGCCAGGAGGCAAACCTTTTTTGCTGTATCTTACTTCATTCCACCTCAAAAGTGCAGAGCAAAAACAGAACACCAAGACTAAACCAAAAATTGCTATGAACAAACCCATTGGTGCTCCTCACTATTAACCCAACCCAAAGAGACTTTAAAAATAAGGTACAGTTTCCTTCAGTTGTAGAAGACACCAAAAGTGTGCACATGAACACACATATATATAGGTCCTTGAGCTACCATTTGCATATATGACAAGTCATACAGACAAAAATAACCCATTCTACAAGGTAGTCATTAAAATAATAGTATGATATTATATACTGATAGTGTCAAGATTTATATACAATCAATACAATGTCAACATTCAATTCTACTAATTAATTGTGTTCAAGAATCAATAGTAATTACATATCAATAATGAATAATGTAGTGATAGTGTAAAAACCAACAAAGCGTAACTCTAATAATGTAAGATATCATTGGATCTTTAGATGTCTGGAAGCAACAATTATTAGAATGGATAATCACACATTCCGAAAGAAATTGATTCACTTTTTATAAGAAGATACAATTAGTTATACTAAAAAAATATACAAAAATATCATCTATACTTTTTTTACAATATATTGAAATATCGCTAAATATATTCAGGTTGATAAATAATCATAAGTATTAACAACAAAAATGTATTATTGAACAACTTGATAATCATTAATACATGATTTTTTGTATTATTAACTAGGTGTGACATATGGAATAAAAAAAATAGTGTTAGAATATATGGTTGGTATAGGTTTTTGTTATATTCAATTCACACACCAAAACCTGCTCTCCACGAGCAAAGTTGTTCTCCCATAAAATGTGTTACAAGCAGTGTTATTAAACTCGGACCGGTTAATGACTCGATCCGGGTACTGAGTGAATGAGTCACTGGTTCAACCACTAGGTCAATGGTTGGACCGGTTAACTCGGTTTACATTAAAATTCTAAAAATTAATGATACTGTATAACAATATTTAATAATTGTATACTCATAATTTAAAAACATTAGTGTACCAAATTAAAAAATCAATAAAGAAAATTTTAATACTATAAAATGACACAAGCAAGTTGAAAACATTATCAAATAATATATAAATTATACTTTAACTACAACAAAAATGTACAATAAATTTAAAATTTAATTAAACAACAAAGATTTGGTTATAACGTAAGATAACAAGTGACAAACATAATTACATATAAATTAAAAATATTTGACTTTTTCACCTCATCAATTTGGTTATTTTTTTTTTAATTTTGATTGACTCGGCCGGTCTAACCGGTCTGATCATCCAAATCATCAGTTTTACGCTTAAACTAACTGAGTCAAACCAATTTTGATACAAAACCGGTTAGATGAGAGACTCGAACCGGTTAAATGGTCGGTTCATGGTTGAACCGGTCTGACCGGCCGGTTCGAGCCGAGTTTTATAACACTGGTTACAAGACTACATTTACAATTATATTATGAATTTAAATATTCATTAATTATGGGAAAATTGTATAAACACACCCTAAACTTTGATTGTTAGTGAAATTAGTTCTAGCATAAAAATAAAAATAATGTTAGATTAATAGCATATCAAAAATTATAATTCATGTGTTTTTTAACCTTAACTCTTAGATTATTATTATTTTATTATATATATATATACTCTTAAAATTTACTTATTATATTCTTCGTAAACATTTTTTATATTTTGATGTGGTTTCTTTCGGATATCAGTATTAGCTAACCTATATTATTATATTACTATTGTTGTGAGTCTTCAGTAATTTATGTATTGACTTAATTAGTAATTTCAATATATATGTATATAATGATCAATTTCACTAACTCATAAAATTTAAGGAGTAATTAAAAATAAAAAATAATTTATAATACATAGTTATAAAAGATATAAAATTTATTTGGCTTTATGAAATTTTCCCTTAATTAATAAATAATTACATGTGTTAAAATGAATTATTCACCCATATTTATTACATATTTAATATTTTTATCTTCTGAACCATTAGTCTTTGACAAGTAGTTCTTGACCACCCAATATGTAACTAGAAGCAATAAATATGTTACTTGGGAAATATAATAAACATGTTCCTTTAAATTAAAGTATTGTGATTTTTTCTAGAATAAATTACATTGTCACTCCTGAATTTTAGTAAAATTATTACATAAATTATTATTTTTTTAAACTAAACAAATAACTTCAAGTTATTACACAAATCACTCTTAATTATATACATACATTATACTTATCATCCCTATAAGAGAGATAAATGTAATTTCTTAAACAAAAAATAGTGACAAATGTAATTAAGTCAAAAAATATGATATATTAGGAAGACAAATTGAAATAGTATAAGATTCAATATTTATTTACTACTCAGAGGTATCAAATGAGATTTACTTTTTTTTCTTTCTAATATGTTATTTATGTCTATGGTTATTAAGTTTTTTCTACTATCTACATAAAGTATTAAATCAAAATAAATACATAAAAATAGTAATCAATGCACTTTTAAACATTTAAATAGTACAAACTATAAAATTATCCAAGCACAATCTCACATTTATAAGTTCTAAACAATATGTAAACATAATTTTAAACTTTTAGGCTCATAATTCACAATAAAGCTTCTAACTCCTAAATTTTAAACATTAGATGTTCTATTGGAAGAAGACGCCTCCACTTTTTTATTACTATCACCATCAACTTCTTTCAAATCTTCTTCAACATCATTTATATTATGTATATGATTAAATTAATATATGCTTATAAAAATATATTTTTACTATTGACTCACAAGCTTTCTTTGTTGGTGCCTTATGATTATTCTTTCATCCCAATTACAACATTGCAAACACCATGCTAATTTAGTAACAATTAGTGTAACAACTAAACAAAATGAATATTTAAAATTACTATGAACAATGAGTCTTCTGATTTCAACCTTGATTTTGTAAAAAAAGATTAAAATGGTTAAGTATATTTGGTATTTTGCTATTCTATATTTGTCTATGTCAATTATCTTCATATTATCTTTATAAAGCTATCAATATTCTCGGCGCGTTTGAACATTGCAAACACTAAAATACACATTCACTTAATAAAACTAATAACATGAGTATTTCAGCTAAAAGACTAAATGAACGAATGAACTTGAACTTTGGATACCAATTCATATCCTAACATATATACTGTCATACATAATTCAAGACTATGTTTAACCAAAATGCATATAATTAGCATTTTATAATTACTAATAATGAAAGTATAATTAGCTACCATGTAATTCTTCATTACAAACAGTTTTAACATATTCTATATATTTAACCAATAACATCACAATATTGGAAAACCATGAGTTAATTTTCTATGTAATTCTTCCTTTTTTATCGCTGGCCAGCTGGGCCAGCCCAACCCTCCGTGACCCGACTAAAAAACGAGCTTCCAAAACGAACTAAATATGGTTTTTTGGGCTAAAATCCCCAGCCTGACCTACTAAAAATGCTAATCCAAACGGGCTGGCCCGTCGGGCCAAGCCCATATTGTCATCCCTATGTAAGACCCCGCTATATCCCCAGAATGACCAGAAGGTCAAAAATTCGATTCATGTAAGCGACATTTGCTGGGAGAGGCAACCACAAACCCCGAAATGGAGTAGTTCATTATCCAAAAAGGGCAAGGAGATGCCATTGGTAGTGCCAAAAAAACCTAAAATTAAAAAAGTAGTTCATTGCACGATACTCTCGCTTAGTATTGTCTGAGAATGTAAATGTGCATAATCTTATCCTAGCAAAAAGACTTTCATAAGGATTGTTTCCATGATTTGAACTTATTATCTGATGATGAATAAAAAAACCTTAGTGTTCCTTTGAGTCTCACCATCTCAAAATCAAAAAATAATACCTAAAGTTTTTAAAATTGTATTTATAAATAGATTTCCAAACCAACCAAAGGAAGATTTATGTATTTCATTCAGAAATAATATTTTAATAAATTAAGAAATTACACATCAACTTTTTCAATGAATTGTTAACCAATACCCTTATAACAATTATTAGCAAAATTGACTTATAAGACATAACAAATAAAAAAATTATATTCAACACAATAAAGTACTAAAATAAATAAAAAATGATGTAATTTTTAAGCATCATTCATAGAATAATCTTTTGGATAATTAGTAGGATATGGTATGAGAAGTTAAGACAATAAAAAAATTAATATTATTGTTACTCAATATACGAAGAAACAACATTTTAATATTTTTAGCAAATATTTTTTCATTATCTCTTTAGTATTTTTTGAATATCTTTTCAGTATTCTTTCATTATCTTTTCAGTATTCTTTCATTATCATTTCAGTATATTTTCTATCTTTTCAGTATATTTTTAGTAGTATTAAACATTATTGGGGATATAGCCAAAAGCAATATATTATTTTCATTAATAAAATTTCAGAGTTTTTTTCTTTTTAGTGGATTCCAGAGTTAATCTATCATGTTTGTACTTGCAAATTTGTGTTTATCGTTCTAGGTTTGGCGCTTGCCAAACGCTTTGTGCTTCTGACTGCATCAAGTGACATCAGAACAAGTTTTCTCTTACCTCTTTCTGAAGCTTGAATAATCATGGGAGATCAATTAGTGACTAGAGCATATCTTCAGGGTTTTACCGCCGCTTTTACCATGAACTTAACTGTTCTTAGTGAGGAGTTGGCGACTTTCACAAATCATATGATGAAAAATGCCAACAACGGGAACCAACGAAGATACAAGGGAGGAAAACCGCATAGGGTAACATGTGGTGGAAATAATAATCGCACTATTATTGTGGAAGAGATGGTTGTGCAGGAAAGTCAGTAGTATAATCACGACTACTAGCATTCACCTATGTTCAACTTTATCAACAATTTATCTCTTGGAAAGCCTGTTAAGGCTCTTCCCATTACTCAGACTTCCAACTTACTTACCTTCTCATCGCCTCAATTTGTTATCTATTTGAGCACATCAAAGCCTAAGGATTCATCTAAAAATATAAAGAAAATCTATTCAAATGAAGATACTCTTGGAGATTCAACTCTTGTGCATAATAACTTGAGTGAAATACAGGAAAATACCTATTAAGGGATTTATGTAAGCAATGCTGCAATCAAACTACCACAACCCTTAAAGTATAATTGTGGTAGCCCTGGCTAAGATCCAACACTTTGTGTTGACGAAGCTAACAATCTTTTGAAATTGCATGGTGATGCAACATCAGTTGTTATCTATGTTCAGGAAGAAGGCTACGAAACAAATTTAGTTGAGGACGAAGTTCTTCTTCAGGGAACCTTTCAGATTGATCTAGAGAGTGAATGTCCATAATGTGATTGGAATGGTTTAATTCATGATCCCCTTAATCTGTTGATTTTCAATTCACCTAATGAAGCATGAGCTTTTCATGTCGTATTTCGGAAAGTTTTGGACTATTTTATCATTTTTACATCTCTCTTACCACAATCTACGATCAATAATGGTTCCAAAGTATAAATTGTTCATCCAGATGCTTCGAGTTCTGAACATGAAAATGAAAATAAAGTGAGTGCTATTAGGGATTGGCCTACGCCTAAGTCAGTGACTGAGGTACGTATTTTTCATGGTTTGATTACTTTCTATAGGAGGTTTCCAGTTGGTATTTACAACAAGCTGCAACCACACAAGTATGGTCCATTCAAAGTAACTTGGAAGATCAATGACAATGCCTATGTGATAGCTCTCCCAGAATCCATGAATGTATCCAATACTTTCAACGTTGCTGACATTTATGAGTATTAGACACATGAGAATCTTTATCGAGAAGAGAACTCGTGGTCGAGTTCTTCAGAGGTGGAGGAGACTGACGTAGGAAGAAACATCATTTTAATATTTTTAGCTATTATCTTTTCATTATCTTTTCACTATCTTTTAGTATCTTTTCTTTAGTATTTATACATTGTTGGGGATGTGGCCAAAAGCAACGTATTATTTCCATTAATAAAATATAAGTATTTTCTCTTTCTGGTAGATTCTAGAGTTTATCTATTAGATTTGTACTTAAAAACTTATATTTATCATTCTAGGTTTGATGCTTGCCAAACCCTTATAATTTTGAGTGCATCAATATCACCCCATGATAATTTATGTTTATCTACGTGCTCACTTACTCTCTTAGTAGAAGTAATTCCTCCATAAATTACTTGCTATGTACTTCAAATTATACAAACTATATCATTATTTATACATATGATAAATTGAAATTATAATAAAGCTAAATGCAACTAAATGAATAAATATTCATTTTAATGCATTACATCACTTGGTATGTAGTATGTATATCAAATTCAATATAAGAAAAACAATATGTCTAATCAGAAAAAATATATATGGACATATGCTATAAGAAAAACTGTATATCTTTTATACTTAATTATCATTGACTCTAGGTAAGATAAATAAATAATAGATATTATAGCATATAAATTTTTATATTAACAATGTATAGATATTATACTCAAATATATATAATTAGAAGATATGAAAAAAGTGTAGATGATTTAAAGAAAATGCACATGCATAGCACCCCATTGGAGCTAAAGAAAAAGGTGGTCATAGCCAGACCCAGTACTTCACATGTCTGTCAATAAGATCTAGTCATGGAATTACATAATCCCACTACAAGACACTATTCTTAGGTTACCATGTGAATATATGATGAGAGAGAAAAAAAGGAAAAAAAATTTGGTTCCCTTCTAATACTTACTGCAACTTTCAAACTTACCTTTGTTGCAGTACCTCCTGTGTGATTGTAATTCCTACAAAGACATTCAACTGTGCAATCTTGACTTATTGCACTACTGTTCAGTATCGTGGTCTTCAATCATGTACCGTAGTATTGTTTTGAAAAGTGTGTCACTATATATTGGTTTGAAAAATATATATGTAAGTTATTAAAAGTATAATAATTAAATATTTTTTTTTGTCAATCATGAATATATAAAGTGATATATTCTTTGGGACAAAAGATGTGCTCATACTTCAAGTGAACTTTCTAAACAAGACAGATAAATCTCAATCATGCCATGCAACAATTTTATTCTTTTTCATGCATGATGCATTAGTATATATGATGAATATATAGTTATTACATTTTATGACAAAACATATATAACGTTAACCCTTCTTGTCTTAACAAACATGAAGTTCTATTACCAAGTTGTTATAATTATGAGAAACGAATAACAAGTAATTTTTGACATGCTTTGATTTGAGAATCTTATGAGAGAATTGTTAGAGATTTATTTCTAACAATAATAAGATAAAGGACAGTGGTAAGTAATTCAATTATCAATAATCAAATATATTCATAATAACGTGTCCAATTAATATGAGCATATTGTTCAGCTTTACAGCAGAAAAAGATAAAGCATTTAACAGGTACATAAGTGGAATTAAGATTTGCAGGGAAATATGTAATGTTCTGTTGGGTCCTTCAAGGTACCAACGGGTGATTAAAAAAAGTGGAATTAAGAATTGGACATTTAAGATTTTGCCATGGTGCTAACTTTTCAGCTACAACCCATTCAATTGATATATGGTTTTACAAAACCACTTAGCGACTTCTATTTATTTCCCCTTATTGATTGTATTAGAAATTAAAATTAAGCAAGAAAAGATTGGGTATTTTATTGAATGAATAGAATGATATTGAAATAAATTACAAAGAAACTAATTAGCATTATATAGAAAATACAAGAGGTTTAATTCTATTTAACTCCTAACTAATTAACTAATCTATATTTACGCGTGTTTTAATAAAAAATTGAATTTACAATAATTATTTGTTCCGAAAAGGTAAGTAAATTTAAACTAATTATTAGTCGAATACAATATTTACCTAAAATACCAAAATATGTTTAAATAGATTGTACTTACATGGGATGGTTGATAGCTGATGAGTGGACTTTTTTCCTATAATAATTGTATATATTTTTTGGATCTAGCCATTTTAATAAAAAAAAATAATAATAAGCATTTACAAGAAGCTAATCCAATAATCTAAAGTCATATTGGATTTGAGGTATTTTATAGGTCAAAAACCAACAATGTTTGATGACACTTTTTTAAGAGGATCATCTATATACTTTGAAAGTGATTATTTTTTAACTCATAAAATAGGGAAGATATCATTGATTAAAACCAAAAAAATAATGATAACTGAAATTAATAAACCAAGGTCTGGTTTTAAGAAAAACATGCTTTAGATAATCTTTTTCCATCGTGTAATGCTTTTATAAAGTATTTCATCCTTAGGTATTATCAACGACAAAAAAACATGTAATATTTTTCAAATAAATTTTAAAAATTTATTTGACAAGAAAGAAAGAAAATCAAATCATGATGGAGAAAGAAATGAGAGAAAAAGTTAATGGTTTAGTTTGAAGTTAACTTACATTCTAGCACCATATGAAAATATATATCCAACTTTCTTAATATGGTTTACTTATTCTATAATGATGAAAGACTACACTAATCATACAAAAATCAAAATGTTAAAAATTAGATTCTAATTAGCGATACTTATTGGGAGAGACAGTCACGTAACCTATTAAAGATATATTGGAGGTTATTTTTGGAAGATGATAGTTGGTTAGGAAGTTATGAATTAGCAAGTTAGGTTTGTGTTAGTTACTTGCTTTAAAAACTTTCTTTTTTCCTTTCTCTTGTATAAATAAGTCATATTAACTCACTTCTTATTCATCAATTCAAAATTCCAATAATGAAAATTTCTCCTTTTTTATGGAGCTTGAATATTTGCTTTTCTTGTTCCTATCTTGAGTTCTTTCTTTTCAAGTATGGAAAGCCATGTTTTAACATAGTATCAGAGCTAATAATTATCCATTTCATGACTTTCACACTTCTATTCCTCCATTTCATCTTCTTCTTTCTCCATCTTGCTTCAATGTTGTGCATCTGTTTTGGGTCTTGGCACATTCAATGCATACCAAAAGCCAGCCATACACATATGATAAATTGAAGATATGCAAACTAGCCAAGAAAATCTCCTAATGCCAAGAAAAGAAGATGTGTGAAGGATGATTGCTCTTTTGATGAATATTTTCTAGCTCCCAATACATCAGGATTATAATTAATATTGTCATTAAAAGTTATATTGTTCTTCATTGGCCATGGATGACTTTGATTGAAGAGGCATTTCCATAATGAATAAGTTCAGGTTCTTCCACTTGCAAGAAAGTACAAGAAGATACTTGAATGACTTCTTAAATTATCAGATAACAAGAAATGTGTTGATTGCAAAGCGAAAGGTCTAAGATGGACTAGTGTAAATCTTGGCATCTTGGTCACTTGCTTCATCCATTTCATTATCAACATTAGCCTAAACATGCTCATTATTATCCAGATGCTTCATTTTCAAATGGAGTTTAAGCTTGTATGCATGGATGCATGCCTTCTCACACCCTTCATAAGGACATGCATAATGGAGATCAGATGATACAGAACCATATGCTCCTCCAGAATGTTTAGGTTTTTTTTGTTTGCTTTGAAGTCACATCCACGGATGGAATATTTTCATGATGAGGTGCATTATCATTCTTTAGCTTGTATTCATGAGCATATCTATTTCAATGGTTCGTTCTACAACTCTGGACAATTGGCTTCTAGAGCAAGTTACATTCATTCAATCAATGAGAAATGAGAAAGCAAATAGTTATTGAGAAACAGAATTAATTCCATGTTATGATAGAGTTGGAATTGAGAATTTCATTCGTGCAAAGTATGAAAGCATGTCCAAAAGTGGAACCAGTAGCCCACAACCACCAATTACCTTTTATTTCATTCATACCCTATTTTCTTACCATCTCATAAACACACGACAATATTATAGTGTGTACCATGACCAATCTATCATATATAAGATTACATCATTTTCTTATTCTTCAACATTTACCCATCTTTTTTATTCATCATTGAAGCATCTCATTAGGATCAAGATTCTCATTCGTTCTCTCTTTCATCATTAATGGTTGGTTCGCTTATGTCCATGATGGTTAAGCTCAGATATAACTTCTGTCATGGATGGTTAAGCATTGAATGGTTAGCTTCTGTCCATAGTGGTTAAGCAAAGATATAGTTTCTGCTTTGGATGGTTAAGCGTTTGAAGATATAGCTTCTGCCATGGGTGGTTAAGCGTTGTTATTGCTTATCCAAATCAATTCTAAGTTGGAGAGTGAGAATTTTCACTCACCAACTTGAGGGGGATATTAAAGATATATTGGAAGTTATTTTTGGAAGATGATAGTTGGTTAGGAGGTTAGGAATTAGCAAGTTAGGTTTGTGTTAATTACTTACTTTACAAGCTTTCTTTTCTTCTTTTATCTTGTATAAATAAGTCATATTAGCTCACTTCTTATTCATCAATTCAAAATTGCAATAATGAAAATTTCTCCTTTTCTATGGAGCTTGAATCTTTGCACTTCTTGTTCCTATCTTAAGTTCTTTATTTTCAAGTATGGAAAGTCATGTTTTAACATACCTCAATAGAGATTAGTTCATTACTCAAGATAAAAAGATACCCTGGTAATACCAAAAAATATTCACTAGGTTTTTTAATTCTAATGCTAAGTTAATTTGCAAGCCATCGGAATAGGATAATCTATTTTTCGCTCTAACCATCATACTCGAACATCACTACACTAATGCTATATCTAACACCACCCTTACGCCATCACCACCGCAACCTCACAAGATCACCATCATAACAATCACAACCATTATCATCTTTCTCAATATCCTCACATTGTCGCAATAGTGAAAACTATCGTTGTTGCCACCATACTACTGTAAGGATCATTGACAACATCCCTACCACCCGATCACCACTCACATTGCCTAACCATCACCCCTGCCTTTTTTATCAACAATAAATTTATTAATAAGAAAGAAAGATGATTAGGAGAATAGTAATACTCCTATCTACAAAATTATTAGATGTTACAGGTAAGAAGGCAATTAAGAGGTTGTGACACCCACTCCACATAAGAGGAATAAAAATTATGGAAGTGAACATTAAGAGTGGTTCAAGAGTGTAGAAATATTAACTTAAGTACCTCATCTTGGTGAAACCGTGAGTTCTCAAACATAATCTTATTCCTAACATGCCAAATAGTCCACATCTTCACAAACCATAAGGACATGCATTATTGTTTATTTTTGTTCTCCAACCTTGCATGTTTGCATGCATAAAGAAGTTGGTTTTAACATCATTATGAATAATTGAGTTAAGACCATATCGAGAATACATGTTTTGCGAAATATTATAGGATTTTGAACAAGATAAAAACAAGTGGCTTGTTGATTTGTCCGACACTCCACAAAATACACATCGCTGAGATTCTTGTGGCCTAAAACACTTCTTTGAGCTACATTCAATTTTGTTGGAATACCACCCAAGGAAATTTTCCACACTAAACACTTCATATTTGGTGGGACATTACTTGCCCACAAACTTTTAAAGAAACCATTGTTACAATTTTCATCCTCATGTTTCACCACTTGATAAACATTTTGAACTGACTAGTAACTTCTTTTGCCATGGATCCATGCCCACCCATTAGCAACGTCTTGTTTAGGTAGTACATTTGCAAGGATTTTTAAAAGGTCTTTAAATTCCTCTTGCTCCCAAAGGAACAAGTTCCTTTTGCATTTGAAATTCTAGGTCTAAACATCATTTCTCCATTCTCCCAAAGATCTAATGGTTGTATCTTTATCCAAAACCTCCTCAAACAATCTTGCAAAAGAGTTTTTAGGAACCCAAAAAGATATCCATTCTCTCCATCTTCATTTACCAAAAAGATATATCACATTGTCGACATTATTGCAACCCTTGTTATTATAATCACCTCCAAAGACCACCTTGCACAAAAATCAATTACAAAAACATATTATTTCTTTTAAAAAAATTATTATTAAATTATAATACTTTAAATTTGATTTTTAATAATGTCCAACACAATGGCAGATTACTGAATTCCTTACACATAATATGAGTTGAATCTCTATCATATATATGACAAACTTTGTTAGTAGAGAGGCAAAAGCCACTTCAACGATCTCTACGCATTGAAAGGATTTAACCGTTCATCCAAAAAAATATGTTCTTAACTATAAAGTCTATTGTGAATTTGAATTTATATTCACATTATTCTTTCCTTTAGTTGACCTTGATGAAACCATGCGCGAATGGAGGAATTATTTGTTATTTTATATCCAACAATGATTTTGGTAAAAGAAAAAAAATATAGAAAAATCAATTTTTTAGTACAACTAGTTTTTTTTAATCATTTGACCAAGTATACTATATTACTCCAAATTGACAAATTCAAATCTATGACTTTAATTTTTAGGTAAAAGAAGCTAGCTTGGGGACGTAATCTACTTTCACTAAACCACTCGATTTTGGTTATTTCTATTCTACTAGTATTATTATTTCCTTGTAGAAAAAAGTAATAATACGAATTTTATATTTATATGCAGAAAATTATAAAGATCATAATATATTTTTTAAGCTAATTAAGGACAGATTTCTGCCATGAAAATGGAACGTACAATTGGACTGTAACCATATATAATGTCCTGCCATACTGTTATAAAATCAGACATTTTCAATTGAATACTTATTTTTATTAAAAAAAAATTGATTATTCCAATCTTCACTATTCAGAACAATTTAATCGCATGATTTGTTCAGGAAACACTGTAGTGCTGATGCAACTAATAACTAAGACTGAAAAACATTCTTATCCTTTGCCTTTTAATTATTTAATTTGTTATGTCCTACTCAAGTGTGAGGAAATGATTCTTTTTTTAATATAAATAACTGAAAAATATTATTAAATCTCAAATAGGAGGATATGATTCAATATCTTGAAGCCATATAGGTAATAAAGTTTATTGTATGAATCATATGAACACACATACATTATAATCACTTGTCTCATCAACACTTTATATGAATTTAATGAAACATATGCATTTGGATAGTGATTGATTATCATGCTAAAATCTCCTCTCCCTTCATTTTGTTTTTTGACTTTGCTTGAAGGAGAGGTCTTGTCTTAAAATGGCATAAAATTTACTACTAGGTTTCATGATAACCATAAGAAAAATATGTTTTCACATAGAGATTATAACTAGAAAGATATTTGACATTAAAGAACAAAATGTGGCCCTTGTTTTAAACTTTAAAGTGTCACGTATAGAAGTTAAGGTGTTATGTCATTGTCCAATCACCCATCTTGATTCCTTGAAATTATTATTAATATTTATTCTTATGAAATGAATTCTTAAATATTGTTTAAAATTAAATTTTATAATATAGTCCAAACTCAAGGCTTAGACAATGCGTAATCTAAAATTGATGACTCCAAACACATTCAAATAATTGATCATATATTAATAAATTAAATAATAGTTTTAATGTAATTGAGACCATGTCTGAAACCATCCAATAATTATTATAGAATGTGGTCATTCATCTCTCCAAACGGCAATATTGATAATTCATACAAAACCTTTTTTTTTATAATTAAAAAAAAGTGATAACTCCATCCAATTGACTCTCACAACAATATTCAATGTTTTCTAAGGCTTGTTGTGAATAGAAAGGCTAACCCCATTTGTGTTGAATTAGAAAGTAAACCTAAGCATGATTTGTGGAGGTGCACCTCTCCACATAAAATATTGCACTCTATTAATTAATCATTGAGTATTAAATCTATGCACTGACAGTGTAAAAATGTATATACAGTCAGTGCATCATCTATCGTTTATTTAGATTACTTTTTTCTGAAAAGTCAATGATAATTGAAAATGAATGTTAGATGATACAGTGACAGTATAAAGAACTCTTACTGACAATGTATACATTTTTTCTCTTAATCATTTCTCATCCTATATATGAATTTAATTAAAGTGATTAAATTATTTTTAAAATAAATATTTTTTTTAATAACTTGATAATATATGATTGATAGGCAACTTTAAATAATCCATTGTAAGAGCTTTTTAATTAAAGGATAGAATTTATATTTTTTTATGAACAACTTGGCAAAATCTCATTGTATCTCATTTATATCATAAAATGTGGATAGTAAGAGTGTTTAGATAAATAAATTAACATTTATATTAGAGTAAATAGATCTAATTTCAACTCAAAAGTTAACCAGTAGCGAAGGATTTTCCAAATTATTATAAATGACTCATATTCTTAAGCATTAATTGTGGGACTTGATACTTTAACACCTCATCATACATATGAATTATTGTATGACACTAATATTAATATGATGTGTTAAGATTATTACAAAAGACAATTTAAAAATATTCTAAATACATTCAAATATTCTAAGGTACAGATATTTTCTAACATTTCTCTCCATTCTCCAAGCTAAATATTACTAAGCTTCAAATTTGTTAAATGAAAACACCCCGGCAAATAAATATAAAACAAATAACAATGGTTAGGAAGAAAACATATATTGAAAATGAATTATCCTTAAATGAACAATGTCATTCAAAAGATATCTTATAATAACAAAACTTGTGGACAGGAGAATGAAGAGACAAATGGCATAATAGGGAGTATTCTGGATCACAATAATTAAATATAAGATAATTGAGATGCATACTGTTGCACCACTCAGAGTATACATACTTAAAAAATTAAAGTAATGGAAAATGTGAAGTGGAAAAAGTGGAAAGAAATACATTATAACTAAAATAAATAATTCACTATTTAGAACAAATTAAATTAGAAGAAGATAGGAATGTCATATCAACAATTTAAATTAAAAAATAAATAGAAGATAGGAATGTGCACAAGTGGATCCACAAAAAATAGATTCACAAACTACAGATAGGATACATGGAAGCATGTTAGTGTGGAAGAAAAAAGTGGCCACTGATAATTGAACAAATATTTATTTTCTTAAATAAGCAATAAAAATAAATTATATCAATTAGAAAATAAAATATTTATCATTTTTATATTTTTATTTAAATATTATTGATCTGCACATGATCTTTTTTCTCATTGGTATTCTGTCATTAGAGAAAATCATGTCCGAGTCAGGAACATGCACAGATAAGTGGGGCTAACTCTTTCAGCGGGTCATTTTTCATGCACAAGATTCGAACTTGAGACATTGCTTAAGGGGAATCAAGAATGTACCAATATTATTAATATCATATTGGTCATCAAACTGGTTAGGGTACTAGTATAGTAGTATAACGATTCAATCGGTGATTCATTAATTAAAATGCATAACGACAAAATTAGATATACATATATGATATATTAATATTAATGTTGAAAAATAAAAAAAATCAATAAATTTTTTATTTTCATTAAAAAATTAATTTTAAATAAAAACCAACCAATATGACCGGTGCGGTTCAATCGAAAAATCGTCCTGTATGGCCAGTTTTGATCAGTATGATTGCATTACCGATATAATTATTATATGTATCAGTATTGTGACTGGTTCACTAGTTTATCAGTTAAATTGGTCGGCACAAATCAGTTTTTACAATACTGCATATACCACTTGAATTAACATTTGTTATTAGCAAACGTTAACATATTCTTATGATAATAATTGGTTTGGAGAGAGAAGAGGGGCATAGCAATGGATACAGAAGAGAAGTTGAGGAATGTCTACCCACACGCACACATGTATCTTATTATTATGACCCATTTTCCTTCTCTTTCTCTTTCTCATTTATTTGTGATTTAACCAAAGTTTGTGATGTACATTGAGACATATACTTTTGCACGAGGGTCTCTATTTTGTTCTCTAGTGCTTTTTTCCTGCCACAAATTGAGTACCTTTTCCCTTCAATTTCTCCAATCAAATTATATATTAATATACTTTTTTCTAATAATTGCCATTTGAGTTATGGGTTTCTCTTCTATGTCAAAAGAACAATGCTTACTATGGTTGCATGCGTGCAAATGTGAGTGGCTTTCCATGTAACAAATATTTAAATTCTAAGGACAAATTTGGGTTCAAATATGGACTCGAGAATTGAGAAAGAGTCAATATGTTTAGGTTGAATGCCTTAAACCCTTTCTAGGTTTAATACCTAGCCTTTTTGTCTAGGTCACTATTCTCTTTTGATTAATTCTCGTGGGGTTGTCTTCTAACTATCAAAATTGTTTGGCTTCATATTTTTAACTTTCTCAATCATAATATATAGTTAATTAGCTTGTTCAATACGCTCCTTCTGATTTCAAATACTTATATATAAGATATTCTATGTTACAAGTTAATTGACCTTATAGTAAAAAAAAGTGCTTTAAGTATGTCTTTTACTATTATTTTTTTCAATTTTTAAATTACGCATATAAGTTGTTTTACCAAGTGATATATGTTTGTTTTTTCTTAACTAATACATACTTGGTTTAATATGTTTGTTTTTAATTTTTGAAGTACCAAATAAATTTAATTACTTTTTTAATAAAGTAACATCTATTTTGAACAGAAATGAGCACATATTAAAGAGTGTGGATCCACTTATTCCTCATCTTATCCATCAATTCTATGGACATCTAATAGTTTAGGTCTACTCAATAATTGAAATAATTGGATTTCTCTAAAATTGATGGCAAAAATGAAAAATAAATTTAAATAACTTACTCTTGGAATAAGTGAATCTCTCATTCTATAAAATCACCTATATAAAACTCATCTTTGACGACAGTAATGGGATAGTGAGAAATATTGATTGATCACTTTGTCTGAGTATAGCCAATCCATAGCATCTTGATCACGGCTCTGTTTTTGGCTGATTCTATTGAATAGTGCTTGTCTTGGAAATCCAAATATTTTAGCCATTCATTTTCCTTCCCTAGTTATTCTGTTGTGAAAAACTTTTACTATCATCTTCTGTTCCAAATTGAACAAACATTGATTGAATTTTTGTTTGGACACGATGGTTCATGAACCACCATGCATTTGTTTTAATTGAGCAATTGTCAAATCTAGTTGAATAATATTATCTATTTTTTTTAATTGAGCAATTGTGTCACTACATATATGCTACTTAATCTAATTGGTTGAAAAAATATATCAAAGTAAAAAGTTTAATAATTAAGTATTTTCCTAAACAATCACAAGTAATGATACACAAAATATTATAAATTATGAGACTGAAGATGTGATCGTAGTATAATATGATGGTTCATGTATATAAGTAAAAGTATTGGATGAATCTTATTAATGTATAGTTGGAGATTGTCTCAAAATATTTCTCCAATAATATTTGTTTGTTTATGGTTAGCCACTAGTGAAATAGTATATGAACAAGTTGTCGAAGTTATTCTCTGATTTATAATCTATATCTTCACGTTGTGTTGTAAACATCGAAATGGACGGTACTATGAAGCAAGAAACGGATGTTCCAACTTATGTAGTATCATTTTGGACAAACTTTGAGTGGTCTAAACATGAAAATGTGTCAAGAGTCTTGACTCATTGTTCCTTCTGTGCAATGTATAATATGCATATTCCAGAAATGAGAAATTATTGTATAGTACAAGATGATTAATTTGAAATATATATCTTTTAATTAAATTTATATGCATATTCGTTAAATCAATAATATAGATGTGTCTCTAACTGGATAGAAATTTAATTAATTTATGTTACCACTCTTTATTATTTCTTAATTGAATAATGCATATAAGAAATATGCATATTGTTTTAGTGGAAGTCTCTAGAGAAAAATTGAACGAGAAGTTAGAAATATGGAGATAAATTTTAGAAACATATGGTTTTTGCAAGAAGTGGACAAACTATATTGTAAAGATAAAGATTAAAGATTGCATCATACAACAATCCACTAGATTTAAGTATTTTGGGTCAATCATCTAAGATGGTAGGAAAACTGAGGAGATGTGAACTATATGATTCAAGTGGGTTGGATGAAATGGTTGAGTACTTCATGTGTCAAATGTGATAACAATATATCACTCAAGTTTCAGGGAAAGTTTTATCACACGACTATAAGACCTACAATGATTTAAGACTAAATGTTAAGCATTAAAATGTCAATAAAAGAATAAACTTTATGTACAACATATGAGAATTTAATGTTGGATAAATAGATACATTAGACAATATATGATTAAAACGAATACATTACGGAGAAAGATGAGTTAACTACTATTGTAGGAAATAAAGTAGCATCGCACACTGAATTGTTTAGACATATGTAGAGGAGACTGATAGAAACCTCATAAACATGATTTATAATAGAATATTATGTTATCGTTCAATCAATTAGATTAAAACTTGATTCTTAATATAATATATGTTGGTTTCTAATTACACAATGATTCCAACTTGATAAGATTCCATTATCTTATGTTACATGTCATGCCACTTCCATTGATTTATATAAAATATATTTTGCTTTCTTAAAAAATTACAAGAATCAAATATGTAATAGAAGTCTAAATGTAAGAATAATTATTGCAAGAATGAAAATGCTAGAGAAAATTATACTAACATGTATCCTGATTCACTTTCAGCAATCAAAGACTACGTTCAATCCCTTTGACTTATATCAAGATATTTTCACTATAATTGAGTATCATTTTACAAATTTTACACCAAAATTTACTCAATTTAATCACTCAAAATTCCCAAACAAGAAAGGACACCAATTTTCTTGTTTTACACTTTTCACTACCAATTCCTCTTATGATTCTTCTTTGTAGTGACAATGAATATTCTAATTATGGCTAATAATCTCAATACCCAATCTCTTTTTCGCATGGATCCTTATAAGACAATCACTCTCAATATCACAATTTGTTCTAAGTTACTTGAATGTCAAAAAATGATTGAAAGAATGATCTAAGTTGTATGAAAATTGTGTGTTTCATTTTTTAGTCTTATGATAGTTTATATAGAGTTTCAAGATGTCCCCAAGCCCTTTCTAAGAGGCACAAGACATTTGGAAAGACATTAGTTCGTCCGGGAAGATGTTGGTTCGATTTCAAATTCGAAATTGCTGCAACAATATTGGAAAATCAGTTACTCAATCGTGGTAAGTGTCCAATAAAGAAATTGGTCACTCAATTTGAGTAATTGATTACTCTCCCTTGTTTTTGTTTGGTAACTTATTACTCTATTTCATGTAACATGTTACTCTATTTCAAGTGACAAGTTACTTAGTTTTCTATAAGTTTATTTTTAAACATTTGAAAATCATTTTCATCCTTATTTAAGTTTGTGAAATGTTTTGAAAAATATCCCTAAAAGCATTTGTGATATAGAGTAATAATCGACTTTGTAAGGATTAAGACAATCTAGAAGGCAATAAAAAATCTTATCTAGTTATGTGCTTATTTTCCATGCATCAAGTGCTCAATCAATTATTTTTTTGTTAATGTTTGTGTGTTCAACAAAACCTAGCCAAGGTCAATTAAAAGTTGTTATTCATTGTTGATGCATCGAAAGTGATCGTTGTGCAGCATTGGCCACAAGCAATCAAATAAATGCATAAAATAAATAGAAGAGAATAAACAAGAGAATTTGATAACGGGGTTCGGTCAATTGTGTTTATATCTCCAAGAGCGTTAAGCGACTAACAAGATATTATTAGAGAATAAGGATTACAAACCCTAACACACCATGGGCCCAAATGTCCATGGGGTGTTTCTATATGATGTTTATATCTAGTGTACATTATAACAAGGGACCTGAGTCCAATATATAACAATGATATTTTATTATATTATAATGTTAGGCAATGTGAGACTTCATATGATAACATATTTCAAACATCCCCAACAATCTTCACCTTGATTGAAATAGACGAATATCTCTCTCCTTAGGAAATCTACATAAGAATCTTCACCTTAGTAAATATATGATTTCACCTTGCTCAATGCCTAATTCTCTTTAAGTACTCCCCTACAGCATAGACCTTCTAAGTATCTTTGACAATTTTACCAAGATCCTAGCTCTCCAAACTTGTAGTGCAGCTTCTTCTACCGCTATCCAATACAACATGCTGCCTAGCCACATATTGCTAGGAAGTCCTTCGATATATGGAACCTCTACATAGAAGTTCACCAACAATTGTCCTCTTCAATACCTAGCCACACTAAACCTTGGAGCTTTCTTGGAAAGCCTCAACCGCTACCATCATGGTCTACTCTGACAATCCTAGTCCAAAAGAACTATCAGACTTCCACCATAAGGAGTATACCCATATCATACACTTTTCATCAATGTTAACTAATGTTTGTGTCACATCCTTGTATCCAAGCCAATGCTCATGTCATACTCATGCATCTCTATTAATAATTGTGTTTCACCTTGCATCAAATTCAATGTCCATGTTACACCTTACATCAATGTCAGTCACTGCCTCTATGCTTTTGTGGATGTGCTAACAATTAATATCTTTCACTATGACGTCTCAGACATGCCATTAGGATAGTTCGCTTCTCATCTCAAATGAGACCATTTTCTCAACATCTAAATATATATTGTCAGCACCTCTCTAATAAAGGCATTAAATAAATAGAAGAGAAGAAGCAAGATAATTTGGTAACAGAGTTCGGCCAACTATGCCTACATCATCGAGAGCGTTGAGTGGCTACCAAAATATTATTGGAGAATAAGGATTACAAATTCTAGCACACTCATGAGCCCAAGTGTCCATGAAGTGTTTTTATTTAATGTTTATATTTTGTGCATATTATAACAAGGGACCCGAGTCCAATATATAACATCAATATTCTACTATATTCTAATGTTACGCAAAGTGAGACTTCATATAATTACATATTTCAAACATCCTCAACATTCATCAACTCAACTCCTACATGATTAATAAGAAAGATAATGAATATAATTTAATTATTATAGAGATATAAATAATAAAATAATAAAACATTGCTTAAAATTAATAAAAATAAGCATAATAGTTATATTTCTAACTTGTATTACAACCTTAAAGAACGTGAAATATGAACATAAATAGCATAACGAAAAGATTTGAGCTACTATGGTACCTAGTTTTTTTTTTTATTATAAGTGAGATATTCAAATGAACTAATTTTTTCAGTAAGTATGTCTGACAGTAATCAAACTTTAAATTCTTTAGTCATTTTAATATCTAATGGAGCCTTCTATTAATATATTAATATTTTGTTGGTTATAGTTAGGTGAATATAAGTTGGACAAGACTTATCCCTTACTATATTCTAAATGTTGAAGGGGTCATTTCTTTTATCTGGATCTAGACCCGAGCTAACTAAACCCTAAATGTCGATTGGGTCATCCTATAAACCCGAACCTAGCCTTGGACCCGACTAAATATAATGCATATTCATTTTAGATAAAGTCTTATCAATATTACTTATTATTATAGATGTGTAATTTGACATATAAATTATTATATGTATATATTGTTAATCATGTATATATGACAAAAATAATTAAAGAATCAATTATACTTTCGACCAAAAAAATATCATTACTCTGTACATAACACATACAAACATGACCAGTGAGTGAACACGAGATGGGTCGAGTCATATCATGTTTCTCTTTTGCTCGATCCTAAAAATTGATGGAGTGTAATTGTTTAACTCAAATGAGACCTGATTATATTCGTAAAGATCATCATTAGACCAAATCGCGTGAGCGAGTATGGTACGATCGAGTGATACTCACCCCTAATTATAGAGGATCAAATATTTTATCTCAAAATGTATACCACTCACTTCATATACCATTTCATTCTTATTGGTCAGAAGATGCAAAATTAATATATATGTAATTCATATTTTACTTTTCTGACCAATAAAAAATAAAGAATACAATTAGTGAGATAAAGTTTGGAACATAAAATGCCGCTTAGTTACAGTAGCTAAATCGAGAAGAGATAGTGTATGAGAGACTAATAAGTTCTGACGATCCCAAGACAATTAAAAATATTAGTCAATATGGTTTGTTCATTAAATATTTGAAATAATTATATATTTTTAAAAAATATCATTCATTATTATCAGTTATTTATCCCCAAACCTATAAAAAGGACAGAAAATAGTACAAAATTAAACTTACAAATATGAAATATAAAATGAAAACTTTCATAATTAAACTTATGGATTTATTGGGTTTGTTAATAAAACTAATATATACAAGTATAAATTAAAGATAGTTGAATCGTCATAGTTTGAATTCAAATACTCACTTTTAATATTTACGGTTTTAACAATTGATTGAGTATAAGTAATTCATTTACCTCATTTTTTATTAGGGTTTTCTTAACATAAGCCCTAGGGGTTGAGGATAAGAACCCAAAAGTGAATAACTTATATTGGGAAGTAATGCATTGAAATAATGAAAAGACAAGTGTATTTAGTTTTCAATAAAAAAATGTTTACTTTTGGGTTCTTATACTTAGTCTAACCTAAGGGTCAAGTAAAGAATTTTTTAATTCCTTATAAATTTTTTGTCTATATATGTTTTTACTTTTTATCGTTTTTCTGGTTTTAATTTTTAATTAATTTGGGTAGTTTAAGTTTTAAGCAGTTGTGGTGAGACTTCAATGTGAGACATGAATTACCAATATGAGGTTGGTTTAGTAATATAAGACACTGTTAGATTCACAGGATGATCAAAAAGTCAATAATTCAATTTTTGATAACGATATTAGTTAGAATGAACAAAAAGAATATTAATTTCTTAGCAAAAATGTAGGAGATATAATTAGTAATATAAAAAAATACCAAATATGATTACGACTCCAGCTGTACCCTAATAGTAATCTTCTTAAAGCATATTGAAGGAATTGCAGCAACATTCTTCTAGTTCCCTTGCATTAAAAAAATGGACCACATTGTATTTCTTCAAATAAGAATCTTATCTAAAACCTAAATTAAATCTTATCTCCAATCAAACAACATGTAAGACATCAATATATCAAAAGGTTGCCTTTTATCTATACACAATTAATAAATAATTCATTATATTAACTATGTAAAAATTATCTTAAATGTGAGTATATTCATTTTTTTTAATTAGAAAAAAAGTGTATACAGTAATAATTATAAGTTTAATATATTGTCGTTGTATCATCAATTATTTATATTTAATTATATTTGATTCTTCAAATAAAAAGTAACCAAAATAAATACTCGAAAAAAAGTAATCGAGAAAATGCTCGTCGGGAGAGTTAGCCCCACGTGCCTATGAATGTTCCTAGCTCAAACATGATTACCTCCGGTGTAAGAATACATATAGGAAACCAAAAAAAATAAATGATGTACACTCTAATTGTTGCACATAAATATTTATAAAACTAACAATGCATTAATATTAACTCTTTATGTTATTATTGTTATACTTATTAACTCTTTTTCCCATGTAATGACTTTTTAGCCCAACTATACATCCTATTATCCTATCCCTTGTAAAGAACACTGCCAAAAATTAAATGATGATAATTAACTACATCGAGCCCCATCCTTGAGACTCACTTGCCAACTTCAAAAACAATAAATATACAAAAGAGTTAATGCATTCTCTGCAAACCGAGCACTAGCTTCTAGTATCCGTTTCCTTTCCTTTCAGATCTCATAAAGGACATCAATGCTTCTTTGTTTTTAGTTCTTCACTTATTTTGTTCTCTTTCATTTATTTATATATTTTTAGAATACTAAGAAATGGTTGTGTATTATAAAGTTATGTGAGATTTCATCACTAAAAAGTTAAAAGTTTGATTCTTTATAACAATAATTGTTGGAAGAGATAACCACACACTCTAAAACTGGTTAACTTTTTATTTAAATGAGTGAAGAAATACTCTTGATAGTACAAAAAAATATGAATGATGTGATAAAGAAGTCTAGTGAGTTAGTTAAAAAGAGAGAAAAATTTATACACCAATAATATAAGAGTTTTTTATACTATTTATTATCTGACATGCATATATGATTATTATTAGCTTTTGTTAAATATAAGCAAATACAAATGAATATCATATAATGTATTGTGTGTACAATTTTTTATACTGACAATATATATTTATTATACTCTGAAAATAAATCAAGACACATATATAATATCTTAAAATTTTAGATCAAGATATAAAAATTCACTTATTTGATTCTTTCACGGAAGTAGCTCCTTAATTATAAAAGTTTTACATAATCTTTGGACTCGTTATCAAAGTCAATAATTTGATGGCTAGAGCAATTATTAAATAGGAACTCGGCCAATGAATCCATAAAGAGATCATGATAGAGTGTAATCTTTTATATTGTTAGTATAAAAATTTGTATATAATTATTACTTCATCCACAAATCATTTGTATTCTTATTTTGGAAGAGTACGTCAATGATAATAAAAAAATGAGGATAATAAATTGATAATATATAAAACTTTTATATTATCATTCATACATTTTTTTTCTTGATCACTGTATGAAAAAAAAATCTCAAAATTCATAAATTAGACAAGAATGAAATTTAGAGTATCCAATGCATATAGGTATTGAAAGGCTTTCCCTCAACTACGAGAAAAAAATGTTAAATATTTAAAGTGTGAACATATTAGAAAGAAATCTCAGATTAAGAAAGAAAAAAGCTAAATAACATTCAGGTGGATTAACTCATGTATTAATGCTTCAATATCATGGGTAAATATGTATTGTCAAATATATTTATATAGTTCATCCACTTAGGCTATTGAAGAATTTCAACATAGAAAATAGAAAATTAAAATGAGAAAGTAATGTATTTTAGTATCTTAAAATTATCAGCATTATGTTTAATGCAAAATTTCTATTTTTAATAAACATTTCCTCCCTACATTGTTTAATACTTTTTATTTACAAAAACTCTAATTAGTATCTCAAAGCTTGTAGTTTATTTTAATAAGGGTTTTGATATGTATTTTTTTTAGGGATGAGGCTAAGAAACTTAAAAATAGATATATTATATGATTTTGGAACCTATTGTATTTAAATAATTAAAAACTTGATTTTTTTTTTGAAATTTCTTGATGTAGCTTATATTTTTTAGTATCTTAAACTCTACCCCAAAAGTTAAGGATAACAAAATCACACATATAGTTAGTTTCTCTTTTTATAAGATAGGAAACAGAGAAAAAATGTAAACTAATTACATGGGCGATTATACACTACTAAACAAAAAAACCTATAAACCAAAGCTAAAAAACAATTCCAACCAAATATGTAATCTTTACATAATGTTATGGTTGGGACTTGGGATTTCCCGTAAGCTTATAAACAAAAAAAATAACATGGGTTAGTTTATTTTTTATAATTGAAAATCTCATATATGAGAAGCAAGCACAATGTTAATAATATATTTTTTGTATTTAGGAGAATGAATGGAGTATAGTATAGTATAATGGGTAATAGCAAGTTGTAGAGAAAGAAGAAGAAAGCAACATGACGAGGTAATGCACGTGTGGTAGGTCGTGTCCACGTGAACTTGTTTGTATTCATTGAATTGATGGATTCGTCAGTTATTATTATTTCTCTTCTTTTTTTTCTCTTTCTATCACACTGTGTGATCGCGCATGTAGTTACTTTACCTTTTCCTATGTGTCTCTTTCCGACATTAACGTCATCACTTTTTATTCCCCATTTCTCTCTCTATCTAACTAGTCAATTATTCTAAAAAATATGATATATGAACCTATAAATTATTATGTGTCCCAATATATTTTATTTACGACATAGTATATATGTATGATTAATTTATAAATTTATACACCGTTAATATATTATTTATTATTTATTCATATTTTTTAAAAGTTAATAACAATTAAATATGAATAATGGATGATATAATAAAAGTATGTAAAACTTATACATTATAAGTGTATATATTTGTTTATTTCTCTCTTATTTAACAATGATTAATTATAATTGACAAATATTATTTGGATGATATAAGATAATTTATAGGCACTTCGTGCTTATCGACCCAATTCTTAATATAAGAAATGTTACTAGAAAATCCATCAGAGACAAAAAATATAAGAAGATTAATCACATATAGAATTGAAGAAGAAAAGATAAAAATAAGAAAATGTGTGGTAGAATAGTGATGTATTGTGAAAAAGAATAAAAGTAATATTTGAACTTTATGATATTATTATTTGAGAAGTTACAAAATAGTAATTTTGGAATGTGAAAAATTATGTCATGGTAGTTATTTGTAGTTTTGGCTTTATATATAGTACGATGATTATAAATTAAGAGGGGAAAATATAACTAAAATAATATATGAGTTTTATATATTATCATTATTATCTATTATTCATGTTTTATTATCATTACTTTTTCGATACAAGAAATATAAAGGAATAATAAACGATATAGGAATATGTATAAACTTTTACATAGAAAATACATCAATATTACACTCTATTATTAATTATCACGGATGTGAGACATTGATCGACCCAAGGGTGGTAAGAGTAAGAGGATGGATCAGAAACCCCACGAGGGGTCATAAAAGCCAACACCGAACACAAACTGTGTCAGTCTCATTGCCACGGACCTTCAACTAACTGTCTCACACTCTTTTCGCTTCAAAACAGAGAAACAATCAATCCAATAAGTAATTAATCAGGATCAAATTTTGATTTTTTTTGTTTGACTAAGTCTTGAAAATGTAAAACGATAAAGGTTTTGAAACTAAAAAAATTAAAACTGCTAAATATAAGAAATGGAGGGAGCACAAAATTTGTCTAGTAAAATTAAATATTGAAGAATTTTTGTTATTGACCTTAAGGCATGTTAGAGTATTTTGTCATTGGATCCTGTCCTAATATGTCAAAAATCAAATATTCAAATTTCTATAAACAATATTTATTAGAAGAGACAGTCAGATATCCCAAAAGTGATTAGTTTATTACGAGTTGAAAGATAGTGTTGGTTGGTTATACAAAAAAAAAAATGTGACACAAAATTAGTGTTTCAATTCTTACTTTACTATTAATATTTACAATTTCCACAACTTAAACAACTGAAGCAGAATTTATTTTGATCGTGCAACTCTACCATTTGTGATTTCAGTTTCTATATAAGAACGACTTCTTATTTAGTTTACAATCCTCGTATAAGAATAAGAATGTTCTTCAACTTTTCATAGTGATAAACTCATAATATGAAGGGAAAATTTACGTGGATAGTATAGTTTGACTACACTATTACACGTTTGGTATACGTTTCAAAATATTTACGGAAGTAGTGTATTTTTAAGGAAGTCGTGGATGGTATCCACGACTTTGGGGGGAAGTCGTGGATGGGATCCACGACTTTGGGAAGTCGTGGATTGGATCATAAATACGACTTCCATTCTATATTACTAATAAAAGAGATATGTAGCCTAGTGGTTCTTGGTTTTTATGGGAACCTAGAGGTCCATGATTCAATACTCCCCTATTGCTTTTTTTTTTATTTTTTTTATAACTTTGACATATATTATTTCTACAAGGACTATGATACATTATGGTTAAATTGCATTATATTCATTTCTGAATTTCAAAAAATTAGATAATGAATAAAAATGTATAAAATTTGGTAGTGAATATAACGCAATATACACATAATGTATCATAGTCCTTGTAGAAATAATATATGTCAAAGTTATAAAAAAAATAAAAAAAAAAGCAATAGGTGAGTATTGAATCATGGACCTCTAGGTTCCCATAAAAACCAAGAACCACTAAGCTACACATCTCTTTTGTTATTAATATAGAATGGAAGTCGTATTTATGGTCCACCACTTCCATGCCCAAAGTCGTGGATCCAATCCACGACTTCCTCCCAAAGTCGTGAATACCATCCACGACTTCCCTAAAAATACACTACTTCCGTAAATATTTTGAAACATATACCAAACGTGTGATAGTGTAATTTGACTACACTATCTACGTAAATTTTCCTAATATGAAGGTTCCTATTTAGCAACGAGATCTGAATTGAAAGCATTATGGTTGCTTAGTAATACTTTTTAATTTTTAAAACTTTTTGTTGAAGGAATGAAAACATAACGTAATTAAATGTACTATAACTTTTAATTTTTCCACATCATCATTTTTTCATAAATCATAGTCTACTTTGATTCTTTAACCTCGTGTCTCATCCCTTTAATAAAACCTTTTACAATTCCATGTCTCTTAGAATAAAAATAAATCACAGTCTATTTTGATTCTTCGTGTTATTAAAATGGTAAAGTTCATGCAATAATCTTCATATAGCAAGAAAGAATGAGAAAGAAAACTTAAAGAATTGATATTTTTTATTACTGGAAATGAATGAATTGAATTACAAGGAATAAGAGAATCACTTTTTATATACTAACCAGTTAATCGATTAACAAAAACAATATTACAACTAACAAAAAATCAACTAACAACTTTAACACGTATGTCTGTCAATTTATATTCATATTTTATGATATTAAATATTTATATTAAGATTTTAATTTTTATATATTTAATTTTAGAGAATTATAGTGTTTTTATATTGTTGTATTTTATGTTATATTTTTTGTATTTATTACAATGTTCAATTTAAGGTAAGGTATATGATCATTGTGTTAATAGTTTTGTATTTATCACGTCCAATTAGGAAGGGAATGGATCCTCTTACTTCAAGAGTAATAGGAGGAAAAAAAACTACTCCAAATCTTAACAATTCATTATAGGAAAATTCAATGGTTAAAATTTATTCATCAATTCAAATCATTAAATTTTTCTAAATTGAAGGTTTAAGATATGAAGTAGCTTTTTTCCACTTACTCTTGGAGTAAGTAGATCCCATCCCATTAGGAATACATCATTTTTTTTTTTGTAGAAATAAAAAATGTCAAGGAAATATAGGATATTGGAAATTAGTCCATGAGAGTAGTTATATTATATCTTATTTTTCCTTTATATATAGTTTTTGGCTTGACAAAATATAAGAAGGTTAATCATATTTGCAATTCAATGAATAAACACAAATGGAATTATAGCATAACTAAATATAAGGGTTAGCCTTATTGTTTTAAAAAATATCACTTATACAAATTGAATGTGTTAGAACATAGAATAAATTTATTCAATAATCATAATTTAGAAATATTTAAGTAACTTTAGATTATAATGAGAAATCATTTATTAAAGAGAAATATTACCCAAAACACCAAACACAAAAATCTTTATAAAAATACATAATCACTTTTGATTTACGAAATAAAAAATAAATTACTTATTCAATACAATCTAAAATGATTTATTTAAGCCTAAAAAAACAGATCCATAATCCATCCTAACATGATAATCAATTATAATTTAATTACAATAAAGTATGGAAAGTGCAAATAGTTATTGGAAAGAGACAACGAAAGAAGGGACATTGTAACTTGGAAGGGTGCATAAGTGATGAAGAACCAAGGTGCATTTGGAGGAAGCATAAAGAAAGACTAAACCACATCTATGATGAAACCATATTGTATTTGGGACATAACTACATTTGGGTTTAAGCTATCTTCATTTTGGCAAGGATAATGGAGCTAATATTTCAAGCTGGATTAGGCAAAACTAATGAGAGACAACATGAGGTGAGATGAAAAATAATTAGATACCCCATAAGATCAAGTGAAATTAATTAAAGACATAGAATCATCGGGAATCGATAAAAGACATATGAATCAAACAAAATTTATCGGAAATATGAGATCTTGTAGAATTGGTCAAAAATACTTATCGAGCGAAGCCGAACAAATATGAATATTAAAGATGAAACTATTATGTGGTCACTCAAATAGTTAAATCATTTGTCAAAAAGCTATTATTGACCTATTTGCAATCCATCACATGAAGCAATTGGTAGATGTCAAGTTCAATGTTAAAGACCTAGGAAAACTCAACTATTGCTCGGGGATAAAGATGCATGTAGTATTTTAGAAAGTCTCAAATTGTACCAAGAAAACATGCATTAGACAATTGTATAATAAATGAAAGAGAGTCACTTATCAACCACTCATTCATGATCCATCTAACATATCATTGATAATAAAAAAATTGTTTTATTTCCCAATAAAAAATTCATGATGATAGATGCTAGTGAATATAAATTTAAAACGAGAATATTAATATGAAATCGTAAAGAAAAAAATAGAAAAGAGTTGAAGACTCCATGAAAGTTCAATTACAAGATGGTGAATGGTGATGCTTGCAAATAGAGAAAATGCAAAATGTTGAAGATTCCATGGAATTTGATGAAGATGTTGCCCCTGTAATTATAATTTTTTATTATAAAATAAGAAAAGTGAAGGGAGATCTCAATATATTTTAGCTAATCAAATATAGATATATCTTTAAGTAATGATCTTAGTTCAAATATTGGTGATTAAAAATAAAGAAATCTGGAGAATTGATAACTTTCTCTATTCCAATAAGATTGTTTCTAGTTCACACATACTACCAACTCTTTTTTAAAATATTTATCAACAAGACGTTAATTTGTTAGTGTAAAATTTCACTAAATCTATAGAAAGATCAAAATATCAATATTTGATTTTTAGAAGCAACACTTGTTGGATGGAACAACTAGACATCTCAAAAGGGACCCACTCTTTCAGCTGAAGTTTTGGCCCACCCCAATGCTCCATCAAATTCATATAAGGTGCTTAAATACCTAAAGGTTCAACCAAAAGTGGAGCGGGTCCAATATCTGGGTTTTTTTGTTCCGAAACAACAAACCAATTATCCAAACCCAACATACAAAATTTTGGAGCTGTATATGTACGCAATGAAAGTTAAATAATCATTAGAGCTTTCCACGTCATATTTTTTTTTGTATAAGAGAGATAATTTCATTGATTTTACTTGAATTTATTCTCACAATTTTCAAATAATAAACTAAAATAAGCAATTGTATTTCTTCAAATTCTCATGTCTGCAACCAAACTCATAGCATATAAATCTTTACCTACTCCAGCCATATATAGGGCAATTATAACTGCCAACATTGATATACCTTGGATTCTTGAATCATATAATATACAATCTAGATAATATAAATCTTGAGTCATAAAGTATACCATATGATTAAATAATGAATAATGTTATATCATCCTAGTAAGTCTCTTGTTAATCCTTCTGCTCACAAGAAAGTAATATATATCACTTGTAAACCAATTATTAATAAATAAAGTATCACCTTATGACATATATCACTTTTTATGGATAGAAAAATTAGTAGGAGAATATATCATTTTTCTTAAATAATTGTTATAATAAGGAAGATTGAAAATCAGCACATAAATACATATAATATATAATAAAAGTAAGGGCTAATTGAATTGTTTGATAAAGATTCTTAGCTTTATAGTGGCTGGCTCCACTGCACAAGATGAAGAATCCCCACACCATGTGTTGAAGGTCCCCATTTGAATTTGTTTGATATATATAAACTTAGGGAGTGGCTTTTGTCTTTGATGTTATTTCTTTTTCATTCCCATTGATGCAATTTTGTTTTTAAAATCTTTTCATTCCTTTGCTTTCAACCCACATTAGGTAACCTTATGTTACACAAGAGTACCAAAAACCCATGTGAACCGGTGAATGCTTGGCCACATTGAGGATGAAGTTTAAGGACCCCCCTCCCTTTTGTGGGGCTCCCCCCCTTTCAAACTTCTCTTGTGCCACAATGCCCCAATTGCATGTTACCCCCTCGTGGGAATATCGTAATTGTCCTTGGTACGAAAACAAAACTATTGACAAGTACCACTCATTTACCTAGTTAGCCCAAGTGGAACAATATCTGGTTACCCCTTCCCATTACATCGCTCACTTGCGTATCGTATACCGAATTCAACGTATCGTGTACCACATTCATCATTGCAACGTTTAATTTTTAGGGTTATGAATCCAACACTACTATTGTCTTTATTATGGTCGCGTTATATTACATCTCTTTCAACTCATCTGGTTTATCATGCACGGCCTTATTGACAAATCTTGTCGAGTTAATATGTATTTTACCCTTCTTTGCCACGATCTAAAGTTATTAGTTCTATTAAACTTCTCTACTTTGAATTTGACGTATGCGTTAAAGAGTTATCTACCAAATGACTATGATAATAATAGCTAATGCATATAATTCATGCACATTATAATAATAACAATGTCTCTTCCCACTCCTTCTTCTAAAATAACAAAAATACATACACTTATTCATGCAATCCCATTCTTCAAATCGTATCATTTTTTTTAAGTTTAAACCACATCTCAGTGCATGGACTCTATTGCTTCTTAGACCAAGCTAGTCAATAATTATCATCATAAATAATATTTGCACATGCAGCACCTTACATTTATGTCATTATCTGATTTTATGTCCACTGATTCTATAACTTACTTTTTTTTATAAGTGAAAATTTTATTAAATAAAGAAGAAACAAACATATACAATTATAAACAAAATAACTAAACCCATAGAACAAAAGGAAATCACTAACCCCAAATCATTCACAAAAAGATTCCTAATAATAACATTCAAACATAAAATTAGATTGGAGTATCAATCAAACCAAGACATATCTGTAATTTTGTGTCGACCTTTAACTCATAACTAGGACTTAAACTTAATCTTATCCAGTAGCTCCTCCATACACACAATTTTTTTTGATGAAAATAATGTCGTTTCGACGCTTCCAAAAAGAGACCGAATTCCAACTATCCAAATAACAGTGCAAACTTCTTACAATAATCTACCCTTAAATGGCAAAATGTGTTGCAAAAAGTGAGACTTTTTCCGGCAGGAGGTAACACCATAACAAGATCCAGCTAACCATAAGGAGCAACCAAAAACTATAAGAGAAAGGACAAGGGAAAAAAGGTAATCCGTCGTTTTTGACTGAGTCTGACACCAAACACACATATGATCATTACTAACGAAATTATCTCCCCTCTTTACTAAATTCTACTTACATGGAACCCTATCCAGGAAGATCCTCCAAGCTAAAGCACAAATCTTTAAAGGGGCTAAAGATTTCCACATCATCTTTCACAAAGTATAATCCTCTGTGTTAGAACCATTCATTTCCTAAATCACTGTGTAAACTGACTTGATCGAATAACAACTAGACGCATCGTGAATATAGATCCACTTCTCTTCTGCATTCTCCTTGATCTTTATAGTAATCAAAAGCTTAAGAAGATCCTCAATCAAAAACATTCCCACTCAAATTCTATAACTTATTCTTAATTAATGTGAGATTATGTACATATATAAGATGTATACCAAACATTAAAGTAAATAAAACCATATGTGAATGAGTTAGATCAGCTACATTGATTCAACTTAATTAATAATTATCATTGTACATATTACTAACCTCACGTACTTATACATACTTCGATCACCTTATATTTACATAATTTTCATCATCTGGTTTATGTAATTTGATTCTACATGTAATTAAGATGCTTACAAATGTTCATGAATTAAATTACTGTAAGTTTCAATCGTTAGAGAATGATTGCACTTATAAGAGACTATATTGTGAACTCAGCAAACAATCATTTTCCTTTTAGTGTAAATCTCACTACAACAGTGTGTGAGAATAAACTTATAGAAGATAGATATAATTATATATATACATATACATATATATAATACATCATGTGTCTGACACAAATTAAATTAGCTTCTATAATTGAAAACTTTGTATGGAGTACTTTTGCACTGACAAGAAAGTCCAGCTCGTGTGCAATCAACTATGGAGTAATCATAGTCTAAAAGAAATTAGTGGCAATAACATGAACCCCACTATTAATTTTGCACCAATCAAACGTATCATTTAGGAAGAGATATGAAATATTATGTTATTAATCAGATCCTGTATTCTACACATAATACATCATTAAAAGTTATAGTAAGATGAGTACTATTACTTTAGTGTATTATTAATTCTTACAAGATTGCTAGCATGTGTTAGATACTTCTTGACCTACCTAATCACATGCTTCATAGAAAATTACATTATGTTAACTGAATGAACTGATTAGAAAGTTATTAGCACTTTATAAAAATAAATGATTGTTATATGTTACAAAATTCAAAGTCATGAAACCATTGAAGTTTGTGTTTGAATGAGTGCAAATTCACACACTCAGGTTGACTTCAACCCTCGTTATTCTCAAAATCTTATGCCCACTCTCTGATTCACTGAATATGTGTCGGTGGAAAAATTAGTATTATATATTAGAATATACTATTGATATAAAAATTTATTCACAGTCGATGTATTATTTACCATTTATTTGTTTTAATTTTTTTGAAGACTCAATAAGAGTTCAACATGAATGATAAATAATATATTAACAGTGTATAAAATTCATATATTTTTTCCCACTATATTATGGTCATAATTCAAAGGGATGAATGACTTTTCCTATGTATTATCACATGTTAGGATCTCAATTTTCAAAGGTATTATGGGCTCAAGACTTGGGCTAATATTTACTGAAAATCTCACTTTCCAATTATATCTTATAGTATTGAAAAGTAAGTATCATTTGGTTACGATAACATTAAGATATATTGAAGGTACAACTCTTTTTATGTAACTTTTCAAACCAAAATTTCAAGAAGATCTCCTATGCCATGCTTTTTTGATGTAAAGTTGAAAATGATTTCTATGCTATATGAAAGTGACAATTCATATCATATCATTAAAAAAAAAGTGATAATTCACTTGAGTTTCACAATTATGCTATAGTTGTGCCTTGATAGAGTTTGTTTCAATATGAAGGCAAATCTAAATTAGCTAACATATGTACATCAATGTAAGACTGTAATTAATTAATTAACTAATTCCTTGGAAATTGATTGAACCCCTTTTCATGAAATAGAAAATTAGAAAAGAGAAAAAGAAGAAAAGAGAAAAAAGACATGATTAAACTAATTATTGATTGAAGTCACAAAAAGTTGATTCCCACTATTGATTTTTTATATTAAAAAACTAACAAGGCCTCTTTGTCGGGTCATGGGTAGCCAAATAAGTGGCCATTGCCAGCAAATAGTGTTGGAGTGAAATACTAAAATGGATATACATTTTTTGAGATTATCTTCTTCTTTTTTATGATAACTTTGACATTAATTAAATTATTCCTTTTCTTTTCTTGTAGCCCATTGATACATCAAAACATGAGAGTAGCAAAATGGTGTCTATCTTAATGTATGATTGATCAGCATCATATAGTTAAACAATGAGGGAGACTTATTGAGTTTGAGGTATTTTTAGTTGTCATGGTGACATATACATGAATATATTTCTCAACAATTTGAAAAGCAAACATATTTCATTTTATGTATTGATTTTTATATATTAATTTCTAACAACTTGCAATGCTTGTGCCTTTTATTTGATCTCAACAAAGTCATTACTTTCAACTTTTTTTTAACTCTATTATGTTACTTCAGTTCATATCATCCATGCAAATTGTTGAAGTTGGATACTTCCATTGAACGTCTTAAAGGGAAGTCAAGTACATAGATCCACCAGTGTTATAGCGCTATATCAGAATTCATATTCATCGATAAAATAATAAAATTTTAAAATTGGAGTAATTTCGATATGATATTCTTTTTTATTGAGACTTATATTTGTCTTCTCCACACAAGCCCAAACAACTTATAGGAATATTCAATCTTTTTTTACAATAGAAGTTATTTCAACTTTCTCTCTAATTTTATTTTGTCTAGTTTGTCTACTCTTGTAACATAACATTCTCATTTTATGCTACAGTTAGTTTATTTTCTTGTTTTTGTTGGAATTTACCTATGACTCAAAGCTCATAACGATTGCATGTTTTATATTTGGTAATATTCTCTTAAGCTCAAGTTCTTAATTTTTATCATATATAATACTTGAAACACTTCTCCTTTTCATTCACTTCACTTGAGTCATATGGTCTACATCTATCTATATTTTCTCATCGTTTTATTTGATTGACTCAAAATATTTAAAATTTGTAACTCGTGGTATGATATGCTCTCCCACATTTACTTACAATGTGGATAATGTGTATCTAGCTAAATTTATACAAAAGTCATGTGGTTCCCATACTTATTTCCACAATTTAACTCTAGTGTATTCTCATTTATTAGATAATATTATATGAAAGTAATTTATTTTATATATAATTATATTTATTTATAAAAGGTGTAATTTATAATTCATAATAATATAAAAGTAGATGGGAGAAGGGAGTGGGTATTTACGAATGAGTGATATAGGAATAAACCCAAGTCCATATGCAGTGCAAGCTGTATAGTATAAATGGGTCATTGAAGAAGATATTTAAGAATTGGGTTTAAAGCCTAAAAGAATACACACACGAACCTAACTTGGTGGTCCATAAGATAAAGGGTTTAGATTAATTTCTAATTTGAGCGATATTTTACATTGCTCAAATAACAATGTTTATATAAGAAAAAATTATTGTTTAGTAGATCAGATTATAGTTCACAAGATTACCCATGTTGTATAAGCCCATAATAATAAGAGATAAAATAAAATGTGACAAAATGTAAAATAATAAAAATGGCCCATGCAGGTCTCGAACCTGCGACCTTCGCGTTATTAGCACGACGCTCTAACCAACTGAGCTAATGGGCCATATACATTTTTATGTTTCCAATACCATTATGTTTAGAGATTATGATTTCTTAAGAAATAGAAGAACCATGAAAGTAGAGACAGAAGGAATGGATAATATCACAGCGAGTGAAGTAGCAGGTTTAGGAGTTGGCACTCTTCTCCTTTGTGCCACTTTTGCTGCCCCAAAAATCGATGCTTTATTCTCTTCTTCTCAGCGCAGGTTCATTTTTCTTTCTCCTTTTCTTCTTAATTTTGAAGTGTTTGCACCAAGAAGGACTTGTAGATTATGTGAGCTACTATGTATTTTCTTTTTAAATATTTTCAATGACCCATGTTTCATATTGTCTCAAATGCTATATTAAAGTTGCTTTTTTTGTACTTAATTCATGTTAATATTATAAGATTGCATGTTTTTTTAATACTATTGTTAGTCATTGTCATAGAATTTTGATACCCATGAACTTCATTCTTCACTTAGTTCAATTGTTTAATCTTTGGTCTATGAATTACCTTTGACATTTTTCATATAATCAAATCTAGGAAACAAACAATTGGCTCCAAACCTGCTTATTAAATTAGATTTCCATTTCTAAAGGATTATTGTTGGACCTTAGGGTCGGTTCGTCAGTTGGTTTTTGGAGGGAATGAGAAGACTCGAAAGCCATGAAATATACTTGCAAGATGGTTTTGTAGCCTTTCCTTTCTCTTCCATATCCTTCAAAACTCAATTTGCAAACAAACCCTCAGACTCGTCGGGTGACAAGGTTAGATTATCGTATCATGTTACAACCGAGAGTTTGGTGAGTCAACAGAATGAGACAAGGCTGTCCTGTTGCCTTATCCTATCTTGTTGGTGTAGTGTCAGGATGTTGAGTTAGAAATGAGCAAGATAGGATAGTACAGTTTTTCCCCTTAAACCGTCACGCTTGAACAGCATTGTCATCACCACCACATCAATGCCATCGTATCACATTCTGTCGTGTTCTTATTCTATTCTGGCCACCAAATGAGCCCTTAAAGTGGAAAACTTGACTCTTTCGTGGTTGTCAATATGTGTTAATCAATTCCTGCTATCCTGCAATTGTTAGCATCAAAACAATTCAATACATATATCTCCATCTTTCCTAATTTAAAGTCACTCTTTCAGGCTAATCTGAAAAGGGTTGTATTAGCTGCATGCATGAATGAGACTTTTGTAACTTGTAAACATCACTGATTGAACCTGGAGCGTTTTCGGTGCAATCTTTTTTATCCAAATAAATAAAAAATCTTGTACCTTTGCCAGAACTATCAATTTATTTATAGTAATTATTCTTCCTTTTCCTCGCTCAACTTAATGAAACCATAAAGTGGTTGTAGCTGAGGAATAAGAATTTGTGCTATTAAGATAAATATAATTGAGTAGATTATGTAGAACTATGGTAAGCACAAAACTTTAACCAAGTTCTGCTATAGACATTGTTTTATTTTTTTAATCTATTCTTGAGTTTTGAATATATGCTACAACCCTTTACTTGCAGCTCGTTGGGGATGTGCAAGAAATGTGGCAATCTAAGGAGATTGGCTTGCTCTAGATGCAAAGGAACCGGGTCAGTAAAAGAAGGGGGAATATTCGGCATCAACCTCGCAGATGATTTGTATGAATCGCTTGGTAATCGTGAATCAAAGGTGAAGCAGATAGCTTGTATAAAATGTCAAGCCAAAGGTTACTTTTCATGCCCTGAATGTTCTAAAGTATAACCAATGTGATATACATGAGTATTCTCGCCCTGTTATGTTATGATTATAAACTATCATCGATATGTAACAGCAGTTTATCTTCTGCATCTCGACCAAATTCGCTTTATGCCTTGTTGAAACTTGAAACGACCAATATATTCAGAATACAGTTGTTTGCCAGGATTCCTGGTATGACTTGTCTATTGGTTGTTTACTTATAAATTTCATTTTCGGTTTTAATTGATAAGTTTTGGACCCTATTCTTTCCATATTAGTTCTTTCATACCATTAGGTCTTTGTTATTACTTTCTAGGAAATATGCCTTTGTTCTATCATTGGACCATTATAACAAATAGAGAATACATGCTTTATGGATTACACTTTTAAGTAATAGAAAAAGTTTTATTCGATTGCATATTTGCATGTGAATTTGTATAGAAAAAGTTGATATGGTAGTAGAATGATTAAGAGATAAGTTCCATAGTGCATAGATAAGTTTTTTGGTGTTTGACCATGGTATCCCCATTGTTGTGAGGCTAACTTTCAGACTTTGGGTAGTGGTTAGGTATAACATAACTCAAAATGGCTTTCAGAATTTGAGTAGATGAGTGAGTTTCTCCATAGGATCTAATTGCGGGTTGAATTTTGAGGGGAAGGAAGAAATGGAAGATTTGAGAGCCATGAAATACACTTGTGAGATGACTCTAAAGCCTTTCATTTCCCTTCTTTCTCCTCCAAAACTCAACTCGCAAACGGACCCTTAAAAATTTAAGGTTGCATATGTAGAAAATGAATAAATTATGGTTACCTGACCCCTGCATTTCTAGATTATTTTCATATGGACTTTTGGATTATAGAAAAAGTGAGATTCAGGGTACAAGTTCTTACATAAAATTAAATAATAATGTAGTAATCTAAGACTATAGACAAGTTCACAACTCGATATCACAAATATTATAGGGTGAGTCTGTTTAAATCCTAGATGTTACGAGTTTAAATCCTAGAAACAGTCTTTGCTTGTAGGATAAGATTGCGTATATCTATCATTCTAAGTATCCACTAGGTGTGAGCTTGGTGCACTAAGTTGCCCTTTTAAACCAATTTCAGCCTATTATGCAATCTCTTGCAAAGGTATTGCCAAATTTTTGGATGAAAGACTTGGACCTACCTTTTCTTATTTAGTCTAACCATGCAGAGAAAGTTTGAAAGGAAAGGCTTTATGACAATTCAAGTAGAACTACATAAAAGGTTTGCACTAGACTCTAATGGAAGTTCAATATATGGACTCAAATGGAAGTTTATCAGCAAGGTAGGAATGCTATTTTTGGAAGCTAACTTTAATATAAAATAAACATTAAACTTTCTTGCCAAAAGGGGTATTACAGATTAAATATTTACGTCTAAGAAAATGACAATATATTGAGTTTTTCTTAAATGTTGAACATAGTATCACACATGCATTGATGCAAGGGTGTGCAATGTGAAAACCCCTCATTTGGTGAGATTCTGAAGCATTTAAAAGGCAACATGGTAAAAGCAGTTTTGTGATAACTAGATAGGGCAGTCTGACCGGTTTGACCGCTGATCGGACTTGAAAACGACTCTGGTTTGTAGTCTTAGCCGAGTGAGGGGTTGGGCCGGTTTGAATCGGAAAAATTCTGGCCCGACCATGATAAACCCGATTGGACCGCAATAACCCGAGAAGTGAATCGGACGTTTCACTTAAGATTTTAAAAAAATAAAACACTACTCTAATGTTTTGTTTTACTCCGGTCCAAAAAAAAAGGAAATATGTTATTTCAATATGATTATATATAATTATTAATTATATAAAATTTTGTATTTATATATAATTATATATTTATAGATAAAAATGATAAACTATATATGAAATCAATCGGTTCAACCGGACAGTTTAATCGTTCAAACCGGTTAAATCTAATACGAAACCTTTTCTGGTTTGACGCCAGGTTCGGGTTCACAATATTGGGTGACTGAAGTGAGAAATTTTCTTTTTCAGTATTTGTGAATGAGATACATCCATGTGATAAACATCCCAACCCCTAATACTACAATGGTGCAATATTTATACACTAATCATATAAAGATTTATATTGTCAGTTTATTATCCATTATTCATTTGTATTATTTTTTTTTAAGAGTTAATAATGATTGAAAAATAAATGATGAATGATATAATAAAAGTATAAAAAACTCTTAAGTGCATACATTAGATTAACTCTGCCACAATTCATTTTGTTACCTTCCCATCTTTCCTAATGCAACATAGGTTTCTCTAGGAAATGCAGATGTGCATCACATACAAGTTTATTATGTGTGGGGTAACATTGATGAAGATAGAAAGGCTCACACATTTATAATTTCTTTTAATTTTTTGAAATTTTTTTATTTAACTAGCAAGCATCATGAATTTAACTAATGTTTTTAAATTTAGATTAAAATTGTAAAAATATAAAAAAGTTTGAGTTAATTAAGATTTTGAAGTATTAACAAAGGTAATGGTTGTATGTATGGTTTTCCGCAATAATATTTTGGTAAAAATTAAGTCATTTTTATACAAATTTTGTAACTTTAAATGAAAATCGGTTGGTATAATTGATACAATTTAAATAAAATTGTCTTGTATGACCAATATGATTTAAATGAGAATCGACCGATATGATCTGTTTTTTACTGGTATAATTGTTGTACTATGTCGGTATGAGGATCATTTTTACACTAACAATTTAAATGAGAATTAAAATTGAAATAAGTTAAATATGGAAACAAAGGGAGTTATAAGTTATTACTGGTTTTATTTTCCTTTTTTCCATCAATGTCCATTTATTCAACTAAATTGTGAAAATGGAGTAAAATCAATGAATTGAATAAAATTGTGAGCCAAACATTGATTTGTGAGAATTCAATCAACCAATTCCTATGATAAACTTTCTAAAATACCAAGAGTGCATACTAGAAATAACATATTACATACAATTGAATCAAGAAATAATAATATAGAAAGAAAAAGTTGGTCTAGTAAAATAGTGGTGTAATATGGTATCGGATCTTCGAGTATTATACAAGGCTAAAATATCAAGTTCAATCACTAGGGAGACATTTGATGCGAGTAAGAATGATGTATTCTGAAAAGAATAAGTTGATTTACTCATAAAATGAAGAATTCATTTGGTTAAGACAAAAAATACTTATTTCATCAAATAACTAAAGGAGTTACACCAAAAAAGAAACAAAAACATCATCAATTAACTATAAGTTAGAATATGAACATGTAACATTCTCATTTATGAGTTAATCTCCTAATCATAGAGACAAAGAATTTAATCACTCGTGGCCATGAAATAACTCACGAGAATAACGGAATTAAAGGACAACATGAGGAACTTAAATCAAAGAGATTTAACTAGATTAGCTCAATTTTCGGGACCGCATTTTTGGTCTAAAAAATATACCACTTCATATATCACTTACTTGTATTTAAGTTAAAATTTTAATAAGTAAGTATTTTTTGACCAATCACAAGTATTTGCACATGAAATTATATTTTTTGGGATAGAAGATATTATCCCCTAAATTTTCTTTCAACTATAGCTTTTTTAAACGTATGGCAGTCTTCCAATGCATGAAAATTGAAAAAGTTGAAGAATTTTGATTTGTCTCTATCTTTCACTTATGAGATGGGGAAATAAGAATGTATCCTCTTAAAACCTTTTAGTATGTTATGATATTTTTGCAAATTATCATATTCATGACAACTTACTTGCTTATAGAATTCACTTTAAAGTTAAAGTTTAAATGATTCTTATTCTTCAAAGTTAATGCCTAATTTTTCTTCAGTGCTAAAATAATATCCAATTATATCGTATTTCCAAGGTGCTGTGCTACTATAAGAGAAAGTTCAAATAAAACGATAAAATAGTTATAAAATGAAGTCATCTACAATTTTCAAAAAGATATATAACTAAAAATAGTAAGTAATTAACTGCAAAACACAATTTTTTTTATATATACAACAGAACACAATTAGTTGATAACTATGTTTCTTAAGTATACTTATGTTTAAAAAACTTTCTTAGTAGACTCACTTTTGCCATGAGAGAAAGTATTTTTCTGTTTAGACAAATGATCTCAGCCAAAACCTCCTATTGATATATTTCTCAGGTCACATACGCATGTAATAATTATCTGCTATCTGAAACCATATACCAAATTTTATTATGCATAATTAAAAACATGTCGTGTTAATTAAAAAATTTAATTTTTTATTAGTTTTCTATTTTTACTTTATATAATTTGAAAGATGACTTAGGACAACAACTTTTTGTTCAATGAAGACCTTTGATGCCAAAATGAGAAGAAAAAAAGATTAATACAAATCTTAATGATGTAAACCAACTAATACACATGCAATATTGCATCACATCAACCATGATTTATCATATAACATATAATTGGGTGTTTTGGATGGTACATATTGCCTATTCATGTCCTCCTAACTAAGAAGAGAAGATTAGTCAAAAAGATACAAACAACTCTTCCTACAAGTTCCGTTCATGGACAATACCATATAAATTATAGTAAGACAAAGGTTAATTTTAAGTTAAGAGTTCAAAATTCAAATGATCTTTTCGTTAAACATGAACAAAATAAGATGGGTATAATTTGGGTTAAGATATGGCACATGGGACTCAACCACTTGTCATTAAAATGGAAGAATAATAATTATTTGTCCTATATGCCTAGAATAAAGCCACACTCCACACTCCATGTGTTATGAAATTACCATGTAGCACCATGAATGTGGAAACCTATGTTAGGAAAACCTATGTTAGGAGTGACATCACATGTGGTATAATTATATTCTATTCTATGAACCTAGATGGTTGTATTTGGTTAAACTTATTTGAAAAGTTTGAGTTGTGGACCTAGTGAAGTGACCTTTGTAGTAGTTTGTTGGGCCAAATGAGGAGGAGATGCTATTCCTTCACTAGAAAATTATGGTGAGTCCTTATTGATTCTCAAGTAGTGGTGCTATGCCAAGACAGAAACTAGCAAAGTTGATGGGGATAAGGATAAGCATCTCAATAGAAGAATGCATCATTAGTTTTCTCTCATTGGTTCATAATATGTATGAGAAGACTAGGAGGTATTCTAGTTTAATAAAATATTTAAAATATATATGTTATTATTTATGATGATTAAATTGACACTCAATTATTAATATATAATTAATCGGCCTATATTTAATTCTAGTATTTTTGTAACAAATAAATTTTGACAAATTTTATTATTGGGATATGTTTTTTTCCATGAGTTATATTGTCACTCCTAAATATGGACAAGAGTTAGTATAACGGGAAACATAAAAGTGTGAGTGTCTAATTTCAAACTCCTAGAAATACATTCTCCCTTCTTGTTTGCTCAAGTAAAGGAATAGAAAAAAATATTTGTCAAATACTAAAAATTTTGAAAATTCATGCCTTGCTTCATCTTCATTCCCAAATTCAATCCACTCATTCTTTATCCAAAACCTAAATATATCTTAGCTCAAAGCCACCCTAGATGGCAAAACCCAACAATCATCATCACCCACCTCATCCCTCACCAACATCATTAGAGGGTTGATCTAGGTATGGTGATATTCAAATGGGCATGGAGTGAAGATAGAGACATGCATTCATATGCATATTGGAACACCAATGTTGTCATTTTTATCAATGTTTGTTGTGGGGTTGTCATGGTCATGGTTCTTGTTGTCACTAATGGTAACAATTAGGACACAATTGGAAGAGAATGCTTTGGAATGTAGAATGGTGGTTATGTTGGATCATGTCTTGGTGATAGGGCAAGGTAGTGGGAGTAGAGGTTAGGGTTAGGGTTGAGGAAAAACCCGGGTTAGGGTTAACACATTTCCCTTAAAAATATATGGACAAAACAACATAAAAAAGAAATGTCCTTTGCTTGATTTCTAAATTTGATTTAGGTACTAAACAAAATCATGATCAAGGAAAAATAAAAATGTATTGTGCTAGACAAAACATAAAGTTAAGATTGTACCCAACAAAAATGTGATGCTCTGACTGAATAATTGTGCTATGTTATGCTACTTATATTGTCACTGATTGGGAAGTAAACATGTTCCATGCCCTTAGAGAAGGAAATGCTTGAACTGGTTGTCTAGCTAAACAAGGAGCAACTGGTTTCAATAGTTTTACGTTGAGTTCAGAACCATCTTGCTTTGTTGATGCCATGGGAATCTAGTTCAACAAATCTTAGTTGTTGTGTTGTTTTATTATTCAACACTCTACCAAAAATATAATAATATACTTTTTTTAGTCAGCAAAAGTTAGTATGTTAATATTTATTGTGAATAAGATTAAATTCTCAACCTTCTTCACTCCGACAAATCACTCACATATAATGATATTGTCTCTTAAAGGCTTCATGTAATGTTAACTCATCTACAAGATGATTTAAGATGTCTTAATTTAACTATTTAAATATGTTTTTGGTCTATACATTTATAGATTAAAGAGATTTTAGTTCTTATGTTTTTTTGAGTTGATCATCATTGTTAAATTTTATGAAAAATGCTACAATGAATGGACTAAAACTAATTAAAGAAAAACACGAACTAAAATCAAAAAAAATTTGTCACTACATTATGGGGTGTGATAATTTAGTCCATGCATATTTGTTTTCTTTTCTTAAGTATTTAGTCTCTTCATGTAATAGAACCAAATTCAACTCTTGTTCAAAATGTAGAGTAAATACTTCAAAAAAATACAATGTGATCTATAGATAAAGAGATAAAAAACATATTTAAGTCCTTTTTAATTTAAGATAAAATGAAGTCACACCACATATCGAATTCATATTATGGAAATTATGTAAAAGAGAAGGCTATACACAAAATGTTAAAATTAAAAGCAGAAAATAATATAAATTCATTTGTTCCATAAAAATCGATGTTTTAACATCTTTCTTTTATTTAAGCAGTCAAGATAGATAGAATTAAAAGCAGAAAATAAGCAGTTAAGATGGATAGAAATACAAGCAGGAAAGTAAATGACAGAGAAATAAATGAAGTAAAATAAGACTTTTAGCTTATATTTGAAGAGATAAACCAAAAATGATAATTGACTTAAAGAGAGAAATCGGAAACAAAAAAGAAAGAAGGGAGGTTTTGTTTTTAAATTGTAAATATTTGTGCTTACTAAAACAAGCGTTGTTGAATGTATGATTTAATGCTCGCTGAAATAAGTATTGTTGAACGTATGACTTTTAATAGTGCTCACTAAAACTAAGACTTGAAGAGAGAAATCAGAAATAAAAAAGAAAGAAGGGAAGTTTTGTTTTTAAATTGAAAATATTTGTGCTTACTAAAACAAGCGTTGTTGAATGTATGATTTAATGCTCGCTGAAATAAGCATAGTTGAACGTATGACTTTTAATAATGCTCATTAAAACTAACATTATTGAATGTACGACTTTTAACAATGTTCGTTTAAACAAACATTATTAAATGCGTGAATATATGACTTTTAATGACTATCGTTGAAGCAAGCGTTGTTGAATGTGTGAAGGTATGACTTTTTTATCTGAGCTCACTGAAACAAGCCTTGTTGAATATGTGAGTGTATGACTTGTAACAACGTCCGCTAAAGCAAACGTTGTTGAATGTGTAACTTTTAACATCGCTCACTAAAAGAAATACTATTGAATGTGTGAATGTATGGCTTTTAACAATGTTTGTTGAAGCAAACATTGTTAAATGTATGACTTGTAGCAGCGCTCATTGAAGTAAGCATTGTTGAACGTGTCACTTTTAACCGCACTCATTGCAACAAACACTATTGAATGTGTGCATGTATGACTTTTAACAATGTTCGCTGAAGCAAGTGTTGTTAAATGTGTGACTTTTAACGACATTTGTTTGAGAGCGCTATTAAATTTTTGAGTCATACATTTAACAACATCCACTGAAACAAATGTTATTAAATGTATATTCATCTATCACGTTGAATACTTTTGTTTCATCGAGCGTTGTTAATTTCTTTTGGCCTTATATTTAATAACGCTCAATACAACAGTACAATTGAATGAAAATTGTTAAGTACAAATTCTTATTAGTTTTAAGAAATAATATAGAGATATTTAGTCCAAACACAATAAATTTTTACCCGATATTTCTTAAGCTACATAGTCCTTAACATTCATCTTTAAGAAATAGAGAATAGGTTGGTTTTAATGTCCATCCATTTCCATCATTTCAGAATTTGGGAAATGTAAATAAAAGTACAGATAAATCCATTCATTTCAGAATTTGGGAATGCTTAAGCATAAAAGAAGATACAAGTAAATTTGGCAATAAATACTTGTCCTCTTTGATTTGGTAAGAGGACTTTAAGATAAAGTTTCATAAACTTTTATTTTATTTTGTCATATACCAATCAATAAAGAAAAAGAATAACATTTAATCACTATGTAAATAAATTATTACTTTTTGGTACTGTTAATTGTATGATTTTATCTTATAGTTAATGAATTAATTCATTTTGGGAGCATCACTACCTTTTCAAAGAATCAAACTTTTGACATTTTAATTTTAGTGCATCTAGTGGAATATTATACATTAGGTTGACAATTTGTTAGTGAAGTATTATGTTATAACACATAGCTTTATCTTTTCTTATGATTTAATATAATTTGAATGAGTATAAATCATTTTCCTTAATAAAAAAAGAGAGTAAAAGTAGATAAATTATTTACAACTGTTCGGATGATGATTGAAGGTTGTCAGTGGTGGAATCTACCCAGTTTTTATGTCCCACATTGTTATACAATATCTCTTTCTTTCTTTTAATATTTGGTTAGATCTTAAGAATAACCGAAAGGTGAGTAGTTCAATTCTTTGGAACGATACTGATTGGAGGAACGATCATATATCTAAAAATGATTAGTTCCTTATCAAAATGAGTAAGTATAGTACAATAAAACTCTACCTTTGCTTTTAAAGGCACGCGTCCTAATTACACTCACCGAGGAAAAATCAATGACCCTGTGCTCCTTGCTCTCTTTAGTCGACACGTGTTTGATAAGGCAATTTCCATCAATCTACTTCGTGTCACCTGGTACTGTTCTCAGTAGCCAATGAAATTACGACACGTTTATGTGGGTACATTTATACACCTGAGGAACCCTTGGGAATTGGTGACTGTGGACTAAACATTTCGAAATGACCCTATTTTAAACTAGTTTTTATGCTGCCACAAAATCAATTTTTAACAAGAAATAACCTATTGATTAATTTGGTTGCGTAAAATTGCGCTCTATAGAATGGTTAAAAAATTAATAACTTAATTTTGGAGGAATAATTATTGAGAAGGATAATCATATATTTTAAAAGAAATTAATTTTTTACTTATAAAATAATATATTACTATTAATAATACTGAAAAAAGATATAATCATTTTTATAGGAATTTTTTTAAAAGATTGATTTTGATCATTTTTGTAAGAGTGTATTATGTTCATTGATTGTGGTACTCAAATACACTCATCAATTAACATGCAGTGAATAGAGAAAATGAATGAATCATAATAATGGAGGATAATTTCATAAAAAATACATTGTTAACAAACTAAAAGAAGTATTACCAGATTATAATTTAAAATTGATAACTATATGTAGCTAGCTTGTTACATTTGAGGTTTTTACAAAGTAAAATTTGTTAATTGATTTAACATAACATCTAATTTGACATTGATGGAATCGTGGGATAAAAAATATCAATTTGAAAAAAAATTAAAACATAAAATGATATATCACTTATTGATTATTTTCTAATACACTTTATAGTTTTTGGAAAACTGGTTAATGTACATGTTCTAAAGCTAGCTTTTAAAAACAATAATGTTGTTTTTATCCAAAGAGCTTTATAAACTTAACAAAGTGAATAAGGTATGTTTTATCGAACATACTATTAGATGGAATTGCTCAATCCAAGAAAACAATAAGGCCGGAGAAATTAGGCTAGCTAACTGAGTCATTGTGCCAAGATTCATGCACCAAGCTTAGTCGGATGATCAAGCCATCATGCTTAGGCTCCGCCATTATGATCGGCAATTATGCACCAAATGGCCTAGGTTCAACCATCCTAATTGAGAATCCTGCATCAATTGCACTAGATGGCCTAGGCTCAACCATCCCGACCGAGAATTATGCATTAATTGCTCAAGACATTGTGCCAACTGACCAAGGCATTTCATTCCAGCTCATTGAGATAGACACCAAGCTGGTCGGGACAAAGGGCACCAAGGCCCTGTCCCAAGCTTACCGAGACATAAGCCACCAAGGCTTTGACCAAGGTGACCGAGACAACAAGGCACACCAAGGCCGTGGCGACATCAGATAGAATTTGGGTGATATAACACCAACTTGCTTGGGTCTCAAGCAAACCCATTTAACTTGCTTGGGTCACAAGCAAATCCATTCTAGTTAATTATCATGTGCATTTTTCCATTGTAAGAGTTAGTTAGGAAGTTTTTTACCTTATTATTTGTATAACTAAGATTAGTTAACTCTCATGTAATCATTCAATTCATTAATCAATAAAGGCTTTTAAATTCTTCCTTTATTCTTGTTTTCATCAAAGAAGTGTTATTCACTTCAATCTTTCTCTCATCAAGAGGCATCTTGAAACTCTTATACATCACTCATCTCACTTTAATAGTCATGATAGCACTTTTAATATTTGTTTTCATAATATTTATCAGGAAATCATTAATTGTATTTTTTTCCTTACTTATCTTTATTGCATTAAATATTATGTGAATGTGGTGTATGTCTCCTTTTAATTGGTGAGTATGGTGGTGTAATGTAGCATATGCCTTAAGCGAGAGTACCCTTGTGCTCATTTCAATATATCTTTTGCTTAAAAATTAAGTATATCGTGATAATGATGAATATAAATTGTTAGGATATATTTTAGTCATAATACACTATTTTGCATCAATAATTAACACTTAGAGGGTTATCTTATTTTTTTTGGTTTACCACATGTATCCTCGCACTGAAGACAATCATGTCCTAGCTAGGAACATCCATGGGTATGTGGGGCTAACTCTCCCAACGAATATTTTTTCTATCCAATAGATTCGAACCTGATACCTTACTGAAGGAGAATCAAGCATCTTAATTTGTATACACGTATGCTATCTATTAGTTTTCAAAACTCCTCCTTCTAATATTTAATACAATTACATATTTTGGTTTCAAAGTCAAAATTAATAATTAAGTTAAATCAATCCTTATACAATCCACATTAAATGTCTCAATATTTGGTTAACATTACTCTAATATATATTGAGTGTAATATGTTCTCAATATTTTTTATGGTAATTTCTTTTCTAAAATTGAAGCACGTGTTAAGAAAGGTACTTCGTTGTAGCTTTTAAACAAAAAACCATATGAGAGAGAAGCAAAGTTGGGGCTCTAACTTAGGCCACAAAAAATGCAGCACATTTAGCAAAGTATAGTTGGATTGGTGGATTTTAATGTGATCAAATAAATATAGATTTCTTTTCCTAGTTTAGAATATAGGACCCTACCAATTCGATCAAAAATTGCCTCCTTTGGCATATATAATGCAAGTGGGTGGAATAATCCATAGCTAGGTGTGTACAATTTAATCTTCTCAATTGACTTTAGGGTGATTTTTCAATGTAATTTACCTAAGTCACTTATCATTTATGGGTTTTGATTAAACCAAAATCCATGACATTTTCAGTATAGTTTGTTGTTTTTGGTATAGTACGGTGGCACCAAAGCTACATGAAAAATAACAAATAGCTATGTTTCATGGTTATGTATACAGCACTTAAATAGTTAACAAAAAATTAGACTATGGCTTAATGTCATAATTATTGATAGATTAATAATATCTTACTTTTCTTTCTCATACATTTCCTTTTACACTTGGTATTTATATGCATCTCTATTTTTATTTTCCATTACATAGAGTGAGCATCGACCTGACTATAATTAATGACAAAGAATAAGATTACATATATATACTCCCTTCCATGAAAAGCCTTATATAGTGAGGCACCATATTTTTTCTTCACATCACCATAATTAATTCTTAAATAAAAATAATACAAATAAATGGTGGATGATATACTCATATTTTAATAGTGTATAAATATTTGCACTGTCATTATATAAATATTAAACACTTAAAAATATGACATTTTCATATTTATTATATACATGAAAATAATTAAAAATCTAAGCTTACTCAACATATATGCTTCTAGTTTTCAAGGTAGCAAATAGAAGCTTGTTAATATTATCACTAACCTCTTCTCATTTCATCTCATACTAATAAGAAGAAGCAAAAAAAGAGTGAAAATATATCCGTGTGAATTTCTAAAATAGCAAATAAATTGAAATATAAATTTAAACAAATGGAGTATTACATGTAGTAGAAATAGTTTCCATGAAACAATCAACACATAACTAATCCGTGAACTAAAAGAGTTACTTTCAATAAAATTTGGAATAAATGAGTAAAAAAAATTCCAGAATTTTTGTGACCTACCATTTATAGTTTTTTTTGTTTCTCCATATATTATTACAGTAGAGACAATATTATCCAAGTCAGGAAGAACCATATGTATGTGAGACTAACTCTCCCAACGAATATTTTTTCCATCTACAAGATTCGAACCCAATATATTGCTTAAGAAAAATTAAACATGTATCATTTCAACCAACACCATGTTGCTCTACCACTTATGGTTAATAAAGTATAGTTTTCACATCATAGCTTATTAGGGAAGAAATAGTAAATAGGAGCTGGCAAATCGTTTTCTCAAACTGGTGAACATTTGAAATTCTCCGATTCTTCATCTAAGTGTCAAGGTCACAATCTTATTTTCACATGTAGTTCTGACATTGTAGAGATATTTTCTATATTCCTACCTTTTACAATTTACCATACAATTATTTTCATTAACTATTGTTTTTTAAGGTAACATTGTAAAGCAACAACAATAATCAAATTAGATAGTTTGTTTTCTTTCAATACACCACCAAAGCTATTAATCTACTACCGTAAGGGTTCTGAATTTTCAGATAGACCAAATGATCAAATATTTGATTCATATGAGTCATAATTATTAAGAAAGACAATCATATATCTCAAAATATATTATTTTTTATCTATAGAGTGATAACATACTCTTAATTATATCAAAAAATATTTTGCTAGAAAATGGTTGTGTATCAAGCATACATGACAGATAATGGAAGCCAATGATAGAGTGACACGAGTGGGTCCAATTTAAGGTATGTCATAGGTGACGATGCTTTTGTTCACTTCTGATATGTGCAGAGAAGTTATTATGGCTTCTTAATATCATTTAATAAATGGACCACAAGACTATTATATTATCCTTCAATCACATCTCACTATATGTGACTTTTTTTAATGTTAATGACTGTATTAGTAATATTGTTTAAGGAGTAACGAAAGTAACTTTATTTTGAAATTAAATATTTTTACATTTTGAGAACTATCTATACTTAATTTTTGAATGTTGAATTATGGTTCGTATTCAATAAATAATATTTTTAGAGCGTTTATTAATATAACCTTTTTATTATCACAATTTTAAATGATTTGAATTTTAGGTCTGAACAATCTTTATGTAGCACTTGAAGAATACTTTTAGATTTATTAATGAATTAATTAATACACACTATTGCACCCTTATAAAACTTGGTTTGGACTGACCAGTCCGACTAGTTCAATCATAAATCAGGAATTTGAATCTGAGCCTTTTGTATAACGGATTTTGCATAAAAAATGGATTAACTTGTTTCTAGTATTAGAGAAGTTATAATTCTAGCCTTTTATGATGTAATTAGCTGAGTTTCCTTTATTAGAAACTTTTGGTAGTTAAGTTGGTTGGTGAATTGCTATAAATAGAAAGTAGTTGCTAAACATTGAGTTGAGTGCATTGTATTGATTTGTGAGGCTCATTCAATACAAGAGGTTATTCATTGTTAATTCTATCTTCTTCTCTTCTACTCAAGTTCACTTTCTTTCCTAAATTCCATTGCCTTTGGTTGCTGTCCATGATTGCATTGTGTATGCAAATGCTGTGAGTTTGGCACTGGTTTGTTGGTTCTGGTTTTAACAGTGGTATCAAGAGCTAGGAAGAGCAAGATTCTGTGTGGTTCTTGTTCAAGAAGATCGAGGAAGAAGGAAGTGAATCAGCAAGCTGGTATC
>NC_032028.1:19697960-19803974 GCF_001865875.1 Lupinus angustifolius | reverse complement strand
TTGGTGATCAAAGATGCCTCTTATCAACAATTGAGAGTGATTCATGGTTGTGGCATCAAAGGTTTGGACACCTAAACTTCAAGGGCTTGAACCTATTGAGCAGAGAAAGCATGGTGACTGGTTTACCTCAAATCAAGGCACCAAATCAGTTGTGTGAAGAATGCATATCAGGTAAACAAACCAGAAATTCTTTTGTGTCACTAATACCTACTAAAACTGTGCAGGTTCTGGAATTAGTACACACTGATGTGTGTGGTCCATTGGAGGTGAATTCAATAGGAGACAATAAGTACTTTGTCACCTTCTTGGATGACTACACCAGAAAACTCTGGATCTACCTAATGAAGAATAAGGATGAAGTGTTTGAGATTTTCAAAAGGTTCAAGGCTCAAGCAGAGAATCAGAGTGAAACCAAGTTGAAAAGGTTGAGGTCAGATGGAGGAGGTGAGTATGTATCAACCAAGCTTCATGAGTTTTGCACAAAAGAAGGCATAGTACATGAAGTCATAGCACCATACACACCACAGCACAATGGTGCAGCAGAAAGAGCAAATAGAACCATACTCAACATGGCCAGATGTATGCTCAAAACCAAGAATCTTCCAAAGGTGTTTTGGGGTGAAGCTGTCTCTACTGCTGTGCATATTCTAAACAGATGTCCAACCAAAAGATTAGATGGAAAGACACCAGAAGAAGCTTGGAGTGGACTCAAGCCTAGTGTGAGTCACTTCAAGATCTTTGGATGCATTTGCTTCAAGCATGTTCCTGAGCACAGAAGGAAGAAACTAGATGAAAGAGGAGAGAAAATGATTTTCTTGGGCTATCATTCCACTGGCTCCTACAAAGTGTTTGATCCAAAGAACAACAAAGTAATCATGAGTAGAGATTTGAGATTTGAAGAAAATCAGTGCTGGAATTGGAACACCAACACAGAAGTGAGCAAAGATACACATCTACAAGTTGCTTCTAGTTTGAACAATGGTGAAAGTGAACAAGAACCAGAAGTTGCTAATCCTATGGCTGCACCAACCATCAATCACAACACATCTCAGAGACACAGACAACCACCAACAAGATTCAGTGATTATGAGGTGTTTCATGACTCAAACATCACTGAAGAGGGAGATCTTGTGCATATGGCTCTCTTGGCTGAGCAGGAACCAGTAAGCATAGAAGAAGCTTTAAACCAACCAAAATGGATTGAGGCAATGAATGAAGAACTAAACTCAATCAATAGAAACAATACTTGGAGCCTGGTTGAATTACCAAGAGGAAAAAGGGCTATCAAAGTCAAGTGGATATACAAGACAAAAGTAAATCCAGAAGGGGTAGTAACCAAGTACAAAGCAAGGTTGGTTGCCAAAGGTTTCTTACAGAAACAAGGACTGGATTATGATGAAGTCTTTGCACCAGTGGCAAGACTAGAAACAGTGAGGCTAGTGGTTGCTGTGGCAAGCTACAACAGATGGGAAATCCATCAAATGGATGTAAAGTCTGCCTTCTTGAATGGTCCTCTAGAGAAGGAGGTGTTTGTGACTCAACCACCTGGTTTTGTGGAGAAAGGCAGAGAAGATCTGGTCTACAAACTGCATAAAGCATTGTATGGGTTGAAGCAAGCTCCAAGGGCATGGAACAAGAGGATAGATGCATTTTTGAAACAGATTGGTTTCCAAAAATGCACCTCTGATCATGGAGTCTATGTGAAAAGCAAGGATAAGGCAGAATCTCTAATTGTGTGCCTCTATGTGGATGACTTGCTGATAACTTGCTCAAACTCTGATCAAATTGCAACCTTCAAACAACAAATGAAGTCTGAATTTGAAATGACTGATCTAGGAGAGTTAGCATACTTCCTAGGCATTGAGTTTAAGAGGACAAAGCTTGGCATAGTGATGCATCAAAGCAAATACTTAGCAGATGTGTTAAAAAGGTTTCACATGACATATTGCAACATCACACACACACCAGCAGAAGCAAACTCAGTGAATTTTCAAGTTGAGGAGGAGAAACCAGTTGATAAAACTCTGTTTAGACAGATGATAGGCACTTTGAGGTACATATGCAACACCAGACCTGACATTGCTTATGGAGTAGGTGTAGCAAGCAGATTCATGGAGAACCCTCTCCAATCTCATCTGGTTGCTGTGAAGAGAGTGTTGAGGTATCTTAGAGGAACTCTTGGCCTAGGAATCTTGTTTCCCTCTAAACAGAACATCAATTGCAAGCTGGAATTGATTGGTTTTTCTGATGCAGATTAGTGTGGTGATAAACTGGATAGGAAGAGTACCACAGGTTACTTGTTCAAGCTAGGGGAAGCACCAATTAGCTGGTCTTCTAAGAAACAAGATGTTGTGGCCTTGTCTTCTTGTGAAAGTGAATACATAGCTGCTTCTATGTGTGCACGACAAGCAGCCTGGATGAACACTTTAATGGAAGAACTTGGTTGGCTCGAAGAAGAGGATGGTATTCTTATGATGGTTGACAACAAGTCAGCCATTAATCTTGCTTTAAATCCAGTTGCTCATGGAAGGAGTAAGCACATTGAAACCAGATTCCATTACTTGAGGGATCAAGTTGAAAAGAGAAGAATAAAACTTGAGTATTGCAAAACTGAAAATCAACAAGCTGATATATTCACCAAGGCATTGAAAAGAGAGAGGTTTGTGAATCTCAGAGAGCAAATTGGGTTGAAATCCATTGAATGAAGGCTGAAATTAAGGAGGAGTATTAGAGAAGTTATAATTCTAGCCTTTTATGATGTAATTAGCTGAGTTTCCTTTATTAGAAACTTTTGGTAGTTAAGTTGGTTGGTGAATTGCTATAAATAGAAAGTAGTTGCTAAACATTGAGTTGAGTGCATTGTATTGATTTGTGAGGCTCATTCAATACAAGAGGTTATTCATTGTTAATTCTATCTTCTTCTCTTCTACTCAAGTTCACTTTCTTTCCTAAATTCCATTGCCTTTGGTTGCTGTCCATGATTGCATTGTGTATGCAAATGCTGTGAGTTTGGCACTGGTTTGTTGGTTCTGGTTTTAACATCTAATAGTTCAATTTAAACTTAAAATTGGTAACTCAGATGGTCGGACTGGTTGAACTGAGTCAATCAGTTTTTTTTTAAAAAACAATCAAAAAATGTCATTTTGAGATAAAAAAGTAAATATTTTTCGGTAGTTATGTTTATCATTTCTTAACTTATATAACAAATTTTTCGTTCTTTAATCAAATTTTAAACTTATTGTTCAATTTTGCTGCAATTAAAACATAATTCATACATTGTTTGACTATGTTTTTAACTTATTTATGAAATTTCATACTAGTAAAATCCTCTTTGTTTTTTTGTTTCTCATAGGTATCATGCACTGGAGTTAATCCTGTCCGAGCCGGGAACATCCAAATGTATGTGAGGCTAACTCTCCAGTTGATATTTTTTCCATCTACAAGACTCGAATCCAAGACATTACTTAAGGAAAATCAAACATGTATTACTTGAACCAACGCCATTGGTAAAATCCTCTTTGTTTGTTATTTAAGTAGGTATGATAACGTTATTAAATTTAGAGTATAAATATATTAAATAAAGTTAGCTAATATTATGACTTTTTTTAGAGTTTTTAATGTTAACCGAGTTAACTGATCTAATTATTCTCCCACTGTTCCAACTAGTAACATATTAACACCATGCCCTGCCCGAGTTATTGGTCGGTCCGAGTTTAATAACATAACACATGTTTAGATATATTTAAATAAAATAAGAAAAATAAATTTAAATTGACACAAAACTAAATGGATATCAAATGTATAATATTATATTTATTTTTAAGCTCAATTTTTTTATATTGAAAATATATCATAATTAAATTTTAATTAGTGTATCTTATAGAGTATAATCAATAATGTAATCATTAATCATGAATTAATTGATGATGAGTTATATGGTATATATATTTTGGTTAGGAATGAGTGAGTTATACGTTAAATAGATTCAGCATTCTCAATGAATATGATTTACATTTCACCTATCAACCAAAGATATGAGAATTGAATCTAAACTGATTTAAAAAAAATACTTCAAGTAGACATTTTAAATTATTGGAAAGAATAGTTTATCACCAAAATTTGCATACAAATATAATGTTTAATTTTTTCTATAATTTTAGAGAAATATATATAAATAAAGTAGTTGAAAGAAGAAATTTACGAATAAAAGTCTTACAAAGAAATCACGTGAAAAAGCTAAGAATAGGTGAGTAACACATATTTCTTTCAATAATAATAAGAAAGTATTTAATGCATAGTGATTTCCTGTCCAGAAACACGTTCTCAAACACTTAATCAAGATATATTATATGAATTAAAAAAATTAAATATTTATGATATTTTTATATTTAGTTAATTTTGATTGATTCGAGACAAATTTGAGTACAATAATCAATGATTCAATAACACAAAACTAAAGACAGCTGTATCCACGCGCCTGTGTAAACACAACGTCATTCCGTACAGATGAAGAGCACATGGCGTATCGTCACGCGCAAAAGGTGAGATGGTGAAAAACATAAGTTTCTAAAAACGGCATAAAGAAGTAAAGCATAGTAAAAAAAGAAAGTTGTATGAAACTGGAAACAAGCACCAACCCTAAGCTATGTTACACTCCATTTTCTGGTGTAGATTGCAAAGAAAAAAACCCTGATAGAATAAAATAAATAGCCAAGTTTGAGAGTAGAGATAAACACACTGTGTTTGTTCTTTTTCCCCTTTCCCCTTTTTCCCTTTCCTCTCTCTATAGGGTTTCTTTCAATGTTTTGAACTCCAAGTATCCAAAACATTTTCTCTATTTTTTCACTAATTTAGTTGCACTTGGGGTACTGACCCAGAAAAGAAGGATCAACAGGTACCAACCAAGAGAAAGAAATTATTATAAATAAGAAAATGGAAAAATTGAGTGAGGGTAAGGAATAGAAGAGGTTTGGGTTTGAAGTAGAAAGAAATATATAGAATTGAGATAATAAGTAATAATAAGAATATGGGTAGAGGAAGAGTGGAACTGAAAAGAATAGAGAACAAGATAAACAGACAAGTAACATTTGCAAAGAGAAGGAATGGACTTTTGAAGAAAGCTTATGAACTTTCAGTTCTATGTGATGCTGAGGTTGCTCTTATCATCTTCTCCACACGTGGAAAACTCTATGAGTTTTGTAGCTGCACCTCTGGGTATGTATAAATATATTTATTACTTATTCATATTTTGTTTGTGTTTGATCTTCTATGCTGCATATTATTATATATATTCTTATATGTATTTGAATGGAGTTCTTTTATTTAGATATTTAATTCATATCTTTGTATAACTCCTTTTCTTATTGTGCATCTATTATATATGTTATTTGTGGGAGATCTACATACTCTCTTTAGATTTGTTTGCTTCAACAAATTAAAGAAGGCTATTTCAATTTCCTTTTTTTAATATTTTATTCATACACAAACTTGAATGAAATTCTTTGATCTACATCTCTTTTTCTTATTTTGTTGCTACTTTCTCTTTATATATGGGAGATCTACCTGGTTATTTTTTTTCTTGTTTTGTATCTCTCCTTGGATTTGTTTGCTTCCAAAGATTTCCTTCAAAGAATGATATTTCTCATTTTTTATATTTAATTTCCACTATTTTTTATTATTATCCACACACACTGCTTCAGTCCTTTTTCTTCCTATATTAGCTTGAGAGAAATTTTGTGTTTTTGTTTAATTCTGTTTGGTTTCAGTTTCTGATGTAATGAAGTTTCAATTAATCTTGATTATAAAGTTGTTATATGGTGAGATCTGAGGATCTACGTACATGACCTATGGTCAAATGTTCAGCCTTTGATTACTTGTACTATAGCTTTTGTTATATGATTTTTGACTAGCTTTAATTTCTCTAATCTGTTTTCTCCCTAGTCTTGTTTTTGAGGAATTCTGCTTATGAAAGTTTCAATATCTAAAACCCTTTATTTACCTGACTCTTGTTTGTGTTCTATGGTTGAAGTATTTTGCTTTCTAGATTTTCCTAAGAAATTTGGATAAGTGGGTTTTTGACAACTTGAAGTTGTTAGCAGAATACTAGATTATGTTGAAATGAAGTTCTTATGACTACTTTTACTTTGAACACATCTTCCTATGAAGCAAGGACAATATGTGATTGAACATGACGTTCATCCACTGTTTTGCAACAAAAATAAATAAATCTCTATTCTTTTATCCTAAAACCAATAACTTTGTATTTGGGAAACATTTAAGAGTGATTATATGTAACTCTACCTGAAAATTATGTTGAATATTATGTTTAAATCTCTAACCATATTTGCAAAAGGTTATTTTAATTTATAATATCATTTTGGTACCAATGCAAAAATTATATTTCTCTTCACTATAGTAATAACCTTTTCTTTGGGTACATAGTAAGATTATTCTTTCTCATTTTGATAACAATACTTTGTTAATAAATATAATTTATTATAAAATATTATAATGTTATTGAATTCATATAACTGACTTCGTCTACCGAGATTGAAGTTTGGTTATTGTTATATCTCTAATGGTCCGTTCTTGAAAGAATACAATATCTCTACTTCTTGCGGCTTTCATATTTATTGTATCTGACATTTTATAACCAAATTCTTTTTTCCGAGACCCGAAGTATATACACTCCTATGTTATATTGTCTAAATTCTTTTTTTTTCTTCATATTTTGGAATGTGAATAATAGTTATGTATCTAAATGCGCGCTCTCAAATGATTGAAGGATGCATTCTTCTTGTATCATGCTTTCTTTGGAAGCTCACCTTTTTGGGGTCTTGAAGATATCATGTTTATGAGATTGGTTGCGGTCTATGTTGCTTCAACCCAAAAAGACCTAATAAGATTGACATCTTGCAATATGTATTTGATTTTCTTTTAATTTGTGTAGTTCATCCTCCGTGCTCAGTTGAGGTGCTTTTGATATTGTCTTCCCGAGTCTGATACCATAAGCTTTGCAATAGGCCTTAAATAGATCATGATACTCTCCACCATTGTTTCATACATTTCATATTCTTGCCCATCTAACACTTAATTAATTTTATGAATGTTGATGGTACTTGATCTTTGTTTTTCAACAACTACATTCACACTCTTCTAGAATAATCATCAATGAATGTTACAAAGTAATAGGATCTTTCATGAGATATTTTTATACGATACAAATACATCTGAATACACAAATTCAAGTACCATATTTTTCTCACATTTCTTATAAAACGAGAAGCAACCTTTGCTAGTATGCAACCCTCATGCATAAGTTCAAGCACCTCTTTGCTAGTTTACATTTGGAATGCCAATGGATAAACCCAATACCCATTTTAATCTTTAAGAGACTTAGTTGATAGATATAATCTTTAAGAGACAAAAATTTTAAACCACAAATCTTTCAAGGATATGAATGATAATTTACTAATTAATATATAAGTTATTGCAAGTTTGAAAGCATCGAATTCTAACCATTTGATACCATATTATACACTTGATGTATCTATACCAAGATATGTCTCAATTTAATGGTTCTTATATTCTTTTCCTACAATCAGAATGGTCAAAACACTTGAAAGGTACCAAAAATGCAGCTATGGTGCAGTGGAAGTTAACAAGCCTTCCAAAGAGCTTGAGGTAGAGATTACTTTTGTTTTTAATGACATTATATATAGCATATTTTTGAAAGCTTACATAGGCAAATATTAATTAATTGCTACAACTTTGCATTTGCCAACTTATATTTCTATCTTATGTGAGTCTATTTAAAATCTAAAGTATCTATCTATTCATTTTGTCATTAACCAATCATTATTTTGTAAAATAACAAGATTAAAATTATGAATGGTTGAGTTTCAATAGTACCATCTTTTTAACTCAAGCAAATTATATTTTCTGCTACATTGGCAAGAACTTTTTGTTAACTTTCATATTTCATTTTCTGTTGTAGCAGAGTAGCTACCGTGAGTATTTGAAGCTAAAAGCAAGATTTGAGAGTCTTCAAAGGACCCAGAGGTATATTTCATGCAAAAGTACATTAGAAAATAAAATAAAATAAAACCATATCCCTTATAAAACTCCTAATATGGCCACTCTTTTTGTCAACACAAAATTTGTTCCTTTTCACTAAATTTTCTTTGTTAGTGACTATTGATCCCTCATTTGCATGATTAGTTTTTGATTAAGACCATTGCATTTGTTCCTTAATGCAGAAACCTTCTAGGTGAAGACTTGGGCCCATTAAACACCAAAGATCTTGAGCAGCTTGAGAGACAACTGGATTCATCTCTCAAACATGTGAGGTCCACTAAGGTAATGAAATATCAATGTACATGTGGCATTGTTTGGTTCATTAAATGTTAGAAAAGAAATAAAATATATGCACCAACAATATATAAGTTTTATATACTATCATTATATGATCAATTATTCATATTTTATAATCATCGACTCTTAATAAAGTAATACAAATGAATGATGGATGATATTCGTATTAGTTACTAGTTGTTGTGTTGGCTTTTGCCACTAGACTAATGCACTTTTTACATTGTGATTATCACATCTTTTGCAAGAAATTTTCTCCTTGATATAATGATGTAGATGCATTGATTATCATAAATAACATAATTATCAGTATATGCTATATAACAAAATAAATTTTAAATTTGGTCTTGAAAATAATATAAAATTATGGTTGAAAGTGTTGGTTTGAGTTTATATTCTTTTACTGTTTAACTAGTGTGATGTTTTCCTATATGAAGTTTATTATGACTCCTATTATATGACACAATCTGGAACATAATTTTGCAGACCCAATTCATGCTGGACCAGTTATCTGATCTTCAAAACAAGGTACAGAGTTTGTGCATTAACTAGGAGAATAAGACAACTTTATGTGTGCTGTGCCTAATACTTCTAAGCTATTACTTGGATACAGGAGCAAATGCTGGTAGAAACAAATAGAGGTTTGGCCATGAAGGTAACATTATATACAAACAAGATTTGCAACCTTGCAACTCTTGCTTATGTTTAGTTGCATAAATTTTATAGAAGATCGAGCGCACAAGACTCCGACTAATTGGAGTTTGGGAGGGTAAATGTACATAGCCTTATCCTTGCAAGCGGATAAACTGTTCAAATCCTAGAAATAGTCTCTCCACTAGCGGGTGAGACTGCGTACATGTATCCTTCCCATATCCCACTGTACCGCCTTTTTTGATATATATATATATGACCTTGTGTGAGAACATTTGGTAGTAATATTTGTTCCTACAAATGTTTAAGAATACAACCTTGCATCTCTATATTCTTGTCCAACCAGATTGGAATTGCATTTATGAAAGTTAAATCTTCTACAAGTCCTTCATTTTCTCCACATAGATCCACATTCAACATCAGTATATATATATATATATATATGTATTGATATTATTGTTATATTTTCCCTGTGCCATAATATGATTGTGCACTAGCCTTCATAGTTATGGCATTGAAATACTATTCTGCATTATTTAATGTATTATTCTTCCTTTCAAATTAAGCTCTTCTGATAATAATATGATGAATGAAAACTGTTTATTGGGTAGCTGGAAGAAATCAATTCAAGAAACCAATACAGACAATGGGATGATGGTGAACAAAGTATGCAATATGATACACAGAATGCTCACTCTCAAGGCTTCTTCCAACCTTTGGAATGCAATCCTACATTGCAGATAGGGTAATATATACTCAATTTCTTCTTTGTTTGTGTTTGATTTATATTAAGTTTTGAATGTAATATCTATATATTGTCAATATAAAGGTTTATATGCAGCTAGTACATTATCTACTATTCATTTGCATTACGTTTTTGTAGAGTCAATGAATATTAAACACGAATGGTAGCTGATACAGTAAGAGTAGTAACAGTGTATAAGACTCATATATTGTTTTTGCATACATTTTTTCTCTCTTAAGTTTTTAACACTTGTCCCTTTGATTCAGTACTGATTACAGGTATCATCATGTAGCCCAAGATCAGCTAAATGCAACAACTCAAGCTCAACAAGTGAATGGATTTATACCTGGATGGATGCTTTGAACTAAGCTCACCATTTTGCTATCTACATAATGATAAAAGCCCAAGACCAAAGACAAATATGATTGTTAATGTTGGCAATGAATGTGTAAATGCTAAATTTGCTTCTGTTATTTGTTTTGGTATAAAAACTGCAGTGACTGACTTAAAATTATTAAAACTTTAGCCATTGATATATGGCATTGGCATTTAAGAAGTTTATTGTATTTTGAATATCTAATGAAGGAGAACTTTGCATTAGAACTTAAGCATGGTTTTCTCATCAAGATGCATTTATTAGTGCTTGTTGGACTATGATATTTTTTTGGGTACTATCAAAGATATTTTCTCACCCTTTTGGATAAGTAATTAGTACATGGTTGTCTCTCCCAACAAATGTCGCTATCAGGATCTGAACCATTTTAGACTATATATGAAAATGTAATAAATACATCTTGATGTTGTGGCAATCTATTTAGAATTTTGAAAAAAATACATGCATTATAATACGAGTTTTTTACCGTGTCCCCACATTATCTAGTATTAATGTTTAACTATCATTTATTTTTAAATAAAAGTAATACAAATAAATGATAGATAATGTACTGACGGTAGGGCTAGAAACAAGCCGAACTGAGTCGAACCATAGCTCAGTTCGGTTCTGCTCGATAAGTATTGGTTCAAACTCGACTCGAGTTAGATGCGAGTTATTTTTTTAGCCGAGTTCGACTCGGTTAAAGTTTGCGAACTGTTCGACTCAGTTTGAATAGGAACATTTGGACAACTCAATTAATTATTTCATTTTTTAAAAATACTACAAAAGGTTTTATATACATATATAATATAACTTTGTTTATAAATAAAATAACAATAAATATAAAAAATACTGGGTGATCATAATAAACATAAAAAAAATTATATAAATATATATGTATATACATATACAAATATATATATATACATATACTTATATATATATATCGAACTAGCACAACGAATTTAATCAGTCAAACTGTATCCAACTTAAGTTTGACTTGTTTATTTAACGAGTTCAATTTCTAACTCAAATTTAACTCATTTAGTTCATATAACAAGTTTATCGAGCTAAATAACGAATCGAGTTTTGAACGAATACCGAATTGGTTCAATTTATTGTTAGCCCTAACTGATAATATATAAATTTTTATGACAACAATGCATAGATATTATACTCTTTCAATATAGAATTGCAAATGGAAGACTCTTTCAAAACATGTGGATAAAGGAGGAACACCATTTAGCTATTCCATATGGTTTCATTCTATCTATATATCTTGATCAGTGGTGCTACGTACCCAACATTACAAAGTGCTATGGTCTAAATGAGTAAACAAATGCAAGTATATACCCTCTAAAAAGACAAGGTGTTCTAACTAGATATGCCCTAGATATAATATTTAATTTTAATGAGTAAACACTACTTGAATATTCTTGAAGTAAAATAACTTGGAATGGTGAAAACTACTAAGATTGTCTAATCAATCAATTTATAGAACTGTTTACTTTGTTGTAAATGCATTATGCCTTTGCCAAAAAGTTGTGCATAGAAATGATGATTCTTTCTAGATGAATGAAAAGGCCAAAGAAGTGGTGGGAAAAAGGAATAAGTGATTGGTGGAGTCATATGTATTCTTTTGTGGTCCTTAGTCCTTCACATATCTCCAACTAATCTCCCACTTATGTCTCTTTGTGTCCCTTTTCTCATACCCCAATTCACCTCCTTCCATGCTAATTCTAAATTCAACACTATTTCAATTGGGGAGGGGGAAAATACAATGAGGGTTCATAAAGTTTGTTCTTTCATAGAATAAAATGTAAGATATTTATATTGTTATTGTATCATCTATCATTCATAGTTGATCGTGATTATTGAATTTTTAAATGAGAAAAATATGTATACACTGACATTGTATGAGTTTTATACACTATCATTGCATCATAACCATTGATATTTAATTATGATTGACTTTTCGAAAAATGTAATTCAAATGAACGGTAGATGATGAAGTGCATGCATATAAATCTTTATACTGTTAGTGTATAGATTTTACACTCTTTTTAAATATAAATAATATATATGGATTTTTACATATAATATTCTTGTTTTTTATCCTCCATTATACTATTGACTTTTATATAATGATATGGTAAAAAATTTTACATGATTACCCATCTCTTTTTAACAAAAAATAATGGAGGAAAATTAGGAAATCTTTCAGTATTATGGACTTTATGCCATCATTAACTCCACAAAATTTTCTATTTTATTCTAGTTTTTAAATTGTATCAAACCTCTCGTATACTTTCCTTTAGTGGGAAATTAAATTAACATTAATATAGACCACTAATTTATTTCAATTTACTTTTTAGGACATCCACAAGGGTCAAGCACAGCGTGACAGAATAGTATGTGTTGTAATAATTTTCACTCTAGTGTTTTTCCTAACAATAATGAGGATTTCCAATCAACAAATACAACCAAAATATTAACTTGATACTTATAAATTCTTGTACTCAACTCATTTTATTCTATGTTGAACATAGAAATTCTATTTAGAAATCACTCTTCAATATATCTAATAATAATTTTCACTCTCACGGATATGACTTCAACCACGTAGAAAGCTCATTGCCCTAGAACAATAGGTTGAATGAAGAGTTACTAATACACTGAACCAAAACATTAAATTTATGATTTTATGACTTCTTATTTATAAATTATTTCACTCATTTCATTTTATATAATATGGAACTTCTACTTCTCATTTGCATTTGAATATATCTAACAATTTTATTGTGTTTAACATTTTGTTTTCATTTTCAATTCTTCTTAGTAAGATAACAAGAAGCTTTCATTGATGATATGAAGATCCCTTTTCACACCCTATGAGTTTTATTTTGGCTTCTACTCATGGATAATACATTTGATCAAATATAGAAATCATCAAGAGTTTTTAAAGAGTATTGTATAGCATGATTTACTTTGTTTACTTATCCTACCACATATATATATATATATATAGTCAAGTTTAGGCTAAAAATCATGGATACAATTTATGTACATCAAATTGTAGCTCTCACCCGTCCTAAGCGGGTTATAGATTGTGGCGAGCCAACCTATATAATACTAAAAAATATTTATTTAAAATTAACATATTTAATCTATTTTAAATATATATCTATATATATATATATATATCTATATATATATATATATATATATATATATTCATAAAGACTAAATAACCTTTTTATTTTTATTTTATGGAATCATGAAACCTTTCGAAATTTGATGTTTGAACCCATTAAAAGATGGGTATCTTCTTCCAACCCCCTTTGCATTTGAAGCAATTTGCATGTATTTTTTTTCGTATCCCCATCTTGATATTGGGGCTTACTTTTGGTAAATTATGCCCACATTTTTATTTATTTCCCATTTTCAGAAATATTTACAAACCATAAACACCCATTTACATGCAGATCATGGAACTAACATTAAGGTGTGGATCTACTAAGCAATTTTGGTTTTTATTCTTACAATTGGGCACTTTAAGGTACTTTTAATTCTTATTTACTATCCAACATTTTTAGGCGTAGTACGAAATTGATTTTTGAAATTATAGAAATTATAAAAAAAATGAATTCAATGTCCAAATCAATTGATACTAAACTAAAATTGATTAGTACCGAATCAATAAATTATATATAATATAAATGTGACTCTTCAAGGATTAGTTTTTCTATTTTTCAGACTTTTAAAAGTGTTTGTATTATGCTTTTTTTATAAGTAAAGTTTTTGTTAAGAATTTAAGGTAAGAAAAACACATCAAGCACAAATTATAACTAAATTTTGGGAGCACACCTTCAAACCCTACCCAACAACAACTACATATTTTTCAACAAAACTCGCTTTTAGAATCTCACATCATATATACCAATTTAAGTGTACTATTGTTTAATACAAAATCCTAATTTGTCATTAATCATGGTGATTGTGACAAGGAGGATACCAAGGACAAATGGCTAAAGAATTTGTTCAAAATTGTTAGTAAGCTTAAAGTTCAAGTTGGTATTTTTTTATTATTATTGTCACTTTTCATTTTTTTTTAATTAGGTTTGTTAATGGGGCATTGTATTTGATGGGATGGTTAATTACTAAATCCGTGCATTTATCACATATAAGTATAAAAAATTATTATTTAAGTAGGAATTTGAGCAATATTAGGTGGTTTGGTAATAATTATGGTCTTAAATAATTAGAAACCAAAATAAAGATGAAATGTAGTAAGAAAAGTTGGGATTAAATTTCACTATTCAACATTTCAATATATGATATTATTAGTGTTATAATTAGATGATCAACGATTCATTTCTCTATCATCAATTCCTCAAGACTTTATTTGGGAGTTAGGAGAGAAAAGAAAGGAGAGGGATGAGAGGGTAAAGAGGGGAGAAAATGAAGGAGAAGGGAGGACAAATCCAACTAAACTTCTCCCTTATTTGGGAGTGTGGAATTTAGATGGGAGGGGATAAGGGGTTAATGTAATACAAAAATACTATTTTACCCCCCTTTAAAAAATCAATAGTAGGTTATGTATTATATGTTATAGAATAATATTAGTAAGGGTAGTTAGGTAATTTGGCTTATTTTCCTCCCAAAACACCCCAATTTGGGGGAACTGGGTATTTTGGCATTTGGAGAGTTTGAAGGGGTTTGAAAAATCCTTCAAAACCATCCCCTCTCCTCCACTAAACTCCCAAACAAGAGAATCCCTCTCCTAAACCCTTCATTCCTTCCCTCCCCTCCAAAATGGTACTCCCAAACACACCCTAAAAGACTAACAAAATGAACTAGATATTATCTTGACTAGTCAATATAATTTTATTCCTAGAAACTAGACCCACTGGATGAATATTCTAGTTCTAACTCTAGCATGATTTCCCCACACACTCAACAAAAGTAAGCAAGTGTTAAGAACAACTAAATCATGAAAATTATTGAATAGAAATGAATGTATATAAATATGAGTGAAAGTAGATAAATGAAAGTAAATGGCTACTTCTAATCAGTGTTATAAAACTCGGCTCGAACCGGTCGGTTAGACCGGTTCAACCATGAACCGGTCATCTAACCAGTTCGAGTCTCTCATCTAACCGGTTTTGTATCAAAATTGTTTGACTCAGTTAGTTTAAGCGTAAAACTGATGATTTGGATGATCAGATCGATTAGACCGGCCGAGTCAATCAAAATTAAAAAAAAATAACCAAATTGATGAGGTGAAAAAGTCAAATATTTTTAATTTATATGTAATTATGTTTGTCACTTGTTATTTTACGTTATAACCAAATCTTTGTTGTTTAATTAAATTTTAAATTTATTGTACATTTTTGTTGTAGTTAAAGTATAATTTATATATTATTTGATAATGTTTTCAACTTGCTTGTGTCATTTTATAGTATTAAAATTTTCTTTATTGGTTTTTTAATTAGGTACACTAATGTTTTTAAATTTTGAGTATACAATTATTAAATATTGTTATACAGTATAATTAATTTTTAGAATTTTAATGTAAACCGAGTTAACCGGTCCAACCATTGACCTAGTGGTTGGACCAATGACTCATTGACCCAGTACCCGGTACCCAGTACCCAAACCGAGTCATTAACCGGTCCGAGTTTAATAACACTGCTTCTAATCCCAAGAGAGGAGTTAAATAATTATTTCCAAGATAATCAAACTCTCAAACATATTCTAAGATCCGTCTTTATACAAATACGTGTTGGTTTTAGAAAACCATGAATGCCTCTTCTTAATTTTGGGTTTTGACACAATTCATATTCATTAAACGATGACCACTAGCCCTCATTTCCAACAACACCAAACTTTTGATTTAAACATTGAAGGCAAATTGCACCATGTACACAAGATTCACTAATGCCATGCAATGAAGATGAACATGTGCACATGAAGTGCCTAAGAGTTCATAGTCTCAATGTTTTTATATACAAGTTAAAACTAAAACTTTCTACTAGTATTAGAAAGTGACATTCTTGATCAAAACATTATTGAAGACAAAGGCACAAAGGTAGGAAAAGATGAAGAAATAACTTGGCCTTTTTCTTATTATTCTTTTTCTGGTTTTAGTTTATTGAGCTTTGTTTTCTTACTAGACCCATTTTCTTTTTCTGTTTTCAGTTATTCCCTTTTTAGGTTGTTAGTGGAGTTTGTTGGTAACAAACTTTCTATAAGTAGCTAGTTGTGTTAGTTGTTAAACTCAATTCAGTTTTATCCTTCAACACAAATTGATATGCATTGTTTTACTTACTGATTCAAGTTCTTCATTCTTTTATTTCTTTACATTCAAAGATTCATCAATCATGGATAGCCATAGGTTTAATATGGTATCAGAGCCTCTTCTCTGAAGAGGCTCTGCCATGCTCCACCGCTGCACCTATTTCCTTCTTCAACATTAAGCTCATTGGTAATTCTTCTCTTCCTGTGTTGATCTTCTTCTTTTTTTTTTGTACCATTCAATTTCTTTCTTCTACTGAAACCAATGGACAACCGTGTCATAACTACCATAAACCCTTCTCAAGATCCTACATCCCCGTTCTTTATACATCCTAGTGAGAACCTTGGGACTGCTCTTGTATCAGTTCTTTTGAATGGAGACAATTATCACAAATGGTCACAAGCTATGGCTAGATCTATAAAGACCAAGAACAAACTTCAATTCATTGATGGCTCTCTTCCAAAACCACAAATCGATGACCCCAATTTTGCCAACTGGGACAGATGCAATACATTAGTAGTGTCCTGGTTGATTCAATCAGTTGATGCTGCAATTTCTCAAAGTGTTCTTTGGATGGAGACAACTGTAGAAATATGGCAAGATCTAAAAGAGAGATACTACCAAGGAGACATCTACAGAATTTCTGACTTGCTTGGAGAGATTCATAGCTACAAACAAGGGAATTTAGGAGTCAGGGCTTACTATTCACACATTAAAGGATTATGGCAGGAACTTGACAATTTCAGATTGATTCCACCATGTTCCTGCACTTGTACCTTAGCACCAATTGTTAGGAATTATAGAGAGAACGACTATGTTATATGCTTTCTAAAAGGGCTAAATGATCAATATGAGAGTGTGAGGTCTCAAATAATGTTGATGGATCCTTTACCAACCATCAACAAGGCATTTGCTTTACTCACCCAACAAGAAAGACATTTACACTCACACTACAATGAGTCAAAGGTGCTATTAAATACTGCTCAAAATGGCTACAATCAGAATGCAAATGAAGCTAATTACAATACTGGTGCAAGTAGAGGAAGAGGAAGAAACAAGATATATCAAAGCTCAGGAGGAAGAAACTCTTACACACAAGGAAGATCAAACTCAGGTAGCAATTATTCAAGGCCATCCAGTGGAAGAGGCACAAAGGTCTGTACTTATTGCAATAGGATGGGCCACACCATAGACCAGTGCTACAAGAAACACGGTTTCCCTCCTGGATATTTCAAAAATAACAATGTAAATAGCATTGCTACTATGGAAGAATTCACACACAGTGACGAAGTGGTAGAAGACACAAAGGAACAAGTTACTCAATCATCTTCACAACAATCCAATCACACTATCAATAATTTCCACACTTGCCTTGACAATTCAAAGGATAAAGGTAACTCGCATATGTTTGCTTGTTCAAGTAAGTCTCTTGAATGGATCATTGACACTGGTGCCACAGATCATGTGTGTCATACTTTATCTTTTTATCAAACTTTTAAACATATAAAACCCATTGTAGTAACATTACCTAATGGAGATCAAATTCTAACCACCATATCTGGCAGTGTAATGTTTTCTAAACAACTTGTCTTAACAGATGTTTTGTATATACCAACCTTCCATTACAATTTAATCTCTGTTTCCAAGATAACCAACACTTTGCATTGCAGATTAACCTTTCTTGAAAACTCTTGTGAAATTCAGGACCTCTCCTCTTTGAAGATGATTGGTGTAGCTGACTTAAAGGCTGGATTATATGCTATAAGGAACAATGCTAAGTGTATAACAAGACCTCTTGATAAACAATATAGAATTGGTTCCCTCACTGGATATGATTCAAATGTTTGGCACAATAGGCTAGGACACCTTTCACATGAGAAAATGGCAATTATGCAGAAACATTATCCTACTGTTAAGTGCAATAAAATTGATTTACCTTGTCATATCTGCCATCTAGCTAAACAGAAAAGATTACCTTATAGCAATAGTTTTTCTAAGTCTGCTCATATATTTGATTTATTGCATATGGATATTTGGGGCCCCTTTTCTATGCCTAGTATATTGGGACATAAGTACTTTCTAACTATTGTGGATGATAAATCCAGATTTACTTGGCTTTACTTCATGAAAGCCAAATCAGAAGTTCCTGACTTAATCAGGAATTTTGTTTCCCTTGTCAATACTCAGTTTGGAGTAAAGACCAAAAATATTAGAAGTGATAATGGTAGGGAATTTCACATGAGTGAATTTTATGCTAGGAATGGGATTGTGCATCAAACTAGTTGTGTTGAGACCCCCCAACAAAATGGTATAGTTGAGAGAAAACACCAACATATACTGAGTGTGACTAGGTCTCTCATTTTCCAATCTGGATTACCCCACTGCCTTTGGAATTATGCTGCTGGCCATGCTGTATTCTTGATAAACAGGCAACCTACTAAATACTTATCTAATGAGAGCCCTTACTATGTTCTGTACAATAAGATTCCCAATATTACTAACCTAAAGGTCTTTGGATGCTTATGTTATGCTTCTACCCTTACCTCCCAAAGGAAGAAACTGGATCACAGATCAAGAAAGTGCATTTTTCTTGGTCTGAAGCAAGGAGTAAAAGGTTACATCCTAATGGATGTTAATACTCATGAAGTTTTCTTATCAAGAAACACTATATTTTATGAACATGTTTTCCCTTATAAAGATGTTGTCAAAGACAATAATTGTCCTAGGGAAAATTCTGAACCAAGGCCTATCATTGACAGAATTTACGCCTCCACTGATGTTGACAATACTCTAGACATAGGTAACCCTGTTTCTAGCTCTGCTCAACAAATGCATCAAACCCCTGTGAATAATTCTGTGGAAAATTATCCTAGTGAAGACAACAGCTTTGAACCTATTAGCATTTCCAATGAGCAATCCTCTTCTAATAGTCACACATATAGCCCCACTGATCATAATGAATCTAATTTACCTATGCCTAGACAGTCCCTTAGACCCAAACAAAGGCCTAATTACCTACAAGACTATCACTGCTCATTGATTACTGCCACTGACATAAAGGCTCCTAAAAGGATTAAATCCTCCACTATCAGATACCCCTTAGAAAAGAGTTTGTCCTATGACATACTATCTAATGACCACAAAAGATATTCTATGAGCATCTCATCCAACACTGAGCCTGCAAATTATAAGGATGATGTAAAGCATGAATGCTGGAGAAATGCTATAAAAAAATGAGCTTGATGCTCTTGAAGAAAACAAGACTTGGATCATAACTAGGTTGCCCAACAACAAAAAAGCCATAGGGTGTAAGTGGGTTTTTAAAATCAAGTATAGATCTGATGGGAGTGTTGAGAGACACAAAGCCAAGCTTGTAGCCAAAGGCTTTACCCAAACCGAAGGAGTGGATTTTCTGGAAACCTTTAGCCCTGTTGTGAAGATGACAACCATAAGAGTCATCCTCTCATTAGCTTCTACTTATAAGTGGCACCTCCACCAATTAGACATAAACACTGCCTTTCTTCACGGGGATTTAAAGGAACAAGTTTTCATGAAAATCCCTCCAGGCATTGATACTGAAGTTCCAGGTCTGGTTTGTAAGTTGGAAAAGTCCATCTATGGTTTAAAACAAGCAAGCAGGCAATGGCATGATAAGCTTACTAATTTCCTTATGCTCTCTGGCTATACTAAATCTAATGCTGATTATTCAATGTTCATAAAATCTTGCAAATCTAGTTTCACTGCTATACTTATATATGTTGATGATCTCATATTGACTGGAAATGACATGAATGAAATTGATAAAATGAAACATTCTCTTGATTCTGAATTTAGCATAAAAGACCTCGGGAAATTGAAATATTTCCTAGGTATGGAGATTGCTAGATCTACACAAGGTATTCTCCTTTACCAAAGGAAGTATACCCTTGATCTTCTGCAGGAAACAGGAATGATGGCAGCTAAACCTTGTTCTACTCCTATGGAGTACTCTACCAAATTGATTCATTCCAAACTTGGTGATCTCTTATCTGACCCTAGTACATATAGAAGGCTAATTGGTAGACTTGTTTACTTAACTCACACTAGACCTGATTTGAGTTTTGCAGTAGGACATCTAAGTCAATTTCTGGCTGCACCAACTAATGAGCACCTAGAAGCAGGCATGAGGATTCTGAGATACATAAAATCCACCATTGGCATTGGAGTTTTCTTCCCTTCCAGCAGTGATTTCAAAGTAAAGGGATACACAGATTCTGACTAGGGTGCCTGCATAGATACTAGAAGGTTTGTCTCTGGATATTGTTTCTATCTAGGCAACTCCCTCATTTGTTGGAAAAGCAAAAAGCAGAAGACAGTTTCAAGGTCTTCAGCAGAAGCTGAATACAGGGCAATGGCCCTTGCAGCCTGCGAAGCACAGTGGATTGTTCACCTTCTTCATGATCTTGGAGTGAATGATTCTGGTCCTATAGCCTTGTATTGTGATAACCAATCAGCCTTATACATTGCTACTAACCCTGTCTTCCATGAGAGGACGAAACATATAGACATAGATTGTCATTCAGTTCGTGACAGAGTCAAGTCAGGGATTGTTCATTTACTGCCCATTTCCACAGATTCTCAAGTTGCTGACATATTCACAAAGGCTTTATCTCCTTCTCTTTTCAAGAAATGTCGTTCCAAGCTTGGCATGTTTGACATACACATGCCAGCTTGTGGGGGACTATTAGAAAGTGACATTCTTGATCAAAACATTATTGAAGACAAAGGCACAAAGATAGAAAAAGATGAAGAAATAACTTAGCCTTTTTCTTATTGTTCTTTTTCTGGTTTTAGTTTATTGAGCTTTGTTTTCTTACTAGACCCATTTTCTTTTTCTGTTTTCAGTTATTCCCTTTTTAGGTTGTTAGTGGAGTTTGTTGGTAACAAACTTTCTATAAGTAGCTAGTTGTGTTAGTTGTTAAACTCAATTCAGTTTTATCCTTCAACACAAATTGATATGCATTGTTTTACTTACTGATTCAAGTTCTTCATTCTTTTATTTCTTTACATTCAAAGATTCATCAATCATAGATAGCCATAGGTTTAATAACTAGTCTTCCTAGTAGTGAGTTACATTTCTCTTTGACTAAAAAATTAGTATTTTGTCGTGAGAATGGATGAACAATGTGAGAATATGCCAACATTTGGTTTTGGTCCATTCTTACCCTTAAAATCTGCATTAATGAACTAGGAAAGGTTGGTTATCATATAACTATAATGTTGTCCACGAGAGTTCCTTTACCTTTTGTAAGATTATTCATCCAACTTAGAAGGTTCTTGGTCAGCACATTCGAGATGGATATAGATTTGTTGTCTCAAATACTGTCTCGAGTCCTATCCCAGACTAATGAAATCATATTAAAAATTAAATATTCACTATTATTTTTTCTGTTTTAGTTCAATATCATTAGTCTGAGATATGTCTGGATACGATTTGGGACAAGAGATTTTTATTATTTCATTTCCATGATGATATATGAAGTGTGGTTCGTTACTGTATATAATATTAAAATAAAAGAAAATGTAAAACAAATGATGCATTTGTGTATTGCTATTTATAAATAGGTGATGAGCCTGCAAGATTTTCACGTGATAATTAAAGGGTTGAAGTGATACTTCACTGCCAATTAGTTTCAATTATTCATGTGGTACCTACGCTGTGAATTGCAGTGATGCAATAGCTTTAACACATTTTTTGTCTCATTCACACTTTTGCAGTTTTCATTTCTTTATTTTAGCAAATAGGGGTCATTCTAGTTGAGATGAGAGCCCTCTTTTTTTTTAAAATTTTAAAGATAAAATTGTCTTATTATAACAAATATAAGGATATAAATATTATTATATATGATTTTTTTTACTATCACTTTTTTCTTTGATATCGGAGAAGAGTTTCATTCAACAATGGCCAAGAACTCCTTATTTTCTTTTGAGTTAAAAAGATTAAGTCAAAAATTTATTCATTCACTTAATGATGATAATAAAACATGTCATTTCCCTTTCAAATCACGCATGCCATTTGTAATAATCATGTAATTTACATGAGATAATAATTTAATCATAACCGGTTTTTTTATAAAAAAGATTAAGAGTATTCACTTCCAATGTTGATAGTTGTAAGACTCGTCAAGAAAAGTTATCCTTAACATTTAATATATTATAGTTAGTATAAGATATGTGGAGCTTTGAGCTTATTTTGTCCTCACATGAATGAAGACAAATTCTTATGTGAGCAAAACCATGAGTCCTCCATGTGATTTGTGCCTATATTTTTGTCTTCAATGTTTAGTTTTTATTTTGTACATATACGGAAATAAAGACTAATGAATGCATGTATAATACATAACATTTGTATTTATTATATGGGAATAAAGTGTTTTCTCATAATATAATTTTTTTCTCCAACCAGTAAAAATATGAAATGTGTACTATTTTGTTTAGTTTTAGAAATATTTTTATAGAAAATAATTTAATAGAACACATGTCATGATTTTAATAGCTAGAGGAGATAACTTATCTCCTCATACCAGGAGATACTTTATTCTTTTATTATGAATACTAAGTAAATACATTTGTATTATATACTTAAATATAGAATCTTCTATTCGGCATAAATATAAAAACAAGCACCTTAAAAACAAAATAAACAACATACCAAAAAATACCTAAACCCCATACTTTTCCTGACTCATAAACTGTATGTGTCATTGTTGATAATTGGTTGAAAAATGTACTTACATAAAAAATTCATAAATAAATATTTTTGACCAATCACAAATAATATATGGAGTGATAAACTTTTTTGGGGTAAAAGATGTTCCACCATTGAGAAATGGGTTTGACTCAAACAGATTTCCAAACTTGATAAAAAATAAAGCAACATTGAAAATTAGATTCCTAATTGACCCAAAATTAATGGATTTTTTTTGGGTTCATAAAATTAATTAATGGAATTTTAATAAATATAAAATGAGAAAAGGGAAATATGCAAATTAATATTTTTGTTATACTCAAATATAATGCCCTCTTAAATCCCAAATTTATTCATTCAGTAGAAAATTAATAAAACACATTCTGACATGTAGTAAAGAAAGGATCGATGGGACCACACAGCTGAATTATTTAAACATTTTGCAACTGAGAATTCCAACTTATTTTAACTCTATAGAGCTTTTCATATCAGGCATATATAACCATTCTAAGCTTATGCTTGTTTTTCCCCAATGATGCCATTTTTAATCAACATTTATTAATCCATTTGTCCCTTATAATAATGCAGAGGTAAGAATCTGGACTAGTTATATGTCTAGGTCCTGGGTCTCTTTATTCTTGTTCTCCACAATTCAATTCATCCTTAAATGGGGACCAAATTTTGTGCTTATTTTATTCATGAAGATTTAAAATATAATATTAGTGGATGGTGGTTATATAGATAAGTTTCAACTCTAAGAATGATGATTCTTGTCCTATTATACAAATTAAATGACAATTAAACAAGACAAAAAAAATAAGGATGCATTCACATTATTAAAGTTTTTTTTTATAATGTTAATGTGTTATCCATAACTCATATTTAATCAAATTGACTCTTAATAAAAGTACTTTAAATGAATGATAAAACTATGTTAACTGTGTATAAATTTTTTACACTTACAGTATATAGATATTATACTCATTAAAGAATAGTACACCTATTTACTACATTTTCTAATTTTAAATGTTTTTTCTTATTGAATTTGTAATTTGTCAAGACATATTCACAAGCACGTTACAAGAGATAAAATTAACTTATCATTAATCGGAAGTCAATTGAATTTTGGTCTGAATCAAATAAAGATATAATTGAATACAGAACTTTACATGTAACGAAATTGACAGGTCAAACAAGAGATCTTTGTAAGTTTAGAGTATTCTCAAACAAATGTAAGAGGTGCATAAATAATTAACGATAATATGGTTGAAGCCCCTTGGATAAATATCGATGTTATTGTAAAATAAAACCGAATTATAGTAAAATACATAAACTACTCTAATATTCATCAAAGAATACTGGATGCAATTGATTGAGTACAGCAAATACTAGAACTATACTGAACAAACTGTAGTATATGTATGAAACAAAAAATTGTTTTGAGAGAATTTTTAATTTGAGCACGGATAAAAATGCTCTTATTAGTCAATTCCGCCAATGGGTAGATGGTGTCTGGAATTAGAATACATTTCAAAAGAAAGAATATTTTGAATGAGAGAAAGTTAGGATAAAGGAGTTGGTGATCTGATAAGTGTCACGACTTTGAAAGAGGACATAGAAGGTTATTGGAGTTGGATTCATGATGCATCTAGCACTTAAACAATTAAATCAGCTTACAAAATTATCTCGCAAATGAGTGACTCGGGAGTTAAGGACATAAAATTGCATCTTTTGATTTGGAAGTCTGGGACATTGTTGAAGACCTAGGAGGATTATGCAGGATAGACTTTCGTATAAGTTAAACTTAACTAGTCGCAATGTGAGTGATAATGGGCGGAATTTAAAGTGCAACTAGTGCAATGCTCAAGAAAAATTAGTGGATTATATGTTTTTTCGTACAACTTCTCTTACTAGGTAGGGCAACAAATCTATAGGTGATCGGATTTTTAGTCGATGTTCCCTTCAAATGGAAAATCACACTTATTACTGCAACACTCAATCGTAGTAGAAGGTAGAAACTTGAGGAATGTATTGTTTGTTATATGGATGACTCGAATTTGGATTCTTTGTATTATCATGAATGAACTTATTTTTAACAAAGAAACTGTTTTGGAGGATATTATGGATGAGATAAAACTCAAGGCTTGAATCTGAATCGAAGAAAGACATAAATATACTAATATGTCTTTATTTGAGTAGACTTCCCATCCAGCCCTAAGCTTACATTATTATTGTAGATAAGTTAGCTTTTTATAGGGTTTTGTGGAGTTTCCTATATTGTTTCACTTGACTTGTTTTGTTTTTATTGGTAAGGATAGGATGTTGTTTTGTACCATTAATCTCTTGTAAGTATTCTTATTCTTAATTATAAAAAAAGCAAGACACCAAAACAAATATTGAAATCTAATTGTTCCTAATGCAACCCAAAAGAATTCCAAGGAATAGATACATCATGGACCGATTTTTTTGTTGTTGTAAAAAATAAATGATTTGATACTCATACAAATAATTTGTAAGACCGTTAGGATTGAGGGAGGACAAAAGTAGGAAAAATTGCAAACAAATGGGCCAAGAAATATATAAAAAATCATAAGAAGCATTCAGTATTGCATTTTGATCCAAAAACTTAAATAGTTTTGACATGCGGATCAAGTCAACAAGCCCATTCCCTCCGCCCACGGCAGGAGGGCAAGAAAATTGTATCAATTAGCTCATTCACCATGTCTGTTTCACCTATGGGCTGACCATTAGATATGTGCAAATCATACATTTATATTTTTTATTCATATTTTCTCAAAACAAATCTTAAATTTTAAATTTTCAAGGTTATTTCTAATTTTACTTTAATGTTAATTATGTGCTATTTAAAAAATGTGATATAAGCTTCTTGTTTTAATGTTATTCGGTTTTATGTAATTTGTTTTAATTTTTTTGATTTTCCTTATTATTTTATTAAAAAGATATATTTGGCGAGTTGCGAGCCTCCATGCCCGTAATTAGGGTAAATAGAACATGATATTTTATGAATCTCTTTTACTAATAGGCATGCATATGCCAACCCTAGTTTAGATGGTCGTTGCGTGAACATGAATACGACGGCTTAAATTGTCAATGTTATCCTTAAGTCATTAGATTTATAAATTCATTTACTTCTAAGACCAATAAAACTCATAATTAACCAATATGAGAATTTTTCACGACATATTTCATACTTGAAATTCTCAATAATCCCTACATGTATTTCGAATAAGATACTACCCTTATTTCGAGTATAACAATATTATATGAAGAATTACGAATACAATACCAAGACAAACACATTTCATAATATATTAGACTAACGTCTTCACAAAATGTTGTGGTCAAATAAAATCAAAATCAGGTCTTGACAAACAACTAACAAAGGAAAAACTACCTTGTTAAAAGATACTTGTCCACCATATCTCGAAATGCAAAGATATTTGCAAAAATGGTCAAAAGAATAACAATAATAAGTAAAGCTGATACTACTTCATGACCCAAAACCTTAAGATATTAAATATATGAGTTCATTCATTTATAAGACTTTTAGATTAGCTAAACTTAATCAATATGAGACTTCTCAACCATGACTAGTTGGCACATGGATTTATCAACAATCTCTCTCCCTCAAGAGCAAGTCATTCACGAATGGTCGCCTCCCCTCGAGCGAAAATGTTATCAAGTATTTAACGGTGACACCATATTTTGACTCAAAGTCTGAAGACGTTAGGTCATCAATGCGTCCACTTACTTATAAGGATTTCAAATTACTCAAACTTAACAAATGTAAGACTTCTCCACCATTGCTAATCCAAACTTAGAATTCTCAATAATCTTCCCCTCAAGATTGAGTCATGATAAATGGTGTTACCAAGAGCCTAGTCCAACCTCAAACCGGAGCGCTTCTCAACTCCACATAGAAGTGCAAAATGTTCTTCTACAAAGTTGTACAACAATTATCTCCAACGAAATAAGATGTTTTTGTTATTGTTTCTAGATGATCGAAAATTAAAGAAATGGTTAATATATTCAAGATGATTATGTATTTATAATACCACCTAAATTCATCAAATTTCATTTGATCTAGGATGTAACATGGTTATGAAGGATGAACTCTCTCATTCCAATAAGATTTTATTCTTGAACAAAAACCCGATAGACTTATTAGTGTTGGAGGGAGGGTCCCATTGGTCTGCATGTAGCAAGAATTGAACGCACAAATTCGCCAGTCATGAGTTAGCGCTTTAACCATTCAGCTGCATATGCTTAGAGGGACCTGGTACATAGTGAATAACCAAATTCCAATTGAAATGAAATCTTTCATATAAATTAATATAATTATCATTACAATTTAGGAGGATTCGGTGAAAAACATCAATTCAAATTAGGGTTTTTGAATTGAGAGAGATCAAGAATTCTCCTCATTTCTTATATTCATCAACCCAACCTAGCCTTTATATATATTTTGAAGGCTTTCGATAGAAGGGACCTGCATATGGATTTATAATTAAATTAAGGTCTTCTAAAATACTCGATGTAAACAAATTGAGGATGTTATCTGTATCCGTGTGTGTTACACCTCTTGCACTTTATTTAATTAATCAATAGATTTGGCTTATAAAAATAAATAGACGAGTTCATAGGGCACAATTTAAAGCAAATCTTCATCACCATAAATTAAAGTCACAAACTATATAATTAAGGGAATGAACAAGTAAACTTTGACATAGCTTGAATGATGACCACTAACCATTGTGAAAAGTGAAGACTATAAGTTTAAACCAGCTTTATCAAAATTAAATATGTATAGACGTAAATACTTTTTTCTTTTCATGTGGACAATATTTTTTGGTCTTATTATTATTTTTTATAATGTTGTGATAAGTTTTTTCACTAAAAACAAATGAGTGGAGGATCTTTGATCTTCCACGTGATCTTAAATCTTATTCAGAACAAAGACTAAAGTACTCAAACAATAAGAAACCCATCGAATAAAAAGGTTGAGGCACGTAACTACGTCAAAAATATCAAGGGAATCATACAATAGTAGCAGCCTAGTGTAGGACAATAGCAAAACATGATCATTGAATTTATTTAACTATTGTGTTATATATATTTTAGCTATCTTAAACGTCCCGGTCGAAATATAGCTTCCAAATTAAGTTTCGAATTAGTGGATGCTGTCAAAGGGAGTGACGATGCCATACGCAAAAAGGAAGAGACTTTGTAACGACTAATCAACAAGAATTATCAAAAGTAAGTTCTGGGAATTTAGAATTGCGAAAAGAACATAGAACAAGTTTCAGTACTTATTACAAGGGAAATATCAGAAAGAAAGATAAAAGAGGTAATATGACATCAAGAGAAAAGATGTTATCACATAGAATATCCAGTCATTTCGCATCCTCATTCTACACATAATCTTTCCATTTAACATTCTCCTTCCTGACATGCCCACTTTTCGTGTGACCTCCGCCCCATGATCTACAACCACATGTTCATTTGATATAACTAACTCCTCTTTCTCTCTGTCCATAACAGAATTACCCACACCATCCATTATTTCATTTTCACATGTTACAATTCTCCCTCCATTGAAAGCAACCTTGTCCTCAAGGTTGAAATGAGGATAAGAACTCTGAAATTCTTCTAAATTTTCCTAGGAAGCTTCCTTGTCTGCACCTGCATCCCACTGAACCAAAACTTGTGGAATTTCTTTGGAATTCATGACAATCACACGAGACTTCAATAAATGAATTGGTTATAAAATTGGACCTTCTTCAGTAGTAGTTAAAGGCAACAGAAAATATTGTAGTTGAGAACTACCTTTGAATTTCTTTAATGTCGAAATGTGAAAAACATGGTGGATTTTGGCTGATTCAGGCAATTGTAATTGATAGGCAACCTCCTCAATCCGTTTAATAACTTCGAAAGAACCAAAGTACCTCAAACTGAGTTTGTGATTCTTTCGTAATGCCATGGAATGTTGTATGTAGGGTTGAAGTAACCAAGGCCAAATCACCGACTTCAAATTTGAAATTCCTTCTCTTCTTGTCAGCCTGCATTTTCATGTAGTTCTAAGCCTTCAACAAGTTGTCTCGAAGTTGTTGGAGTAAGTGACCACGCTCGTGTAAAGCTTCCTGAACTGTTTGAGGTCCTTACAATGGAATTCATATCTGACTATTGTTGGTGGTGGGAGACCATACACAGCTTGAAACAGAGACATTTTGAGACTATGATGATAAGAACTATTATACCAATATTGAGCTCATGGAAGCATCTTGACCCATGATTTTGGATTATAAAAAAATGAAGCATCGTAATACATTTCCAACGTTTTATTCAGATTCTCAGTTAGTCCACCCGTCTGTGGATGATAAGAGGAACTCATAGCAAGTTTGGTACCCTGAGCTTTAAAAAGATGTTGCCAAAAAGAATTAGCAAACACACAGTCTCTATCTGAGATAATGGATTTAGGAATGCCTTATAGCTTCAAGATGTTGTTTATGAAAGCATATGCCATTGTTTTATTAGTAAAATTTGTTTTTAAGGGAATGAAATGACCAAATTTGGACAATCTGTCAATGGCAACGAAAATCATAGTGAGACTGTTGTAGGTGGGCAACTTGATAATGAAATCCATAGCAAGATCTTCCTAAATACAGTGTGGAATAGGCAAAGGTTGAAGTAACCCAGCTGGCATAATATTCTCTACCTTTGCTTATTGGCAAATTGAACATTCCCTAACAAAAGTTCTCATCTCTTGTTGCATCCTCGACCAAAAGAACTGAGATGTTATTGTAGCCAACGTTTTTGTCATTCCTACATGACCACCAGTCTTAGAACCATGGAATTCTTGCATCACTTTCACTTTGAAAGTCTGATCAGAAAGGATCAGAATTCGTCCCTTATACAATAATACACCTTGCCAAATTTTATAATATTTATTGTGATTCAGATTAGCTAAAACAATATCATATAAGGCCTTAATGTCGGGATCTCTACCTTACAATTCAATCAAATCCTCCAACCAAGTGTGTATAGGTTGAGACCAAGCTAGCAAACAACTTCTGGACAGGGCATCAACAGGAATGTTCTCCCTTCCAGGTTTATATTGAATGGTGAAATCAAAGCCTAAAAGCTTAGGCAGCCATTGTTGTTGTTCAGGAGTTTGTAAAGATTGCTCTAACAATTCCTTTAAGCTCTTTTGGTCAATTTTTTATAACAAATTTATGGCCCAAAAGATAGTGCCAGAATTTTAGTAGAGCTTCAGTTATTGCGTAAAATTCTCTTGTATAAGCATATTGCTTTTGCATCCTAGGAGACAATGTTTTTTAGAAGAACGCAATTGGGTGCGTATTTTGACTAAGAACCGCACCAATCCCATAACTAGATGCATCAGTATCAAGTATGAAAGAGGCGTTAAAATTCAGAGAAGCCAAGACAGGGGCTATAGTCATTGCTTGCTTCAGTTGACAGAATGAATCAGTGGCAGCCTGAGACCACTTGAAAGAATCCTGCTTGAGTAAATCAAATAAGGGTGCAGCAATTGTGGCATAATGTTTAACAAATCGTCTATAATAGCCGGCCAACCCAAGAAAACCCCTAAGTTACTTCACATTTGTAGGTGGAGGCCATTGTTGGATAGCTTCCAGTTTCCCTATGTTCGTAACAACACCTTCACTAGAAAGTGTATGACCCAAGTATTCGATTTTTTGAACCCCAAATGAGCACTTAGAGAATCGAGCATACATTTTATAACTCTATAATATCTTCAAAACCGACTCCAATTACCATAAACGATTTAACCAAGATGAACTATAGATCAAAATATCATTAAAAAAACAAGAACATACTTTCTCAAAAGACCTTTGAAGATGTCGTTCATAAGACTTTGAAAAGTGGCTGGAACATTGGTCAATCCAAATGGAATTACTAACCATTCATAATGGTCATGATGAGTTCGAAATGCAGTTTTGAATCTATCGGCGGGGTGCACTAGAATTTGATGATAACCAGATCTGAGGTCTAGTTTAGAGAAAAAACATGTCCCAAACAATTCATCAATTAACTCATCTACCGTAGGAATTGGAAATGAATCTTTGACTGTAAATGCATTAAGTGCTCTATAATCTGTACACACTCGCCATGAACCACCTTTTTTTTAATTAAGAGAATTGGAGAAGAAAAAGGGCTCTTGGACGGCTGTATGAGTCCTTCCTTCAACATGCCTCCCACCAATTTTTCAATCTCCTATTTTTGACTATGAGGATACTTGTAAGGTTTAACCTTAACAGAGTTAGAGCCTTCCAGTAATGGAACAAAATGATCATGAGACCTTGGAGGAGGGAGTGAGGTAGGTGTGGAGAACACCTCCCTGTAATGCTGAAAAATGATTGCCAATTCAGGCTGGATATCCAAAGGTAATTCCAATAATAAAGAAGAAGGAAGATTGTCCTCAAGTAACTGCATACTGAAAATTTCTACAATGGAATTAGTGTGCATCATGCGCCTCATATGGTGGAGTTCAGCTTGAGAAGGAAATAATTCTTTATCTCCTTGAAGGGAAGTAAATTTGCTCTGCCACAAAAAATTCAACTGCATGGTGTCATAATCAGCAATATGAGAGCTTATAGTCTTAAGCCAACTAGCTCCTAAAATCAAATCTACACCCGAGATTGGCAATAAGGAAACTGGTATCTGAAAAGAATTTCCTTGAGCATGCATAGTGAGTTGGTGTACCAAACCCTCAGCAGTCATATAATTCCCATTGCCTACCATAACCTTGAACATAGGAGTCGGTGCAATATGCAATTTCAGAAACATGGCCACTATGGGTTGAAGGAAATTATCAGAGCTCGCGCAATCAATTAAAACACTAATAGGAAGTTGACCAATGTGAGCCATAAATCTGATAGTGCCTATGCTCGTACCACCTTTTAATATATCCAGAGATAAATAGTGATCCTTAGAGATTACATGTTCATCAGAATCAACCATAGAGTGCACCTCTGATTCCCCTAAAACATATTCATCCATGTTCTCCTCTAATTGTAAAAACAACATTTGTCTATTAGTGCACTCGTGATTAAAAGAGAACTTCTCATCACAAAAATAACATAAGCCCTTGTCTCTGTGAAGCTGCATTTCAGGAGGTCTAATTTTCTTCACATTTAGATTTCTCAAGGGTTGGCCCGCAGGAGTGGGTAAAATGCCAGTGGATTTATTCCGAATAGTAGATATGGGCAATTGAGTAGTAAGACTAGAACTATGAGAAGTATGAGATGCTATTGGAAAGTATTTATGAGTGTAAGTAGAATTAATTGCCTTAGACACGAGTGTGTATCTTTCCTCATAAAGTCGAGCAAGCGCTACTGCATGTAGCAACGTAGGGGGAGCCATAACCACAACGTCACGTCTGATTTCTTTTTGCAACCCACCTATAAAGCAATTTAACAGAGTCTCATCATTTAAGCCTATAGATCGATTAGCCAAGACCATAAACTTAAGTTAATAATCGGAAATAGAACCTGTTTGTGTCAACTTGAACAATTCGACCATTGGACAATCATAAGGAGAAGGCCCAAATTGAGATTCCAGCGCTATGGTGAGATTCAACCACGAATTGATTGTAGAGATCTTGTGCAACATTTGAAACCAATGCACCACATCCTTATCAAAATGCATTGATGCAATGTCAACGCGTGAAAAATCAGGAGTGTTGTGGTAAGTAAAAAACTTCTCTGCCTTAAAGATTCATTCCAACACTGACCTTGTGCCATCAAAATGAGGAAAACCAAGAAAAATTTCTCTGACTGGTAACACCGCATTTCCTGAATGAACATTGATATGGTTTGGGTTCGATTGGCTTCCACCATTGTGAGAAGTGTTTTGCAATATCTGTTGTAACGCAAGTTGAATCTGATTCATACAGTCATTATGCTCGTGAAAGTGATTATTCATCGTCTGAGTTAAACGATGAAGCTCATCCGAATGACCTGTCACTGTAGCTTGTAGATTCTTCAATCTTGTATTCTCAATCATGGAAGCTCAATGAAAGCACCATATGTAACGACTAATCAACAAGAATTATCAAAAGTAAGTTCTGGGAATTTAGAATTGCGAAAAGAACATAGAACAAGTTTCAGTACTTATTACAAGGGAAATATCAGAAAGAAAGATAAAAGAGGTAATATGACATCAAGAGAAAAAATGTTATCAAAGAGAATATCCAGTCATTTCACACCCTCATTCTACACATAATCTTCCATTTAACATTATCCTTCGTGACACATCCACTTTTCTGTGTGACCTCCGCTCCATGATCTACATCCACATGTACTAACTCCTCTTTCTCTCTGTCCATAACAGAATTGCCCACACCATCTGTTATTTCATTTTCACTTGTTACAGACTTATAGAATAGCAAAGACAAATAGAACTTTTGTACATTTTCATTAATCCATGAACAAGATCAGGATCTATATTTGTTTTTCCACTCTTTATTATATAATAAAGAATAGAAAAAACAAATATAAAAGAAAATAATAATATAATTTATTCCATTTTCTAGTTTCTTTTTATACAACTAGAGCCTGTCCATGTCAATATTTAGCTGAACTCTTTTTGTTACGAAGCATCTTTGTTTTGTAGGTCTAGTGCGAGAAAAAAAAATTGGGCTCCTAATTTAAATAAAACTTGGATGTTAAGCAATTTAATTATGCAATATTTTGTAATAAATTTTGAATAAAAGAGTTCTGATACAAGTGTGAGAATACAAAATTTTTCTGGATTCGACCGTGTTACATATTATGGACTTGAGTCTAATATATTTTATGGTGTATTTTTCTTAATGAGTGTTAAATTGTCTCATATTTTTTACTTTAGGTTAGACCATATTTCAATTATACATCAACTATATCGTAATATAAAACAACAATCATTACTATTAACATAATACTAAGTGCCAAATTTAAGCATAAAGTAATAATAATTGATAACACAAAAAATTTCAAAATGAATAAAAATAGTAATATAATTGTGATATAGAGATAAAATCAGTAAAAAAATATTTGGGTTGTCATTACTTATGAGCCATGTGCGATGCACTTGACGCTCAACCATAAAGGTCGGTCCTGATGAAAAGACTTGGTTGAGAGAAGATAAATCTAATCTTTGAGATTATGGGTGAGCATGAGTCGGGTTGGGTCAGGTAAAGGCTTGTCCCTTACCCGATCCGAACTATTGCTTTGGTCGCTTTTTGAACCTGGAGCTAATCCGACCCTAAATGCCAACAAGGTTAGCTTATTTTAGATAAAAAAAATTAATATTACTATATATACAATTTCACATATAAAATGACACGTGTATATATATATTGTTAGGTATCAGTGGTTACAATACACCTAGAAGGGGGGGGGGGTTGAATAGGTGTCGCGGTTAGAATTACCGCTTTTCGCAAATCAACACTTAATGCTGAATCAACCCTATTTAATCGATTAAGGAGAAGAAGATAATTGATTATATGCACAATCTTAATCGATTAACACAAAGAACAGTTTTAAACAGAAACAGTTTTAATCGATTAACAGAAACAGGATAATCGATTAACACAGCAATATTAATCGATTAAACAGAACCAGTAAGCAATTACAGAAACGATTAAATGCGAAACAGATAACCGATAACAGAACGAATACAGAGCTTACAAATTTGTATATCAAAATAGCTTGCAGCACAACAAATGAACAGAATGTATTAGTTGAATCAAATATACAAATTAATCGATTGAAAACAGTAAAGAGAGAGAGAGAAACAAATCCTGCAACTCGAATTTTTATCCTGGTTCGTTTGCTGTCCACTGCAAACTACATCCAGGCCTCCCGGCTGACTTGGGAGATTTCCTTCACTATAATCGAATCAATGTAATTTACAAACACATTATCCAATTACAACACTTAGCAAATGACAAGAAATCAAAGAAACTATCCAATGGTTTGACTCCCTTCCTACCGATAAAGAAAACGTTTCTTTCGGCGTAGCCCCAGCCAAAGAATCTCTCGTTCTTTCCTTTTCTTACACTCTAAGCTATGAAGAAACACACAATCTCTACTGGTGATACGACACCAAGAGATTCCCTTTCACAACAATTACACAAGAATTACAAGAGTAATATTAAGCTATACCTAAGCTCAAATACAACATGAAGGCTTTACTCTAATGCACATTTAACACAAACACATGTGAAATGACAAGTATTAGTTATGAAAACAGAAGTTACAGAATCATAAAATTCATGAAAAAACGCATCAAAATATGCATGAACATGTGAGGGAAAACGTGAGAGATTATAACATGAAATGCACTCAATCCTAAAGCAAGGAATCTCTCATTTCTAAACTCACTAATGCAATTAACAAATAGATGCAGCAATTAACACGTAGAATGCTCTAACTCTCTAATAAATGCAACATGCAACTTATGAGATTAATTCTGAAAACGCAGTTTATAAAGAATCAGTCCAGAACCCCAGATAATCGATTAAATACCTTCTTAATCGATTAACGGGACTAAAAATCATAACTGATTCTGTTTTTCAGTTTTTCAGTTTCAACAATTTAAAAAATCAGTTAGGTTAATCGATTAACGTAAACCTTTAATCGATTAACTGCATTACAAAAACGTGTTCCAGTGGCAACCACTTTACACAGCAGTTGGGTTAATCGATTAAAGGTATGGTTAATCGATTAACACTAAATAAAATATGTATTTTCAAATAGAAAACATCAAATATGTTATGCACTTAGATAATACATGTTTGACACTTAGTTTTATGCCTAGAATGCATATATACATGTATTTATGTAATGCATGAACATATTATCAAATGAACATATCTCATGGATGAAATGATTTAAAGATAAATGCATATGAGACATGTTTTAGGTGCCCTAAGCCTTCGACTCAACTTAAACTAGAAACTAGTCTAAGCCTAGTACCAAATAAAAGACTCAAGCACGTTGGATTGTTGGTTATCTTCAAGCACTTTTAGGCACACGTTGTCCTCATCAAAACCATGACGTTCAAGGAGAGCTTTCCAAAGTGTTCCTCTTGACATGCACACTTTCATATATATATATATATATATCATGAAAACATAGATAGTCAATAATACTTTCAACCAAATAAATGTCATTACTTTGTATAAAATTGAATATAAACACATACATGTATAATGAGTGGGTGACCTTGAGACGACTTGGACCAGGTGATGTGTTCCCTACCCGACCTTAAATATTGACCGTGTCTAATTTTTGAACTCAAACTGACTCTAGATCCAATGAAACTAGATCCTATTTAGGTCTGATTATAATCGGGTCATACTGAGTAAACCGGTAGGGTTGGATCATGCTCACCCCTACTTATGATAGATGAGAAGGATGGTCACCCAGGAGCCACAAATTACGATGATATGGGTTTCCAAATATTTTGTTCTCCAATTATTGGTAAGTGTGTGGATGAGGAATATGGATATGTTATTTTAAACAATGATCTAAATCATATTCTGCACCAAAGAAAACATATTACGTTAATTAAAAGAAATAAACATTTATTATTGTTTTTGTTTTTGATTCAATGTCATTGACGTGAGACAAGATTTAGAATATAATTTGGGACAATAAATCTTTATTCGTGGATCAATTATACAGTAAATTTATTTTGGATTTTCAATTTTAAGAGTTGCAATGAATGAAGTTTTTGTCTTATTTTTTAACTTTTAAATTTATATATGCATACTCCTTTTTCATTGTATTGTTTTGTTAATAAAAAAGGGTTTCCAAAAATTAGAAGGGCTATATACATTCTTTTTTGGCGCTAGGTCGAGGAAGTGTTAGGATCAGGCCAGGTAGATGTAACATCAACTTTAATAATTTATATTCCTCAAGTTGAATTAATCTTTAAAGTATGATGATAGAATATTAACAAAATTATAGCCTAAAATAGCAACATAAGAAAACCTAGATAGTGAGCTAAAAGTGGTAATAGTAGAAATTATAAGTTGTTAAGTAAAATATAATGTTTTTATGAAGGAAAAATGATATTATTAAATAAATTGTGTCATTGCTATTAATATATTGAATGTGTATAAATTTTTATATTAACGGTATAATATTACTATGAAATATTAATTAATCAAACACGTTTATTTTTTTACTTACAATTTCTTAGCAATATACACAATAATAAATAAGGTATAAGGTAGAAAACCTTACACTAATCATCATCATATAATAAAAGCAAACCCTTAAACCAATACCTATTAATGGCAATTTTGAGTGGTTGAATTCTGTATTCGGTGATTAATTAAGATCTATCAGTCATTGAATTTATACAATTTTAAAGTCACAATCACTTTGTAGTTGCAAAAACATTCAAACCTGTAACCTACCTTACAGTATTTATTCATATTATTGGTACAGGGATAAAGGAAATGAAGTGATTAACCTACCAATAATTAAATAATATAAATTAAAATGTATATTAAGTAAGTAAATCTTTATCCATTTGTGTTTATGGTGAAAGAGTCCCTTTCAGTACTCCAAATTCCTTGTTCGTTTTGTTTATGCTAAATTCATATTTTAAATCATATATATCTTCAAAACATAATTTTATTAAATTGAATACTACTATCATATAAGACAAACTCTCACCACCAATTTCATATATTTGCATTACACTTCAATAATGATATATCATCAATAAAATTAACTTACAATTCTCCTACATATTATGATGATGACATGTATTAACTATAAATCACTCATTAATAAAATAAATATGACAATTATAACACATGTCATCATTATTATTTACTATATAAGAACCAACTAGATATTAATTTAATAGTATGAATTTTACTATATCCTAAAATAACTAAAAAGTTAAGAGTTTAATTCATGTGCGGAACAGTTGAATACTTATTTATAATTGTTAGATAATTTAATATATATAACTCATAGTGTAAGTATTTTTCACACTATCAACAAATTATTCACATTTGATTTATTAATTATTATTAACTTTCAAATAAAAATAATACAAATCAATAATAAAAAACTTTACATAATCCATTAGATTTGTTTAGAGATAATAAAAACATGTAAAAGTTATTAGAGTTAGAAACAAAATAGCTATAGTAAGGATAGTGAGGCAATGAGAAGAAAAGAGTGAGTGGCAAAGCATAAACACAACACAACACAACACAACAGAACAAACCTGTTGTGGACCCCAAAACCTTGTACGGATTGTCTATCACCATCCATGTCTTTCTCTACTCGACAACGCATAGTACCTTGTTTCAATCCTCCAATCCCAACTCGACAAAACATTGTACCAAACACAAAACCTAGTTCACTTTCTCTTTCTTCTTCTTTTAGTTTTTTTATTATTATTTCTTTTCATCTTCTCATTTATTCTCTTATTACTTTTTCTTCACCATGGGAACTATCTATTTAAGTAACATTTCACAAAAATAGAAAGATACCTATAAAATGCTAAGCTATACATAGCAACCCTCTTACTTATTCAGCTCATTTCATACTTTCCCTCTTTGTCTTTGTTAAGGTAAATCAATGAATGAATGAATCAAAATACTCTCTCCATTTATATTATCTCTAGGGTTTTCTTTTCTTTTCTCTCTCTCTCTCTATATATATACTATCTTTCTTGCTCATTCTTTTCTTATTATTTTCTTATTGGTTTCAATTAAAAAGGGTAAGAAAATGGGGAGAGGAAGGGTTCAGTTGAAGCAGATCGAGAACAAAACAAGCCGTCAAGTAACGTTTTCAAAGAGAAGATCAGGGTTGAGAAAGAAAGCACATGAAATTTCTGTGCTTTGTGATGCTCAAGTTGCATTGATTGTGTTCAACAACAAAGGCAAACTTTTTGAATTTTCATCTGAAAACAGGTTTGAAATTAAAGTCTCTCCATTATTATTTGCTTCATCTTTGAGTTTAATTGCACCTTATGTATTTTCTTTTTAGTTTATAGATAACATTTATTAGATGGTTACACATATAAATCACTAATTGGCATCATATTGAAAATCTCTATGTGCCAAAAAAATTATCTGACTAATATAATTAACTCTCTCATATAAGTTACTTTTCCCTTTGTCTATTATTTTGTCTGTGTTTTTTACCTCTTATTCTGTTGAAGTCACACTCAAACTAAACCAGAACTTAGTTTCTGACCAAACTGAAATACATGTATTCAGTTCAACAACTATTGCTAGTTTCATTCTTTGGTTTCAGCACCCTACTTTTTTTTCTTATTATGGTCTAACTAACTTTACTAATATAATTCCTCCCTCCAAATATTAACATTTCCTCAAATACGTGCATCTATATCTCATAATGGAAAATTTGTTTGTATTACTAATATTGATGCAGGTCTGAATTTTTTTTGGGGGTTTAGTCATGCTTAGCTCTAACATGTTGTATATAGTAGTTTTAATAGCTACACATATATACTTAGTATATATAAGTAGTTATTTAGTTTAATATTTTCTAGTAAATAGTACACAAATCTACAGATAAATAGATTAATATCAAAAGTAGACTATGAGTATAACTCTGTCATATTGGGTTAGGGAGTGAAGAAATTAGATTATGATTATAATCTAAAAAATAACTTTCTTATTTGAAGCTTTATAAAAATACTTCTTTTTCCTAAAGTAAAAGTTTATTTTACTGTCTAAGTTCGTTGTCTAAACAAACTTACATTGTAAAAGAAACTTAGAGTAGATTTTTATTAGAGTGGGATGTTTATGAATAACTAAACAAGGGTTCTTGTGTGACATATAAAAGAAGCACAAATCCTGCAGAATAAGATGTCTATAACCATAAAGTTACTATAATCACATTTTATCCTTTACGTAAATGATATTCTATATGCTATTAATAAACATTAGCTTTAGAATTAAAGTATATATCTTTCTTCTCTTACAAGAAAAGATGAAGGGAACTTATATTTTAAATCGTTTAGTTTACTAAAATTGTAGAAAAATATAGTTAATGGGATAACATCATTATGATGCGGTCACCTACAAACTTAGGTTTTTAGGAATGGTTTTATTTTTAATTCTGTCCAATCCTCTTTTCATAAAATCGTCGATTTTGATTTTACTAGGGTTAAATCATGGCTTTGGATCAATTACTTTTTCGTATCGGGTCTCTAAGCCAAATTCTTGTCTCAACATTGCCTTTTAATGGCTTCTTGCCTTCTTTTTATTGTTTTTCCTTCTTTAACCTTTTGTAACTCTTTTATCTTTTAATAAAATTTTATCTTTGCTGATAAAAAAACACTTACGTTTCATATATAATCTCCAACCTACATAATTTTTTGTATTAAATATATATTCTTAATTATATTTCCTTATAAACTTATGTTACATAAAATTCAGAATATAAATTTTTATTTCTATGAGACAATAACCAATGAAATTCTTCCCATTTAAGTAGCAACTGGTATTCACAATTGTGTTCAAGTTATTTTTTTGTAGTGAGTAGAATAATAAACTTTATTTAATTAAAGTATACTATTGGAGCAGCATGAAAATCATCCTGGAGCGATATGAGAGACAAAACCATGCAGCTCAACTTGATGGTGCTGATAATGAATCACAGGTATTAGTTTATTACATAGAATCATTCTATTGATATCATATTATAGAGATTCGACGAGGTTTATGTTGACTATTAACTGCCTAACGCAACTTAACATTTAACTCGAGCTTAAATCGAACTATGTATAGTATGGTTAGAAAGACCTAGTCCAGGTTAATTCTTCTGTGTTTTACCCCATACTTACATTGCTACATATATTGTGCACATAGAAAGATGGTAGGAATGTAAAATTTTAGATTTTATATAGATTGTCACAATCTAGCTATGTTGTGCTTTTGGAGTATTCTTTTGTTTGGCATTCAGCCAAAATAACAATTTTGATGCTGCTCTATATCACACTTTGCTGTCATGGTATTCAGAACCTTAATTAGCATTTTGCATATTAAAGAAGGAGACCTTGCTAATTATTTGGTGGGGTATGAAAAGATCGAGGACATATCCATTTAGCGTTAATTACTTGCATTGTTTTAAATTATAGACTGTAATTGTGATTGCAATATTGTAGTTATAATAGTCTCCACAACAACATCCTAACCGCAATTGCGATCGAATTGGTCGTATTTTATGGTAAACACAACGTAATCAAAGTCGTAAGTAAAATTTAAAATATTGATTACTTGTATAAGTGGAAAGTCTCTTTTAAGATTTGTACCTTTAATCTTCAGATTGCATGAGAACAACTATATTATTATGGAGAGGCTCATCCTCTATAAGCAAGCTTGGCTTGTTTTAGCATTGGTTTTCATATTTAAGCCATATTACACATATATATAATGGATATACATCCAACTTTGCCAGGGATTCAATCCATTATCTCAAATCATAAGTAAATAATGAAGATCATTTTGTTGTAGGGAAACTGGTCCTTGGAATGCTTCAAACTTACCAACAAAGTTGAGGTATTGGAGAGGAATTTAAGGTACATAATTGAATTTTCGTCATAAACTTTATCACTCCACTTTAGTGTGTTTTCTTTTGTATAACTAAGGATATCCCTTATGAAAAAGGAAATAATCCCTTTTTGGGTGCGTGTTTGTCACTCACCAACAAGTGTCGCTCATAGGAATCAAATTCATGATATTTTGGTCTACCTGATGATCTAATGAGGTCTTATACTACTAGACCAACACTTGGTTGGTACTTTAGGGTGATTACCGACAAAGTATTGTTCAAATGTCTTATAATTAACAACTAAGCATCATCAAGGCAATATTTTGCTCTCTTTATTGTTGTCTGTCTTTTATTTTATTTTCAATGAACACCATGTGAAACTACGTACTTTTCTTTCTCCCATGATCATTTCAAAATGATAACAACTTCTAGTTGATGTATGTTAGGAAGAGGATAACTTCTATTACTTGATGCAATTGATACAAGAGTGAAGTCTCTACTTGTATTAGAGCTATTCACATATTCTAGACTATCAAATTTGATTCTATTGCTGCAATATAGTACTTATTACGTAGTAGCCCACTAGAAACTTTTTGTTTGTTTTGAAGGTCACTAGAAACTAAATGGTAAGTGCCATATGTTAATAAAAAAAAGTTAATTACTAAGTAGTTCAATGATCGCAAATCTTTAATACTTATAGAGTTCGGGATAGAGATATTGACATGTGACATCAATATTTTTCTCAATCCATAACAAGAAAATGGTTCTGAACGCTATAGTAATGCTTATTTGCATGCAGTTGTAGTGTAAGGTCTAGGGCTACAAGCTAGGTATCTTATTTTACTTTTTTATACATATCTTAGGGACTTTAGCTACATCAACTTATGAGTTAACTATTTCCCCTTCAAAACAATCAGTTTTAGGATATCTTTATGAGTTAAGTTTTGGAGGGGAACGAAGGAAAAAGAAAACTGAGGAGTTATGAAATATACTAGTGAATTGGCTCCATAATCTTCTTTTTTTATTTATTTTCATCCAAAACTCAACTCGCAAATAGACTATTTAGAAAATAATAATAATAGTAATAAATAACTTATATTGTAATGAATGTAGGAACTATGTGGGACATGATCTTGATCCTTTGAGTTTGAGAGAGCTTCAGAGTTTGGAGCAGCAGCTTGACATAGCTATAAAGCGTGTCAGAAACAAAAAGGTGAAGGATTGGTTATTTTATCATTTTCACAAAAATATGAATAACTGATCAAGGAAATTCATGTATTCTGAAATTTAATTAACATTGCATATGCAACATTTGGTCTTAATTTATTTTCTGCTGACCAATTATTATGTTTTATATGCAGAACCAACTTATGAATGAATCTATCTCTGAGCTGCATAAAAAGGTAAAATTAGAGTACAAGTCATTGGGATATTGAGTACAAAGATATTATTTTTACAACTGAATTGTGACAACTTTAAATTTTATGATGCTGTAAAGATAAAAAGTAAGAGAATGTATAAATAATTTGATTTATTTTATGTAAAGTTATTAAATTTGATTTGTTGAAATAACATTATTCTATTGATTATTGACATATTAGTAATATGGTATCCTTGTAACTAGGAAAGTGTCCTTGTGTCAAACACATGTTGGTGTTAAACTAAATAATAATATATATCTTTAATTTGATTTCTTAGACATTGCTTATCAAATACATTTCATTTTTCTTAAGGTACCAAAGAGAGTGAAATATAAAACAGTAGATAATGTTTTTTTTTTTTTTGTTACTTGATGAATTGAAGTTAGAAATTATCTTTTATTTTGGACTTTTTTTGGAATCATACATATAAACTTATTGTGTGCATATGACAGGCAAGGGTATTGCAGGAAGAAAACAACAATCTAGTGAAGAAGGTAGAAGCCACTACTAAGATTTTCATGATTCCATTTTAGTCTTTGGATAAATAATTTAAAAAATCAAATTTGACATTTCTTCAATTTATTACTATAGATTAAGGAGAAAGAGAAGACACATATAGAAAGTCAACATTGTTGGCCTGAAACTCTAGGCCAAAATTCTTCATCCTTCAACTTATGTCCTCCAAATTTACAATCACCAGAAAGATTGGTTCCTTTTCTAACACTTGGGTATTTATCTCATCTCTCTCTTTTATTGACAATGAATTTCTTTATCAAATAATACAGAGGAAACAAAAGGTATATCAAAATGTTCACTTAAACAAGAGAAACCTTTCTTAACAAAGTTACATCAACTATGTTTGGTAGGAAATATTAGTACTCCTAGTATGCATGAGTTTGTTCAAGTAAATATCAATTTAGACTATAAATGACATTATTAAAAAAAAAATAGGGGGAGATGTGCAGAAGTTCATAGTTTTGAATTCATTTAAATGTTGCATTGACATATAACTGGATTATTGTATAACAAACTTAACAAATATAGAACTCATAGTTTTGAATTCATTTTGGCTTGTAAGTTAAGGTTTTCTGCCTTTCTAGGTATATTTTGATTCATGTAGTGTCTGTGGTTGAGAGGCTGTTTGATGCACATATCTTATGTACCAAAAAATGTGTCATTTATCGTGATCAGTTGAACAAAAATTGTTTCAATAAAAAAATCAACAATTGTGTATTTTTCCGACCAATTACAACAAATGACGTATGAAGTGACATACTCTTCTAGAATTTGAAGAACATTGAAAAAATGAAGCATATGACATGTATTTGATTATTCCACTTGAAACTGTTAGCTTTGCATATAAAATATATTGTCAGCTTCAAACTGCTCCTTATGAGTTTCATTTCTACTTTGCTAGAACAAACATCCACTGAATTGTTTCACTAAAGACTCATTTGAAAGTTATAAGGAAAGTAGAAACTATTGAAAACTAAATTGTTGTAAATGGAAATTTTCACTGACATACAATCTTACAACAGTAGCTACACATAGAATGAATTCTAAGCATATATATATATTTATATATATATATATATTACTAAAGCCCTATCATAAGCAATCTACATGTGAATTAGTCCCTTAAATAGTCCAATTATATCTTATCTATCATACACACATTATTGTTAATTTCAGATTATAAAAAGTGTCAAAATGGTGCAGTAGGAGTTTACAAGCATCATTAGAGGAAGTGGCTGAAGCTCAAACTGCTCCTAATAGCAACACTCTGATCCAACCATGGATGCTGCATGCATCATTTTACTAGATAAATTGGCTTGACAATGTTAATTTTTGTGACATGTGATTAAATGTTGAAGGCATCAACTATGTTATAAAACATAAATGTTAATAGCTATGTGCCAATTTTGATTATTGGTTAGTCTTGTGTATAGGATTGTGCCCTTAAGATTTGATGGTATTGGCCTTAAGGCTACATAATGCACAACTTTTGCAATGTAGCAATAGAAACAAGATGTTATTATTGACAAATAGTGCACAAAGTGGTGTTTGATTTGTTTCCTCATAAGTGTTTTCTAATGATGTTATGTTCCCTAACTATATTTGTTGCTCTCTAGTTTCTTTGAGATTGTGTCTATACTCTATGATTATGAAGCTGATGAGGAAAAATCCTTTGAATCACTCCAAATAGAGCCCAAATTTCATCAATAGTTTGATTTTTCTGATTATTTCCCTCATATTGTGTTCTTTTAATAGTAGCATTTCTTTCTTGAGCTTGACTTTTCATTTGTTATTGGTACCAAGTAACAACAAAAGTCAAATATGCATATATAAAAGATGCTAATGTTGAAACTTGAACTGCATGTTCTTTTTCTTCATGCCACACATATGTAATGTGTCACACAGTATTATAATGCCAATTGGGATGAAAATTGGATGGATTTGGATCATAATGGATTTATCCACTAATCCATATAAATCTATAAAGTAACATTTCTAAACTATCAAATTCATTCATATTCAATGAATTCTAATTCAACCATATCCAATGGATTTCAATCTATCCATTTCATTCATATATCTATTTTAATGGATTTGATTGATGGATACCCAATCCATTTTTTTTTTAATTTGAACTCAACATTTTTTTAGGGTTTAAAAATTATTATTTAATAAAGCATTTTTTTAGGGTTTAAAAATTATTATTTAATAAAGCATTTTTTAAAATTAATTTAAAAAACATTTTTAAATTTTTTATTTTAAAACATTTTTTAAAAAACCTCAATATTTAAATTTATACGTGAAAGTTCTGAAAAACAATAGTGTAGGTGAGACAAGAGATACTCTATTATGTAATCATGCATTTTTTGTATGCTCAAATCATGACACAAATGTTATATCAATCCTTATTGAGTCTTTTTAAAAGAATGCTTTGATAAAAAAGACAATATCGTGGAATGAATCATTTTATTATAAAGAGAGTAGTTTATATTACTAGTATCAAAAATGGTTTGTGCCGGCCAGTTCAACCGGTAAACAGGTGAATCGGTCTTAATACCGATATGATACAACATTTATTTCGACCACACAATTATATTGGTAAAAACGATCACGCCGACCGGTTTTCAATTGAATCATACCGGTCATACGACTGGTTTCATTTAAAATTATTTTTTAATAAAAATGATTTATTTTTACCAAAATATTTATATGAATGATCAAACACACAACTACTTCATTTTTTTATACATCTAAAATATGGTTTACAATATACATTTTTAACAAGTGGTATAAATAAAAATAATTATTGTCTTCTTTATTGATTTTTCAACATTAATATTAGTATAAATATATTAATATCTAACTTCACCATTATGCGGTTTAATAGTAAACATTGGTTGAATCGTCATATCACTATATCGGTACCTTGACTGATATAGTATTAATAACATTTGTTTATATTTTGCATATTGGGTTTGCATAGCAATGTTGGGTACGCATTTTGCTTTATGAGAAAAAAATATTTTTGTTTTTATTTTTTTAGATGGATACGATATTCATCCAAATGGATATATTCATGGATATCTATTAGATATAATAGATAAATTTGAATTCATCTATTAACAACATTATTCATTTGATTATATCTATTTAAATTCATTAGTTCTAACAAATGAATTTAAATTGATTTAACTTGGATGAATTTGGATAGATTATGGATAATTTTGCCACCTTTAAATGTCAAGTTCCAATAGGTAATCACCAACATATGGGTTATTCTTCAATACAATGACAACATAGTAGTTTAATCTTATGGCCTTGAACTTATTCAACTTAATTCTCACCACTTGCATACTACACTTTGAGTGCATTTAGTATAAATTATGTTTTTAGTTTTAATTTATAAAGTATGAGATGTTAAGTTGTGAGTTTATGTTTTAGTACCTTAATTGAAAACTGAATAAAAACTAATCTATTTTATTTGAGTAAGGTAAAAAAATTGTTTTTTACATAGTAAATTACATTAAATTATGAGGTTATTTGTTTATGTTGAAGAAGATTTTGCTCCTAACCTTGACACGATTTTGAGGAAGACACCAACATCACCAAAAAGAAGAAAAAGAAGAATACTTATAAAGACAATGAAGATTCAAGCTTGAAGATATTCAAGACTTTTGGTCTAAGTCTAAATATGTACTTCTATCTTATACTCTTAATTATACAATATTAATAATGCTCAAAATATTTTGTAAGAAAATTGAAACACTTTAAAATACTTAAAACAATTTTCAAAAATAGTGTGTAACATGTTACTTCATCTAAGTAACAGGTTACAAGTGTGAGAAAAGAGTTATCCAACTTAAAACTTATCAGAGTAATCCATTACTGTCATTGAGTAACAGATTACTAATGTTATTAAAGTTTAGTAACCGATTACTCAAAATGAGTAACCGATTACTCTAATTCGAAATTAAATAAACAGTGGACAAAACACTTGAGTAATCGATTACTCAATGTTGTAATCGATTACTGAGAGTTGTTATACATCAGTTTTTCAGATTTGAAACTCAAGAATTTTCATCCTAAACAAAATGTCTTCATTCCAAACAACTCCTACTCTTTCATAAAGACACAATGACCGATTAGAAAGCCTATTTAAAGGCCTTAGAACTCGCAATCATTAAAACAACTCTTTCATAATTTTTTCACACTTTTCTCACAACTTTCCTACACTTTTCTGAAATAGTTTTCTGCACTTCTAGCAACTTACACTCAAACTTTCAAAGTTATTTTTATGGGTTGAAGTAAAGTGTTTCAAAGTTTTGTAAACTTAAAGAGCATTATTACTAAGTATACAAAAAGAGTTGATTAGATTGCAGGTGTTATTATATTTCATACTTACAAAGGCAATCCAAACCATCATTATAATTCTTCATTCATTGTAATTAATTTCTTTCACGGGGTGTGATAAGAAAGGAGATAGAGTTACTTGGAAATGTGTTTTCCAAGAGTATAAGTATTAGTGAGTGTGTAAGGTACATAGAAATCTCGGGGTGAGATATAGTAATTACAACTCATAATATTTACTGGAAAATCTCTTGTGCTGCAAGAGTACTGGACGTAGCCTTCAGTGGACAAGAAGGTGAACCAGTATAAAATCCATGTGTACTATCTTCTCTCTTACCTCTTTGATTTATTCTTGTTTATTTTCTACAATATTATCCGCTACACTTTAACTCTTCATCTTGCAGAAAAAGTGGTCATAATTTCTTGTAATTCACCCCCTCTTAGTTGCAATCTCAGTCTTACAGTTATTTGTTTATGTTACGATTATTTTTGTTACTTTTTGCACTATTTTTAAATATACATTTTTAATTTACCATCATATATATATATTTATATACTATAATTTTTTATTTTTTAATATTGCATAGCAAAGGCTAAAAAATTATATTAAAATAAAGTACAATATTAAAAAATAACATCACACACAAATAAATAGAATTTTCTAAACTTAAATTACACAATTCATAAAATAAGTAATATACCAATGTCAAGTTTATGAAGAGGTAAAATGGAAAGTGGAAAAATTGAAAAAAAAAATAAGCTAACAAAAATAAACCAGTCCATAATTTTGGAGCTTCTACTTTTGGGTCTATTTTATAAAATAAACTGAGTTTATAATTTTATTTGGTTGTCAAACATACATAATTAACATTTTAAGCTTATTTTTTAAAAAATAAATAAAAAATCTAAATTATAATCCATACAAAACATGCCCTTCAAATTTCAGATGGTTGAGTTAGTTAGCATTGCCCTGATAGTTAAGTTGCACATAAACTCAACTGAGACTGAACTTATTATATGACCAATCTCAGAAGATGAAAAAATAAACTACACTGAGTGCATTCAAAATTTGAACCTATCATAAATAGACACACAAGCCCCTCATAAAATGTTCTTTTTCTTTGTTGGGATATCCCTCACTTTTTTAGGAGGGACTAATTCACTTCTAGGTACTATATTTGTCACTATATTTGTCCCTCACAGTAAATATAACTCATATGGATTAAAATTAGAAATTTGACCTAATAAAATACTCGGGTATACTTTGCCTAACTATTAAACCAACTTCTAATTGATACTCATTATCTAATCTTATTTGTATACTGAATAAGTAAAAAAATATTTATTTTGTAAATAATTTTTCATAAGTTCACTTTGCAAAGTTTAGTTTAGAAACTTTCTATAATGAATTACATAAATAAATAAAAGAAATGAATCATGAAGCTTGAATTTCTAATTTCTAATAAATAAGTTGTCCCTCATTTTGAGAAATGTTTGGAACTGAACTGATGCACTTCTAAGCTGATTGTTTTAAGTTTCTTCATAAGTTATTCTCACCGTGATGGTTAAGTAAAGCTCTTCGGCCATGATGGTTAACTAAAGCTCTTTGTTAAGTGTCATGTTGGGAAGAAAATTTATATAATTTTGGGCACTTATAATTTAGTTATGATGAAATCCTTGTATAACGCTAAAAAATCTAGTGTAATTATTTCTTGCTTAGGAAACTTATATATGTTGTGTCATTTGCAAGTAATGAGGTGGAAGAAGCTAAAAATTAAAGAAGATTTGTGAAAAAGTTAGCATTGGTCTCTCACGCAAGCTAGAGGACCTCGTTCAAGCTAGAAAAGAGACCAAATTTTTTGTCTCGTTCTCGCTTCAGCGAGATCACCTCGCTCAAGTGAGAAAGACGGGTTCAAAACTCTGAGTCTCACGCCCAAGCGAGAGAGATGTCGCTCAAGCTAGAATAATTTTTTAATGCTGAAAATTGCTCTCTCGCTCGAGCAAGAATCTTTAGCTTGAGCGAGAAGCAAAAACTTTGAATCACATATAGGTGGTTGCACAAACGTGAAAGGGGTTCCAATCAGCTTGAAAGCACTTTCTTCATACTTTCTAGAGAGAAAACACGAGAGAAGGAGAGAAGTCGTAGAAACGACTTTAGATTTGGATTATCTTGTATTTTACATCATTCTAATGTTTTAATGTCTAGGATGAGTAGCTAATTCTCTCCGTGTTGGGATTGAAATTTAATCTTCTAACTCTTGTATTCTTGGATTCAATTCGAAAATATATATTGTTGATTGATTTCGGAAAGTTTAATGTTTGATTCTTCTTAATTTCTAGTTTCATGATCCTGGATCTAAGTTTAACTGGGAAGTTAAACCTAGAATCGAATCTAGATAATCTTTCTTGATTCATCATTGATCTAGGAATGAACAATGATGTATGAATTATTTTTACATTAGTTTTAATGCTAGATAATTGATTAAATATCCAAAGAATTGATGTTTGATGAATTATCTAAGGATTTTGTAATCAAGGAATTGATACAGATGATTCGAAGAAAATGTTGCATCAAGATCAATAACTTCACAAGTTTTATAGAATTAAATCTAAAAATTACAAAAAGGAGGAATGACGAAAGTCTATCCCAACCATATTTATTTTGTTTTAGAAAACCATTTTAAATTAACCGTTTTTTGATAACCTAAAACAATAAACAATATTATTCTTCAACTTTGTATATATTTACTCAAATTACTGTTGTAGAAAATAGTATAGATCCAAATTGCTCTCTGAGAACGATACCCAATATTTACCAGTTTCATTACTTGAACGATACGATTCACTTACCGTATTAAAAATATCAACACTCTTCGGCCGCGATGGTTAACTAAAGCTCTTCATGGTTAAGAAAGCTCTTCTCTCCCAAAATAATCACTCATTCTTGTCCTTCTAGAATAATGAATTTGATGTATTCAACATCTGTTTGCTATATTGAATTAATAGTGTTTTCTACTTCATTATCAGTTCAGTATTGGCCAAAGTTTCCATCTCAAATTCCATTTTCTTTGTTTTCCTTCACAGTATTGGCCATGTGGGATATTGAATATGAAAACAACTTGGATGAGATTAAACTTACAACAATGGTTAAGAAAACTTTTCATACTTAACTATACATAATAAGCACTTAATATGTGCTGTATTCACAGTGTTTATACTTTATATTCATTCTCACTTTCTTCTGTTGCTGCCTTAATCCACCAAACAAACCTTTTAATCAAGAGGAAGTGTTTCTTCAAATACCATCACCTAGACCAAAACAAAAAGCCAAATATATAGCCAACAAGATATCATGGTTCATGAAAGTCATACATAATTATTTAGCTCATCAATCATGAATACACTTTGTCAAACAACAAAAGAAAATATCATCCGAAATTCCGAACTCTAGCTCTCAAGTCACGGTCCGTTGTAATATCGTTTATTTATGTCTTAAATTATTGAGCATCGATACAACTGTAAGGTTATATATATTTATTTATGCCTTGTGACTTGTATGTCAAGGATTAAATCCTACAGATAGCCTATACTCTTGTGAGGGTAAAGGCTGCATCGATATACTTTTCCCAAATCCTACCAGATAGGAGCCTCGTATAATGTGTCACCCTTTATAAAATTCATGTTTTTCAGTTTTAGGCTTTTAGCCTTTACATTCTTTTAAATTTTCAAACCAGTACCTTTCCAAAAGTTAATGTTTTAAACTGTTATTAACAAGGCCTAGTGCTGACCTGATATTTGCTATGCTACCAAGCCAATTAATGGGTTTTATTCCCAGCTTTAGCAGTGCACCACAAGCATTAGGATTGGTAGAATCGGAATGGATTAATCAGTTTGTGCAAATTGGCGGTACAAATCGGTTCGCACAAATTTTCAGCATTAATAATTTATAGGTGAGAAGCACACCAGAGATATGAGATAGCCAGTTAAACTGACCAGTCTAGTTCTTCTGTGTTCTCACTTCTCAGAAAATCAAATTGATGTATTCTATATATATGTCATTGCTGATGAACAGAAAATCACTTCACCGAAGAAAAAACAAAGAAAATACTTTGAAGTACCTTTCCACAAACTGGACAGTTGTCACTCCTCTCCATCCACTCATAAATGCAACCAAGATGAAAATGATGAGAGCATTTAGTCATTATCTTTGGATTCTCTTTGGTGTATTCTGCAATCGAAAATAATTGTAGAAACATAAGAATCTTCATAGATCCTGTTCTCCAAATAATGTGGTTCAAGTACCAACTATAGAGGTTTGGCATTAAGCATGATACAATATAGAGCCAAAAGTTTTTTAGTGGAAGGAAGTGTGACACACTATAGAGTCTTGTCACATCATCTACATTCCACAATAAGTAAACAAAAAATGGTTTGGTGCACAAGGCTTCCCACATGCTTCCCACCTAGTGGAGTCTACAGAGAATAGATGTACAGAGCCTTGCCTCTATAAGCGGAGAGGCTGTTTCCAGGATTTGAACTCGTTACCTCTTGGTCAGTAAGAGGCAACCTTACCGTTGCACTGAAGCTCACCCTCTACATTCTACAAGAAGTATACAAAATACTTCATCCATTCCATATCTTTTGATGTTTTAACTTTTTCATGTTATTCCAAATCTTTTGATGTTTTAGAAATCCAATACACATTTATACTCTATTTTCCAACTATATCCCTATTTTGTCACTCCACTTTTTCACTCCTATTTATCCATTTCCTTTTAATTTAGTTTCCAATGTGGATTAAATGAAGTTATTTTAGTCAAATTATATCAAATTTTGACATCATTTAATAGTTTCTTAAATTGTGTGCATAACTTTAAACATCAAAAGATATGGAACGGAGAGAGTAAATATCAAACATCAGAATTTCACAGTACTTGTCAAAACTTGCAACTAAGCATCATACAGAAAAGTAATTCATGAAAAATTACGTCCCAGCATCTAGGATCTGCAAATAAAAAATGATATTATTAAGGCAGAAAGAATATCTCTACCTTCAAGACAAGTTGGACAGACATCCTCCTCTTCTGATGATGCATAGACGACCCCGACTCCAGTTGTATATTTTGCTGATGAAAGTTTTAGTGGGGACTTGGAACGATATTCCTTTGATCCATCCTCACCGGCACATTCATTCCATTTGTCTCCTGAACTTAAAGATTCTGGATCGATATCTACATCACTTCTTAGAGGTTCTGATTCCTCGTTCAAATGACTTGAACCCTTCTCGCGCCTTGAGCGGAAATACCTGGGCTCTGCATCATAAGGTAAGGGCCTTGGAGGAGAACGGTACATGTCAGATAGAGAATTGTCAAGTGATGCTGTAGAGGACATGGATGCTGCCCCTTGAAGAGATGAAGGAACTGAATGCACTTCCCCTCTACGGAATATTGCTGCATACTGAAATTGTGGTACAGAGGAAAATGGTTAAGATAATACTATATCGCTTTTATCAATATCAAGATTAATCATCCTGATTCCTGAACATTGGATTTATGATTAAAACATTCAAGTCGCAGTCCACCGAATATTATGTAAATGGCAATCAGTGGATTTACCACCAAGAAACTTATATAATTAGATTAATAGATGCTGAAAATCTTTTCTAAAGTAAACAATAGGTGATTATAAATCAACACATCACCATCTGAGAAATATTGAGGATTAGGAGACATAGTTTAAGACTACTGATATTGAAAGCAGATCACCAAAGAGGTTAATTCCAGCATCCCGGCATAAAAACTTGTGTAATTTTTCAAGTTATATACCCGAAACTAAGAAACAATAGAGAAGATGGAGGTGTACACCAATGTTAACAAAAACCAGTAAAAAACAATGCATTAAGCCATGAGATAGAGCATTGCCCTTTAAGGAACCGAGAAGGGAAAACGAAATAAACCGGAAGAGGGGCAGGGAGATAGAACTTAGAAACATACCACAGCCAAGAGGTTCTGTATAAAGCAACTGAGACACACACAGTTCCTATACACAGAACTATTTGGATTTACATAATCTTCAAAATCGTCAAAACTGAAACAACAACAAACAGAACCCATTCCAGCTTCCCAATATCTTTATATTTAGCTTGAATGTTTTTCCCACTCTTCAACTGGTTAAATAAAATGAGTTAGTGCTACATGCATGATTTGAGAAAAGGAACCTCCAACAGCACCATAAGCTTGCAGAAATCCCACAGCCTCCACAAACCAGCCTCTCTCTAAAGTTCAGGTGCCCCGGAAATATGGATACGCAGACACCGTTTCCTTTGCTCACCTGTCAAATACACCAAAATTGCATAAAAATGCAGTGAAAGTTTTGCACTTTTATGGAAGCTATCATTCGTACAATTTCAACAGTTAAAATAGAAAAAATAAGCAACTTAATCTATGAAATTATCCTTCCAGTTACAATGTAGTTAAAAAAAGGGCAACCCAGTGCTACAAAGCTCCCGCTATGGGAAGGGTTGACCCGCCACGAGAGTCTATAGTAGGCAGTCTAACCTCGGATTTGCAATAGACTTATTCCAAGACTCAATCCCTTGACATCCTTGTCAAATGGCAACAACTTTAACCATTGCGCCAAGACTTCGTCACTCAGAGTCTATTTATTTATTATATATGATAGGTATATTTAAGTGTGAAGTTTCACATTAGATATGAGTGGAAGAGCTTATAAGTAGAAAAGACTCGTGGAACCATTGTCGTAAATCTTTAGGCTCCCCGATTGCAGGTCCAACAATATATAATTAAATCTTAAAATTTACGAAAGTCATATCCAGTTAGTTCTTCTTTAGGAACTAAATTATGATACAAGATCGAATAACATAGGACATAAATAAATTCAGCACTGAGAGTAAAGAATAATTCTAGCGGCCTAATTGCACTGAGCTTAAAATTTAACGTACCACTGAGCAATGCAGCTAATTCTCAAGCTCCAAAGCAACAAGCATATATTACCAAACGGAAAATCATGATTATAATATAAAATAAACACAAAAAAACATAAAATGTCCACTATAAAATTTTAAAATGAACATGACAAGGTTTTTTGGTTTTTACTTTTTACTTTTTTTTGCCACACACCGACAATTTCATTTGCACAGTGTTCCATCAAATTGGGTGAATTTGTTTTATTCTTTTCTTTAAAGTAAAGCTACGCAGATGCATCAACCAACACAAACATATTTTCATTGCAATTGAAAAATCATGATCAGTATTCTCATCCACAACATCAAAAACAAAAACAAAAAACAACATAGGCATATAATTGAATTTTCCATGAAAGATGAAAGAATCAACCCATAAACACATTCCAAATAGGGAAAGGGAAGAACCCCACTTTAAATTATCAAAGTAAACGGCGATCAGAAGGGTTTAAACGACAATCGGAAGTGAATTATAGAAATGGGTAAGAGGGAAAATACATAAAGATTGAATTTTTATGAAGAAAGAGTTGTTGGAGAAATGGAGAGAGAAGAACCTGGAATTTGAAAATTAAGGTAGAGTAGAGATAAATGATGAAATAGATAGGGGTGTAAATTTTGGATATTTATGTGAGATTAAAGCTACCTTCATTCACTCTAACTCTATGTATCTTTCTCACTCATTCTTTCTTGTTTTGCCTTTGCTTTGGTTTGGTGGGTGGAGTGAGAGTTAGTAGTGGAGGAATCTAACCCAATTTAATATTGAAAATTTAAGTCACACACAAACATAAACAATCACTTTTCTTTAATTTCTATACCCAACTTGTTCTATTTATGACTTAATTGAATCATAGCTTTGCTTGATTTACATCGATAAAGATTTATTCAGCTTGAAATTCAATCCAAGTTTAATATGAATGTTTTTTTTACCTCGGATTTAGTTAGATTAAAGTTGACGAACTGTCTGGTTCAGCTCATGAACGTAACGAGTTGAACTGTATCTAACTCAAGTTCAACTCATTTATTTAACGTGTTCAATTTCCAGTTTAAGTTCGGCTCATTTAGCTCATAAACAAAGTTTGTTAAGTTAAATAATAAGTCGATTTTCAAATGAATAATAAGTTTCGGTTAGTTATCCATCCTAACTTTATGTATGTACTGGATTTATAATGAATTGCATTTATGAATAATTGTTATAAATATTTTGCTATTTAGATGCAAGGTCCAATTTGCACCCTATTAGATATTAGTTATATCAATCCATATTACGTTTAAATATAAGGCTCATCCCATGGATGCATATGGAATTTAAAAGGGAGCATATAGAATCACTCTCTCATAAATAGGCTCATCATAATAAGATTATCAAACATAATAGAAATCTTTTATTGTCACTATTTTATATTACTTCTTTTAACATTAATGAAGAGTCACATTGTTACAAAATAAATTAACTTCCATTAAAACTAAATTATCAAAAAATGTAGGATTCGATATATAATAAAAATGTAAAAAGAAATTATCAACTTCAAATTTTTACTGTCATTAAAGTAATTTTTAACACTATGTAATATGATGAATTCAATAATGCTATGAGCAAAACATGTTACATGTAATAATGCAAGTAGAATAACAATTTCTTTTTTTTACTTTCTTACCATCTTTATCACCACATTATAATCATGTTAAACCTAACATAAGTAACCAAAACTTCAAAAACTTGCAAGACCATAGTATCTAAATAAACGAAATTCTTAGTTTTAGGAACTTAAAGAAATATGACACTTGAAATCAACCTGAAACTATAAAACTAAGATAGTTGAAAAGGAAATCATAAATAATAAAGACATTTATATCCTATAAAGTTATATATAAAAGTAATATAATAGTTCATTTATCATGCTATAGGAACATTTACACCTACATGGGCCATCATAACGATAGAGGTATACTATGATCCTAATAGAAAATCATGATTAGATTCTATGAGAGAACAATATTGGTTTTACCTAATAAATATATGTTGTCCCAAATCTTGTACTTCTGTGTTAATAAAAACGAATTATATTAATTAAAAAAATTTAACATTTATTATTGATATTTTTGTTTCATTATCAACTAGTTAATACAGGATTTAAGACAATAGATCTCTGTTCGGTTATAACAAACTTGATTATGTACAGATTTCTGCATTAATTACTTTTCATTTTTTCTTTAGTCTAAAGAGCATGAAGTCAAGGAACATGTATATCCCATGCTTCTTCACATAATTAGTTGTTTGAGTGTTAAAGCACTATTTTTCTTTCAATACCATGTAGCTTTGGAGAAGAAAGGGGAAAGAAATTAATAAGCAGACATTGCATGGGCCCCTTAATTAATCATACGTACAACACAAGTAAACTCAAATGTAACATGCTATATATGATTCTCGATATTTTAAATTGTAGTTGTGGTTAGGTTGTATTTATCGTAATTGGCGAAACAAAAATGAAAAACTAAGTGACAAATATAAAGGTGAGACTAGGGAAATGGTAAATTCTCACATTAATTCATCCAAAAAAAATAATTAAATTCAGATGATGGTGGCCGGAAGGTCTCAAAAGAATATATGATTCTTCCACCAGTTTTAGCATCTTTTGTGGGCAAGAGATGAGACTTTGGAAGATCAGGTTATGAAAATTGACAAATGTAATCAATTATCCATTGTTAAAACATTTTCTGTTTTGTATTGTATGGTATTTTAATTCGAATGAAGATTCAGTTACTCAAAAAGTAAGTTTTTTAAATTTATTTCATATTTTAACCATTAATTCTAGGGAAATTCAATGATTTCAATCTACTGACTAATTTGATTGCCCTATAATTGATGGCTAACATATGAAGTAAGTTTAAAAAACTCACTCTTAAAATAAGTAGATCTCATCTCTTTTAATTCGGTTATTCTTTTCTGAAACATACAAATATATATATATATATATATATATATATATACTAGATTATTGTCTTAGAAATATATATATATATATATATATATATATACACGATGTTTAATTGATAGTAAATAGTTGTTAACAGATAAATGATGATAACTTTCACACATTGGACAAACTCAACCTTTTTCCCTATCTATCAACATACATTATCTATGAAGACATTGGTTTGAATCCACAATTCTAAATCATAAGTTGGTTTGATAGTTAAGGTAAGAGAGTTTAAGGAATGAAGTGAATAAGTTTGTGGTTTTAAGTCTCACCCATAACAGATTTAAAAAATAAAATAAAAAGTTATAAAATGATTTGATGATTAAGGGTGGAGTGAAAGAGAATGAAGGTTCGAATTTTGTCCATAATAAAATACTAACACGCTAACAATCGCCGATAAATAAAATGACAATTTTAAGTTGTCCTTTAAAATTTGGTTATATTTTTTTGAGATATACTTAGACATAAAAGATTAAAATAAGATGTATAAATAGTTTAATTTATTGTAAGAGAAATTCTTATATAGCACAAATTCACTCTCATGGTATAGTATGACTATATTATTACCGTACTAGTGTAAGTTTTTTATTTATTACCAAAGTAGTACAACTTTATAGAAATCGGGTACATGATAGTCGTTTTGCTTATTTATACATGATACTCATGGTGCAACAAGAGAAAGATTACTGGAATGTACTTTAGGAACAAGTTTCAGACGATATATTTTTAGGGGAAGAAGAACTAGTGTGGGGTTTTTATAGAAGTAAAGAAGAAGAATTGACAACTAGGTTGTTGATTTGCAAAATGGAAATTAAAATAAAAACAAAGAAAAACTCTTTCCACGTACCCATTTTAGTGTTAGGGCAAAAAAATTAAACCCACAAAAACCTCCTTCACGGTAGCCAATTCTATTTAGCTGTTAAAAATAAAACAAAAACATAAAACTCCTATGTTGTAAACGATTCTCATATAGGAAATAAAAAATGTAAAACTCTTATGGGGTAGCCGATTATGTTATATATAATTAAAAAAATTGCCACCTACATTGCCGATTTTGGTGGGGCCAAATAAAAAAAAAGGAACCCCTTCTTAATTGGTGTTTTCCATAGAAAATTGTAAAAAAATTAATCTCCTACTTGGTTGCCGATTTTGGCAGGACCAAGAGAAAAAAAAACAAAATGGTTGTCATGTAGCCGATTTCTATAAAGTTACATTACTTTGGTAATAAATAAAAAAGTTACACTAGTATGACAATAGTATATAAATTTGCCCTAGTCTCGCTAACAAGTACAAGTTGTGTGATTCTTTTAAAACTAGTAGGATACCCGTGCATTCGCACGGGTGACAACGTATTTAGGTAGAATGTATTTAAATAATACAAAGTAATTTGTTAATTAAACATTTGCTAGTGATTACCTCGTGAAGTTTGATGTTTATGTATCTGTTTGATCCAATAGAGTTGTTGGCAAATAACATGGCGTAGAGCCTATTGTATGAAACAAATAATAAATAGTTATAAACAAAATTTATATAGTACAATTTAAGATAAGTTGTAGAATACACGTTAGAGATTTGTTGTTGACTTTAGTGGTTTACCATCCTTATCATGAATTAAAATCTTCAACCCCTTCTTGCTTTTAACTCTTGAGATAGCCACATACAATTGACCATGACTAAATACTGGTCTAGGTAGATATAAGCCTACACTCTCTAATGATTGACCTTGAGATTTATTGATTGTCATAGCATATGAAACAACTATAGGGAATTGTCTTCTGATAATGTTGGAACATGGTTTGTTGAAAACCATTAGTGGGAACTTTTGAGTGTGAAATCTAAAAAATTCCCAAGTCCCACATAGAAAAGTTTTAAAAAAAAAACAAGTCTCAAGTCCCATATTGGAGAGATGAGGAACATGGAAAAAATCTTATGTTATAAATAGAGGTTTTCTCCCCTCATTATAACTTTCCCCAAGCTGAATGCACTTTCATTCAACTTTTTATTTCTCCCTCATATTTTTCGCCGATGAATTTCCAACAAACTTCTCCCCCTTTCTTTCTGTGGCACTAAGAATTGGCACAGACATCCAAATTGTGGGAATTTCGAGAAATGACACTGGTAGTCAGTATTTAGGGAAAAGAATTGGCACGGGTAGCCAAATTGTGGGCATTTCGAGAATTGACACTCGTAGTGAGTATCGTGGGAAGAGAATTGGCATGAGTAGCCATATTGTGGGTATTTCGAGAATTGACACTGTTAGCCATATTGTGGGAATTTCGAGAATTGGCATTGGTAGCCATATTATGGTGGGTGTATTCGAGATTGGTTCTTACAGTGCAGTAAGAATTCGATAATAGAGATCTGGGCTGTTTTATCCTGGGGACGGCGTGGTTGATAGTCTGCTTGCACATTTTGGGCAGTGCCACGAAACATCTTAAAGAGAGTGACTTGGTTATGACTCAACTAGTAACGATTATTTCGTGTCATTTAGAATTGTTGCAAGCTACGGTAGCAACAGATAAGCTTGAAAGGCCATGGACATTAGGATGGTGACATTGACATGCGAGGAATATATATGATATGTCCTACATTTTTACCTGACATGATTTTTGCTTCAAGCACATGCTTTGGCATTTTAGTGACTACCATTCTTGTACCATTACACAATCCTTCTAACCGGTCTATATTCCTCAATAACATGATTGGAGTTCCAATTTTCAACTTGATTTTATGATTAGGGAGACCAGATGTTGAGAGTGAGTTTATAAATTCTGGAGTTAGTATGTTGGCTGCTTCAATATCATTAGCATCAGACATATCAACTGAATCTGGACTTAAGTATTCCTTTTCCTCACCTATAGTTATACATTAGAATTTTTTTTAGTATAAGTCTATAAATATATTATATAGGCGAAAGCAAAAATTGAAGAGAAATAAAATAAATTTACCTGGAATTATGGTTAGAACATATTCATAGATTTGATCAACAATCTCAATTTTTGATGCAAGTATTGCTCTAGATTGTAGAAATTGTCCATCCTTGTAGTGAAGATGTAAGTTCGGATAAGTGTTGGACACTATTGCATCAATTGGGTTATCAAAATCAAGAATCAAAAGTTCCTCTGAAATATCAACTTCAACACAACCATCGTTAGGCTCTGATAATTTTCCATCCCCAACCTTTAGTATCCATTCTGAGAATTCCTTAATCTTTTTTTCAATTGATCTTATTTTGTAAACGCGTGTTTTTTGTAAGATTCAAAATTCTACATTGATATCAAAGATAGGATGAGTTAATTGTTGCCTGTACAATATCTGAATGACACCCTCTTGGAATCATTGGCAAGATTTGTCTAAAATCACCTCCGAAAACTACAACCTTTTCTCCGATCATAGTACCATCCTTGCTTGCCAATAACAAACATTGTTGTTGTCCCTACAGTTACACATGTTATTTCCTGTAAAAAACAGGGAAAATATACCTTAGTACCATCCTGTAATAATAAATGGAGAGAGTAAATCTACAATATACCTCAGTTGATGTAAGGGCAGAAATTTCAGTAATACTCTTCACCTCTACTTTATACATAAATCGATCATCATCAGATAAATAAGAATATTGTGAGAATTGACTATTACCATGGCTCAATGTGTCACAGGATAGAGACATAGTTGAAAAACTGCCCAAAATAATGCACATTCAATTATTGTAAGTAAGAAATCAGTATTTATAATAAAAAAGCAAGGTAAATACTCATAGATAAAGCAATGTCATCATACCTCTCCTTGTACTTCTGAATGTCAGTTATTTCTTCATCAATCAAAATTTTTGATCCAGACCATGAGTTAGAAACAGTGGGTGGGTACTTACCTAGCAAAACCCATGGACATATCATAAATTTAAAAAAAAATTAACAAATTATTTTTAAAAAAACATTAAAATTGTATAGACAATGTCACCTTGCCCTTATTTGACTCTAGCATGAGTTAAGAGAATGATCATAGGTTCACCAATAGGTTGATTATTGTAATAGTTAAAAAATTTCATCGCGTGGGCTTTCCACAGAGTACAGGTAATAACATCACCACCGGTGAGAACATAAAAAAAATTAGATAATTCAAAACTTAATTAAAAATATGTGATAAAGGGGAAAACAATTGTAGTGGAAACAACTAAAGTAATAAATAATAAGACTAAAAAGACAAAATATACCAAAAATCATTCATACTGAAAATAACCTTCTTCGGATTTGCTTGTGTGTTGGAGAAGATCAACTAATCAAAAGCACCAATGATTTCTAGGTCAAAAATAAATAAAAATGTGTTATAACCATAATATAAAATCAAAATTAGGATATAAGGTATTGGCTCTAACCTATTAGCAAATCGGATCGTAGGTTACCAGCCAGGATGTCACTAAATTTCTTGAAATCATATTGTAATTCAGGAATATAAGGAAATTCTCTCTGTTTCAGGGTGGTACCGGAAGTGAACTGCATTATATAAACATGGTCATATGCCTTAAATTGGAGATTATTCCTCATGACATTGAAATTGTGCATCACATAAGTGTGATTCTCCAACAAATGTTCTCTTCATTCATTAAACTCATCCTTTTTAACGGAAACTTGTATTTTTTCCCCGGAGTAAAAGAAAGTATATTAAAAACATAAAATTTAAAAAATGTAAGAGATTAAATAAGGTGCATTGTTACCTTAGAATCCATTAAAATCATTTCCAGATGTCCAAGTTTGGGTGATATTTGCACATACCATATTTCTGTGATCCTAACTGCAATCTTCCAAAGGTGTTTGGACTCGTTCAAATCGTTGATCATGTCAAAGGGGCGAGATATCGACATGATACTGATAAAATATAAACAAAGGAAATGAACAATATCAGTAATGATAAAATACTTTTTTTAATGAACAACTTTCTGTAGCAATGAATATAACAACATATCAAAGTTGACACATAATGTGATGAAATGTGAAGTTCTTTATAAAAAAAAATATGTCAAGGCTTATTATTTTACAGAGGGGGTTATTAAGTAGTACACCTCATAATGTAAATGCATTATTTTATTATAGAGATTGATTCAATGCTAAAAGACTAATTTGTGATCAATATAAAAATCATGAAAAAACTTACTATATCTAAAGGTGAACATACACCACAAAAGGTAAAGGGCTATTTCACAGAAAAAACAATTCGAAAAGCAACAGAGAGAACAATATAAAAACCACATTTGTTTCAACAAAATAATGATAACAAAGAGCTAATACAAACACTAAAAATTAGTAGAGTTAATATAAATATCAAAACACTTGTAAACAAAATGGTAATGAAATTTTGCAAAGGAGTGCAAAAGTAAGATGCAAATAATCAAACTCATAAGTCAAGGACTATTAGACAAAGAAGATGCAAATTATAAAGGACTATCTTGTATGCAAATGATTCAATGAAAAAAATATTTATCAAAATTAAATAATGATTCAATAAAAAATGCACATATATGACATGGATATAAATGGACTCTAGCCCTATGACATGGATATATGGCTGATATCTTCCATATATTTTCTCTAGAATTCAATATTATATATACTCCTATATAATATGTGTGTTGCTTAAGTTTCGGCTATATACGTGTCAATGGCCAACATTTGATTGATGACAGTGGTTATATCCAAAAAATGATAATTGACAAATTGTTTTCAAATGTGTAGTCATTCTTGTTCTTGTAGAAAGAGCATGAGGCTATAGATTAGATAAAGTCCACATATAATAAAATAAATGTTATTATCCAGATGAATAGTAATCAGATAAAAATATATATTCCACAACTTTTTTCCATACAAAAAACCTTCTTTTCCATATAACAGAAGTTACAACTTAACTCTAAACCCAAAAAGATACAGCTTAACTTGGAAAAAAGTATAGCTTTTTTCACAAAAAATATATCTATTTTCACAAAAAGACAGTTTTTTTCCATACAAAAAAACCTTCTTTTCCATATAACAAAAGCTATATGAACGTTTTTTCACACAAAAATAATAGTTTAACACTAAACCCAGAAAAATAACATTTTTCACAAAAATAATTTTTTTCACACAAAAAAATACCTTCTTTTTTTCCATATGAATGTTTCTATGGTGAGAAGAAAGTAGAAGTTAGTTAAAGATGTTATTTTATGAGAAAAAAATCCAAACGAAATGTCGAAAATCCATTGATGAAATAAAATGTTCCACAATCACTCAGCTGAGCAAAATGGGGGCAATAGTTTCACAACATTCGTAAGTATAAGAAAAATGACATCTTTATGGAGGAAATCGTGAGTATAATCAAATGAAGGATTACATTATGAAAATAAAATGTTCACCATGAATTTACAATATGATTACCTTGAATGAAAATGAGTATCAATTATTTGTTTGAGAGTAAAAGAAAATAGGAAGAGTATGGGAGAAGACTTGTGAATGATATAAAGATGGAAATGAGAGAAGAGTGAAAAGGAAGACAAACAGATGATTTTTTCAAGAGAGAAAGATGGAAAGTAGATTATTAATTAAGAGAGAAAGATTGAAATTACATTATTAAGAGGGAAAGTCCAGAGTTCCACGTGCTAGACATGCACCTAAAGGACTTGTCCTTTCACTTCATCTTCTATAGTAGGGTAAAATTATCTGCTACATTATTTTATTTTATATTCAAGCAGCAAAAGTTTGTCCTTTCTGAAAATAACACATAATATAGATAAATGAAAACCATAAATTAGCTGTTAAATACTACATGTGTTACCATTTACTTATTCAACACATCACAAACTACAACAAATACAACAAAGGGTTAGTGTAAACTTTGACTAAATTCAATATAATACATAATTCATATTGTCCAAAAAAAATTCATTACTAAACCTAGAATGATAGTTATAAATTATGATATATAATAACTTACATATAAAATGTTGTATCAAAATTTAATTAGGAATGCAAAGAGTGTGAGACTAGAGATTAGAAAAGCCAACATACAAAAGGTAAATGCCCACTTAATAGAAAAAATAATTGCAAACCAATAGAGTCACACATTAAACCTATAATGATGGTTATAAATTAGTAAATATAATAACTTACCTAAAATGCAAAGTATGTTTTAAGAAACTTTAAAATGGTGCTCTGCAATCTAGTTTATCATATAAAATGTTGCATCAAATTTTAAACAATATTACAAACAACTAAAATACAAAATGATAAAAAAATATAGAACATATATAAATGTATTCAATGATTTTTGAGGATGAATATGTTGACAAAATAAACTAACTTACCTTATGGTTAAACTCTGGTATAAGACATTATGAAAAAACTTCTGACTTTATGGAAGGAAAGTTAATAGCATTGGCTGAATGAAAGAAAAGTTATTATTAACAATGTTAAACATAATAAGAAAAGAAGAAATGAAGATGAACATATTACTTTGAGAATGTTAATCAGAAGAAGAAAAATTATTATTACTTGGAGAATGTTAACGTCTTGGAAGAGTATTATGAGCATAGAGTTTAGTTTTTTACTTGAACGTTTGGGCAGATTACTTGGAGGATGTTGGAGTATAATCTACTTTGAAAACCTAAGACTGGACAATGGTTTGGAATGAGGAGAAGGAGACGTTGGGTGTTGTGCTTAAAAAGCAATCTGCTCTGTGGCTATTTTAAAAAAGTTATTAGTTATTGTTATAATATTTATATTGGAGAAAAGTTACTTCTTACTTGAACAAAAGTCTATAGTGAAGTTGCAAAACGTTTTCTTTTGTCACTTATAGATTGGAGATAGTGTGTAGAATAGGATTTGACTTACTTTTAAAGGTTTTTTTTGTCACACAACTTTTCTTGCTTAGTGTGTAGAATGTAATGATGTTATTGGGTTTCCAATATCAAGCAGCAAAAATCAAATAAACTGACCTGCAATTTTAGCCATGAAGAAATTATTAGTCATGTAAAATTTACTTTATTTATTAAAAGAAATTATAACAATAACTAATAACTTTTTTAGAAGAGCAAAAAGCATCACAACACCTAACGTCTCCTTCTCCTCATTCCAAATCATTGTCGAGTCTTAGGTTTTTAAAGTAGATTATTTAAAACAAAAAAATATTGAGATTATAGATTTACACATAGAAATGTTAAATGTCAAGGAAAGAGGAAACTTATTTAAGGATTACACCAACCCTTTAATTAATATATAGAATAGATATAACAATTGGCTGCCAAGAATTTACAATTCTGTCATCTTAGTCATTGAGTACATCATAGCAATTGGAACAATATTCTTCTCTCCTATATCTTCTAATTGTATATAGGAATTAGAACCAATCATTGATATTCTTGTTTAGAGTTTCTCTTCATACAATGTGAGAGGAGATTTTATATTGCCATTGAATAAAATTTATCTTAATATTTTTTTACTAACAAAAATTAATTATGTTAATTGAATTACACTCAAGTATCTGCAAAATATAATATGCTGGATACACTTCACAAATATTTTGACTTTCCAACCATACAAATATGTAATCTTTGTGGAACAGTTGTATAAGATTTTATACAACACTTTGAAACTCTCATTCAAAATGTTCTTATATGTTCCTAGCTTTATTTAAAGACTTATATCACTCATACTTGTTTTTAACAACTAGTGTCTCTATAAATCACTCATGAGAAAATGTAAAAAATTGGCAGTTACACAAATATCAACTTTTGAACCTAAATAAGCTAAACACAAATAAGATATGGAAAAAAAATAATATAGGATTAAAAGTACATAGATTTGCTAAACACATAAAAAATCATATAGGAATTCTCAAACACTCTCTTATCTCTTGCCTGCAACATTATTAACTACAATCATAAAATCATCATCAAAACATGACAGCTAATGCTAACATAATTTGTCTCAAAACCATGGAAACATAATTTCCCTGTCAAATGTCAAATGTCAAATGTCATACTCAGAGACTATGTGGCACTTATTTGGTCTCGTGAACCAACAGTGTCCCAACTTTGGCACTTTTCACACCAACCAAGTAACAAACTTCCAAGTAAATTTAACATTTTTCTATTCACATTTCTCATTCATAAAATCAAATTCAAATTTTGATTGATTTAGAAGTATAGATAGACAATTTAAAATACCATTAAATAAAAATTTATAAAAGACTAATTTTATGGACAAGTATTATTTTTTTTCTTTTTAAAGGAAGGGAAAATATTGCATTTCTCATATTTTGAAACCAAATAGTCACATTTCATGTGGCGCAACTCTATAAACAAACCCATTTATAAGTTAATGATTAGTTAAATAATAGTCCATTTTAGGTAGCTATAACACTATTGTTTTGGTTTGTCTTTGTCAATAGACTACAAGATTGAACAAGAAAAAGATAATGTGGAAAAAGGAGCAATAATAGCATGGTGAGTAGTACCAAAAAATAATAACATGCTTGAGTAGTGTGTTACATATAATCCTCATTATTTATTTGAAAGCACAACATATTTTCTCAACTCAGAAAGTTCCTGAGAGAACAAACTTTACAATGTCTTGGTTCCTTGTAATCCTGTTTCTTATTCTCACATTTGGTAGTGTTTCAGAGGCTAGACATCATAAGAAGCTTCCTTCTGCTGTTGTGGTTGGCACTGTTTACTGTGACACATGTTTTCAACATGATTTTTCCTTTGGAAGCCATTTCATTTCAGGTCCATTTCTATGCCTACCTTTGTTATTCCTTGCAGGCTCAATTTCACATTCCGGGTCTGTTTACGAGTTGAATTTTGGAGAGAAATGTAAGATTGCAGAGCTATCAAATACACTATAAGATGACTCTGAAGCCTTCCATTACTCAATTCGCAAACGGACCCTTAGTTGTTATCTGAATTTTGTGGCTGATATATATTTTATGTTCTTGAGTACAGGTGCATCAGTAGCAATAGAATGCAAAGATGGGAAATCAAAACCAAGATTTAAGAATGAAGTGAAGACAAATGAGCATGGAGAATTTAAGGTTCACCTACCTTTCTCAGTGAGTAAATCTGCCAAAAGAATAAAGGGATGTACTTTCAAATTGATAAGTAGCAGTGAGCCTTATTGTGCTGTGGCCTCAGCAGCTAAATCTTCATCACTAATCCTCAAATCAAGAAAGCAAAAGGAACACATTTTCTCAGCTGGTTTTTTCTCATTCAAGCCTCTAAAAAAGCCAAACCAATGTAACCAAAAACCAAGTATTCAAAACTCTAAGTATTTAGATAAAAAGTTCTTTTTTCCAACAAACCCATTTTTCCCACCAATTATCCCTAACCCATTTCAGCCACCTCTAATTCCTAACCCATTTCAGCCACCACCTTTAATTCCTAACCCATTTCAGCCACCACCTTTGCTTCCTAACCCATTCCAACCACCATCTCCACCACCACTCTTCCCTAACCCATTTCAGCCACCAAGTCCACCACCACTCTTCCCAAACCCATTCCAGCCACCACCATCAACTCCATCACCACTCATTCCTAACCCATTTCAGCCTCCACCATCAACTCCACCACCACTTATTCCTAACCCATTTCAGCCTCCTCCATCAAACCCATCACCCTCTTTTCCTCCCTTGTTTCCTTTCCCACCAATACCAGGTTTAACAAAACCACCACCTCCACCACCGCCACCACCACCAGTTTTACCATTTCCTTTCCCTCCACTATTCCCTCCATTGTTCCCACCACCTCATAGCCCTGGCACACCACCAGCTTCTTCTTTTCCTTGATTAAATAGAAAGTAGCATATATCAATCAAAGTACAATTCTCCAATAATCTCTTCTACATTATGAACTTGTTTATTTTCTTTGTTAATTGTAATATATATGGTTATGATATAATTAGCTAAGGTGATGGATTTTCAACATATGCAATTACCACTACTGGGAAATTTTGATTCATCATTGCTATATTAGTACTTGGTATTAAATTTTTGGTTGTGCTCATCTCAATGCTTCATTCTTGTAAGTTGTTATTATCTGTGTATTTGATTACTGAATTTTATGGAAATAGGGATTTATAGTTGCAATCCTTTAACTCAATTTAGCTACCAAAATATGTTAGCATTGTGAGGGTTTGGAATCAAAAGTATCTTGGCAAAAGACTGAATCGAGAAACACATAATTTTTTTTCCAGCAAGAACTTGTAATAATAACTTAATAAGTTAAGGTAGGCACCCACTTACTCCATCTATGTAATGACCATCAATTTTAGCACAATCCAATGATTTGAATTGGTGAGTATATCCAAATCATTATTTTTTCTTCTAAAATTAATGACTAAGATGTGAAGTAAGTTTTTCGTTAATTTGGAATGAAACCATGGACAAAAGAGAAAAAAATAATATGAGAGATACTTTCATTAGAATGTCTTAGAACTTAATTATTACTAAAGGGAGGATTGATCTATATTAATAGTAATCCTCACTACCGAAAAGCGAAAGAAAAGTAAAAACTATAACCAACTGAACTATGTAAAAGGGGAAAAGCTAATAACCAACTAACAACCAAAGGGCTAAAAACTGAAATTGGGCTTCCTATAAAGTAAGGCCCAAAAGCTAAAAAGAGACAAAAAATGTGAAGCAGTAAAACTTGAGGAAAGCTTAAAAAAAGTAGGAGAAAGACAATGGTGTCGTGAGGAAGAAGACAACCATAGATGATGATCTTTAACACCCCCTCAAGTTGGACTGTGGAGGTTGCAAAGGCCCAACTTGTCAATAAAACCATGGAAAACTCGTGGTTGTAGGGACTTGGTGAACACATTTGCGAGTTGATGAGCAGAGGAGATAGGGAGCAGATGTACCAAGCCTTGTTGAATTTTTTCGCGAATTACATGCCAATCGATCTCGATATGTTTTGAGTGTTCGTGGAAAACCGGATTGTGAGCTAAGTAAATCGCAGAACGGTTGTCATAGTAGATGGAAGTAGGAGATGATGAAAATATGTGAAGATCATTGAAGAGGTACTGAAGCCATTAGAGTTCACAAATCAAGCTTGCCAGGGCTTTGTATTCTGCTTCTGAAGATGATCTACTAACTGTGTTTTGCTTCTTGGTTTTCCAAGAAATAATTAAAGGCCCAAGAAATATGCAAAAGCTAGTGGTGGATTTCCTTGTGTCTAAGCAAGAGGCCTAATCTGAATCCGCAAAAGCTTTGAGAATTAGAGAAGAATCCATTGAAAAATAAAGTCCTTGTGTAGGACAAGCCTTTAGGTAATGAAGCATCCTAATAGCAGTTTTATAATGAGGGTCCATATGGGTGGACATGTATAAACTTAATTGTTGGACATCATGAGATATGTCAAACCTGGACATAGTTAAGTAGATTAGTTTCCCTACAAGGCACCTATAGGAAGAGGGATCAGTCAAGGGTGATCCCTGGTTTAATTGTAACTTAATGGAGGGATCAGAAGGTGTTTTGCTAGGTTTAGCAGCTATACAACCAGAATCTTCAATAAGGGATAGAATGTATTGTCTTTGATTGAGATGTATCCCTGATGTTGACCTTGCAATCTCAAGACCTAAGAAATACTTTAAGGGACCTAAGTCTTTGATTTTTTAGAATTGATCCAGGATATGTTTGACATTAGTGATTTCAGGAAGGTTGTTCCCTGCGAAGAGTAAGTCATCTACATAAACTAAGATAACAGTAAAGGATTGACCAGAGGATTTGGTGAATAAGGCTTGATCTGCTGCAAAATGTTTGTATCCTAAGGAGATGAGTTTGGAGGAGAGGGTTGTGTGCCATTCTCTACTGGCCTGCTTGAGGCCATATAAGGATTTGTGTAGCTTGCAAACAAGGTTAGAATTTGGTGGTAATAATCCAGGAGGAGGTTGTATATAAACTTCCTCATGTAAATTACCATGAAGGAAGGCATTATTAATGTCTAATTGTTCTAAGAACCAGCCTTTTGCAGTAGCTAAGGCAAGCACAACCCTCACAGTAGTAATCTCGACAACAGGTCAGAAGGTTTCAAGGTAGTCTACCCTTTCCATTTGTGTATATCCTTTAGCTACAAGCCTAACTTTATACCTCTCAAGGCTACCATTAGCTTTATATTTAATTTTGTATACCCAATTACAACCTATAAGGGACTTGTCATTAGGGAGAGGCATTAAGGTCCATGTGTGATTGAGAGAAAGGGCATGAAGTTCCTCTTGCATGGCTTGCTGCCAAGAGGGGATTTATGAGGCTTGCTTATAAGAACTTGGTTATTTTTGAGTGGACACATTAAAACAAAAGTGTTTGTAAGTTGTAGAACAATTGTTATAGGCCAGGATAGAGGAAATAGGTTACTTGGTGGTGGTGACAGAAGAGGCTTGAGGTTGGGATAAGGATATGTTGCAGTGATAGTCCCTTAAGTGGGAAGGAGGCCTTCTAGATCTTAGGGAGTGTCCAGTGGTAGGAGAAGAAGGTTGTTGGTTAAGGGGTTGGGAGTGTGGCAAGGTACGGGATGGTTGATGTAGGGGATTGTCATAGGCAATAGAAGGATTGGTTGAAACTTTGCATAGTGGTGATTCATCAGTAGTGGTAATCTCAAAGAAAGGAAAATTTTGTTCATAAAAGATGACATTTCTTGAGATAAAAAAGGTGTGGCAATTGAGTATAAAGGATGTAACCTTTAGTACCTTCCTTGAAACCAAGAAAAACATACTTTGTTATTCTTGGATGGAATTTGGTTCTATGAGATTGTAAGGTGTTGGCATAAGCCAAACATCCAAAGGTTCTGAGATGGTCAATTGAAGGGAGTTTATTATAGAGTCTTTGATAAGGGTTATTGTTTTGTAGGATGTGAGTAGGTAATCTATTAATGATGTGCATAGAGTATTGTACAACAAAGATCCAAAATTTGGAGGGTATGTGGCATTGAAAGAAAATGGCTCTTGCAATATTTAAAATGTGTTGATATTTTCTCTCCATAACATCATTTTGTTGTGGATTTTCAACACATGTTCTCTGGTGGATAATTCCTTTGGAAGAGAGAAAATCACTCATGAGGAATTCAACACCATTGTCACTTCTTAGACATTCAAGCTTTGTATCAAATTGTGTCTCTATATAGGATACAAATTGTATTAAGTGTGACCTAGTTTCAGCCTTAGACTTCATCATAAGGGTCCATGTGAACCTAGTGAAGTCATCAACTAAAGTAAGGAAAGACATATGGCCAAATAAGAATGAGGTAGAGTAAGGTCCCCATATATCAACATGAAGAATTTGAAAACTACTTATGCTTCTACTACTACTGTTAGGAAAGGGTAACTTTTTCTGCCTAGTTATATGACATATATCACAAGGTATTGATGGCTCATATTTATTATGAATAAAGGAGAATTGTTTGATAAGTAATGACTTAGTAGAATCAGAAATGTGTCCTAAACACGAATGCCACAATGGCTTATTATTAAAAACAGTAGCATTATTGCAAGAGTTAAAAGAAGTTGATGTAACAGGCTGAGAATTTATGATATATAAGCCTTGTTCCATCCTAACTGAACCAATCATCTTCTTGGTATGGTTCTGCAAGATGAGACATTGTTTGTGAGAGAAAATTAAGTGGCAATGCATGTGATGAATCAATTTATTTATAGAAACAAGATTTACATGAAATTGGGGGACAAATAGAATATTATGTAAAGTGATAGTTTTGTTTAATTTCACTGTTACACTGATGCTAGTAGAGACCTTGGCACCAATGGGTAATATGATGAGTATTGGAACTATAGTTTTGAAGGTAATAAAGCTGCTCATTGTGAAGGAAATATGATTTGTGGCTCTAGTATCTATGAGTCATTGAGATACATAATTATCTGGATTTGGCATAGTTGTGTTGATTACAGAATTGGCAGCGTGATCCTTTTCGCATTTTGATTGGTTCAACAATTCTAGTATGTCCTTGACTTGCTGCTCTGTGAACATTTTGTCTTGGCATTGTTGGTGAGAACCTGATTGAGTATTAGTGACAATATTTTCTTCTTTGTCCAGTGGCAAAAAAGCAATATGATTTGCCATTTGAGAAGAGTTATTAGATTGGTATCCAAGAGGATAACCATGTTTTAAGAAACATGTTTCAATTATATGGTTTATCCTTTCACAATGGGTACAAAATTTGTTGTTTAGGTTTCTTGTGTTTGATCTACCACCTCTTCCCCTATAACCATAACCACCTCTATTTCTAAAATTGGTAATGTTTCCAGCATTAGCATTCTTTTGGGTGTCTTGTCTGGAATTAATGGACAAAATTATGTTGTCTTGGTTGAGGTTTGAGGGGATGAGGTTATTTTGTTGTCTTTCTTGTTGGACAATCATAGAGAATGCTTTATTTATTGATGATAAGGGTTCAGTCATCATTACTTGTGAACGAACTTGAGAAAATTGCTCATTTAATCCCATCAAGAATATGATAACATAATCTGTTCTCTATACTGTTTTACTGACTCAATTGCTTGAGATGAGCAAGACACAGTGCATATACAATCTTTGATGGGTCTGAAATTATCTATTTCATCTCATAAAGTCTTAAGTTTGGTATAGAACTCAGATACCGAAAGGTTACCTTTATTTAGGTGATAAGATTCTTGCTGTAACACGGCCATCCTAAACATATCTCCTTGAGAATAACGTTATTGCAAGTCCTTCCAAGCCTCGGTGACAGTGTTGGATCTATGATAATACCATTGTATTGCATCTTTTCCAGGGGCCAAACATTGGATCCTCTTTTCCTGGTTGCTTTAAACTTCCATCAATGAACCCAATTTTGTTTTTGGAGTCTAATGCAAGATTAAAAGCCCTTGACCATGAGTGATAGTTCTTACCATCTAGGAAAGGGGTTACAAGGACCATGGTTGGGCTTTCACTAGGATGGAGGAAGAAAGGATTATGGGGATTTGTGTTTTGATCTAGATTGGATGTGTTCATCTTGATGAGGGAGAAAGCTGCGAGAGATAGATGAGGGAGGAGAGAGGAGGAAGAAATATGATGGAAGAAGAGGTGGTGATCAGAGCAATAATTGCTCTGATACCATGTTAATTTGGAATGAAACCATGGAGAAGAGAGAAAAGAATAATATGAGAGATACTTTCATTGGAATGTCTTAGAACTTGATTATTACAAAAGGGATGATTGATTTATATTAATAGCAATCCTCACTACTGAAAAGAGAAAGAAAAGTAACAACTATAACCAACTACACTACCTAAAAAGGGAAAGACTAATAACCAACTAACCACCAAATGACTAAAAATAGAAAAGTAAGGCCCAAAAGCTAAAAAGATACAAAAAAAGTGAAGTAATAATTCTTGATTGAGAAGCAATTCAAACACAAATAGGTTGCCCAAAAGCAGTAATAAGATATGTTTTTCTCAATTTTGTTAGGGATGAAAACATATGTATTGGAGTGTGTGCTACTTCATGTGAAATGGTAGGTATTGTGATGGACTCAAAAATTGTAATTTTGTTAAGGATAAAATGTACTATTTTCATCCAATTCCAAAGCTTTGTGGCACAAATTGTGACTAGTTAAATTCCTCTCCAATAGAAGAATATGAGGAGGAGTAAATGATTTTTTTAATTTTAATTTTTTTATTGAAAATAACTTAAAATTATTCTCATTAAGAAGTAATTTATGTTAAAATCCTCATCTAATACTTGACACTGGAGACCGGAGAGATCTAAATTAAAGTGTAAAAGAATATAGTTGGTCTCCACTTAGATATACTCAAGGGTATAGATGCTCTAACCCAAAATTAATTGAACAAAAAAATATCAATGAGGAATTAGTTTGGAAGTACTAAAGTGTTTGACAATTTTTAAACATGACCTATATTTTAAAACTGTGTTGGGCCCTTAAACTTTACAAATATTTATAATTAGATACCTGAATTTTAAAACTTATAATTAAATTCCTAAAATTTAAATTATTTGTATTGGAACCCTTAAAACTTTATCTTAATTCTCTTGTTAGATGTAATATATATTATCCTTAATAGAGGGGTTGATTGTCGATGATATCACATTCTATTATCCGTCTAAAATTGAATCTATCATTATTATTGATAAAAAAATTATATTTATATTTTAAAAATATTTGTCTACATAAATTTGATTTATTAAATTACTTTTAAATAAAAAATGGAAGTTGGTGTCCAGCAACCACTGTTATTAATACTATATTGATTATAATATAGATATAACGCTACAGTTGTTCAATCGTTGATTTATTAATTAAGTTGCATATTAGTGGTTATATATATTATAATAAATCTATCAATATAAGTTTTATTATTTTTAACATATAACTTAATTATTAAAATGATAAATGATTAACCATATTATAAACAACTATCAGTATGATATTGTTTAACAAGTTTTGATCAATATTTTTAATTATGTCATGTTTAATTGGTTGCACGATATCATTGTCACATTGTACCAACATGGAAGTTATCTCACCAGCTTTTAGGTTGAACTACCACTACGATATTTATAAGTATGGTCAAAACATTAATATTAAATTAAATGATAGTAGTGATAAATTTATTATCTTAAATTTTCATTTGCTAGATATTCTATGGGTGTTTTAGTGTTTTTTAACTTAAAATAAATTAGACTATAATTAGTTTTTAAACAATTCAAACTTAAATTCCTCAAAATTGACAAAGTAACAACAAATCAAAATTTAATTTCAATTACAACATATCTCAAACTTCATCATCTAATAACTAACTACTAAACTATTTAGTAACAAAATTACGATATAGGGACCTAATGACAAATTTTAGATGTTAGGAATCAAATTAGATATAATTTCAAAGTTTATAGTCTCAATATATATATATATATATAAAAGAATATATTGTAATTTTTAAAACCTACAAAATAACCTAGCCAAAAAGAGAATCAATTCAATTCGTATATATAAATAGTTTTCAATTGGTTAGTGTTCTTGTAACATTATTTACTATAGTTAAAATGATCAAATTCAAAGTTTTTGCCATGAAAGTGAAAAATAAACATGAATAGTGAAATATATATAGGATAAATTCTATATTTGACAACCATTGTAAGTATAATTCTAATATTTAACTTCAACTAACATGTTATAATAATGAATCAATGATAAACAAATGGACCAAAATATAATTAATAGTTATATAAGGACTAAATTGATAATCTTTTAGTAATAATAGATATAAGAATCATAACTATGTTTAACTTAATAGTTATGATATATTTTTCTATTAAATCTTCATACAAATCCTTATATCTTACAAGAAAATGATACATGTCACTCATAAACCGATCATTAATAAATAAAATATTATTTTGTAACATATATTACTTTTCTTATAATGCCGGAGAGTATATTATTTTTAGTTAAATTCTCACTCTATTACTTTAAAAGTTGGGCCACTATAGGCAATTGTTTTTTCAACCCAAATAAATGGGCTTTTTAGCCTGACCCAATTGATTGGGTAGCCCAAAGTGGCTATGATATTAACCAAACCCAATAACATTTGAATTAATAATAATTTTTTACTTATAATAATACAAAATAGTATATATATTTACTTATTCCAACTTCTTCAGTGTTATCGAGGTTTGTGGTTTGTGAAGAAGAAGCAATATGCAGGTAAACACTATTCAATTTCAATTTTTTACTAAATATTCAAATCGAAACCCTAAATTGCAGAACTATTATGATTTCAAATTCAAGCTATGATGATACCTTTGTTATTTTTTCTTATAATTGTTCAAGCTATAAAACCTAATTGAATCAGAATCCCAATTATTTATGCAGGCAAGTGATAGGTTTAACATCAATTCTCAACTTGAGCATCTCCAAGCAAAATATGTTGGAACTGGCCATGCCGATATGAACAGATTGTAGGTTATTTTTACCACAAAAAAAATCATTTTTTTTGTTTCCATTATTTTGTTTTTCGTTTTTTTGATTTATTTGTGTGTTGTTTTATGTGTGTAGTGAATGGGCTGTGAACATTCAACGTGATAGCTATGCTTCATATATTGGGCATTACCCTTTACTCTCATACTTTGCTGTTGCTGAGAATGAATCTATTGGAAGAGAACGCTACACCTTTATGCAGGTTTGTTTTTTTAATTTATTCAGCTTCAGCTTTTTACTTTTATGCTCTGGTTGGGCATAGCGGGTACCCGGTTCAATATAAAAGAAATCTTTGTAATAATAATGTAAAAAGTTAGAAACGGTATAAAGCTGGGTAGTGGGTACACACCGGAACAAGTACTGTGAAATTGATGCAATTTGCCTTGTTAATTACATTGTCATGTTTGAGTTTGACATCAAATTTGATTCTTATCTCATCCATTAATTTGTTTTTGCTGTAATTTTGGTGAGACTGTTAATGCCATCGTCTATAGGTTTTTTAGTAGAGTGTGAAATTGTTTGTTACGTGGAATACTTTGCAGATGATGTGTGTTACCGTGTTAGTTATTGTTGTCCTGCCTGTTCTTAATTTGTTGTTGGAGAGATGAACATTGTCACTATAGATGCATGTTGCTAACTTTTTTCTTTTTGGTTGGGTATAGCCTGGTCAAAGATATGTAAATTTGTAGAGTATTTTGAGTAGCATCTGTTTTTATTTTCTATCTTGTTGTGTATAGATAGTTATCTTATATATGAATTAGAAGGTAGGTGCAATTGAAACGGTAAAGCAATGAAGTGAAAAAGACGTTTAGTTTGGAGTTTTTTGTTTTGCCAATTGATTTTTGGAGGCGAAGGCTTGGGAACCATGAAATACATCTGTGAGAGAGTTCTCAAGCCTCCCCTTTCCTTCTCCTCCAAAAGCCAAATTGCAAATAGCCCCCGAGAGTTCCATTGCATCTTTTGACTTAGCTTTATCTTTTAGGTGTGATGAATTTTTTTTAGAGAAGGGAGCTTTAAGTTAAGTTTATAATACCCCATTGGTATGGACCGTGAGGTTTGAGAAGTCTGATGTCTTTCAATTCGTTCTTTCTTTCTTTCTAGTTTAGCTTTTTCCCATCTGGTAAGTTTTTAGTCATTTGAATCTGCACATTGTTTTGTATTTTCAAGATTTTATTAAAATATGATTTGATATTATTGCTCCCAAGAATCGAACTTTTGACCTTTTAATCATTCTGGGGATCTAGCGGAGCCTTACACCAATAGACCAACACCTTGTTGGTTTTTGTGGTGCTCTGAAAAGGTGACACTTTGCATTTCTTAATGTATATTTTTATTTGATTGGATTCTCATAGGAATACCACGTCACAATGTCAATGTCTAGCTTACTATATAATATGAACTACTTGATGGAGGCTAGATTGGAATTAAATGAGAAACTAGGAATGTAAAAACAAGGATGAGCATATGGATTTCTAGAAGTTGAAGTAAGACGAAATATATGGAGTGTAAATTTAGCAATAGATGGACAAACCTTATTATAGAGGTAAAAATTGGAGATCATATTGTTGGTGCAACGGAAGCGATCGTTGCACAGCGTTGACCATAAACAATTAAATAAAATGCATAGAATAAATAGAAGAGAAGAAACTAGAGATTTTGGTAATGGGGTTCAGCCAATTGTGTCTACATTCTCGGGAGCGTTGAGCGGCTACCAAGATATTATTAGAGAATAAGGATTACAGCTTTAGCACACCCATGGGTCCAAGTGCCCATGGAATGTTAATATCGGGTGCACATAATAACAAAGAAAGGACTTGAATCCAATATGTAACATTGATACTCTACTCTATTAAAATGTAGACAATGTGTAACTTCATATAATAACATATTTTAAAAATCCACAACCACATGTCACTAGTTTTAAATATCTTGAGGCACTCATATAGTTACTAGTTTTAAATATCTTGAGGCACTCATATTACACAATAGGAAAATTGAGGAACATCTAAACAAAAGGATTCAAACAGGGTTGATGAAATGATAGGGTAGGGTGTTTTAGGTGCTATGATAGAAAGAGGTCAATTAACCTTAATGGAAATTTTTTACCTTACAACTATAAGACTTACAATATTATATGATACTAAATGTTAAAATGTCAACAAAATAATAAATTCCAGATGAGAATGTTGTGTTAGATAAGTAGAGACATTAGACAAGATAAGATTATAAATGAGTGAATTAGGCAAAAATTGGGGTTTCTCATATAAAAATGGTAGAATCGCACCTTAGGTGGTTTAGGCATGTACAAAGATGATTGTTATAAATCCTAGTAAGGTGAGTAGATCAAATTGAGATTAGTTTAATTTGTAGAGGCAGTGGGAAACGATTCAAAAAATTTAGAGATTATTTTTTTATCAATGAACATAATTTACGATAGAACACTATGATGTCGTTCGATCTATGTAGTCGATTTCACGAAATGATATCAAAGCTTGATTGTTGTTGTCGTATTTGATTGCGCGAAGCTGTTGACAGATGTCCTTTAAGCTGCTAATTTTCTTATTTGACAAATTATACTTTGTGCAGAAAATGCTCCTGCCATGTGGTCTACCTCCAGAAAGAGAAGAAGATTAAGAATTGACATTGGATTACAAATGAATCATAAAGCAAAATTTGTAGCCTTCATTTGTTGCACTGTTATTTTGATGAAGGGTTGTGCCTTTATTAGAGATTGTTGTGTTATATCTATCTTGTTGTAGATGCTTATTAAGTTTTAGACTTGTACTTGTTATGGTCTTATGGTCTTACTTTTAATGTCTGTCCTTTATATTTCCTTTAAATTGAAAGAGCTTATGGTTGCATCCTTATAAAGGAAATTATTTTAAAAGTAATGAAGTACATATATATTTATTCCTAGATTATTTAAGGATTGGTTTGTGTGTTGGTTTTTGAAGAAGATAGAGAAATTTAAGCCTTGAGAATCTTATTTGAAAATGTATTTTATGGTTCTAGATCACTTTATTATTTTTTAGTTTTCTTGCCTTGTCTTTGTTAGCTTTGAGCTTGAACTAATTGGGTTTACATTATCATTCGTAATCTGAGATATGCTCATGGGTTTCGCCTGCGTTAGTATGTATAAATTATAAAACATGAAAAGTTTGTCCATTAGTCCAAATGTCCATAGTCTAAGGATTCTTGAGGCATTATTTGTTAATCATATAGAGATTTGCAAGAGGTCAAGTACTATATTCGTTTGGATTTTGTCCCATGAGAGTAGTTGTAGATTTCAAGACTATGTATGGTTTAGGAATGAAAGTGGAAGGAAAGAGAGTTAAAGGAAAGAGGGTTGAAGGAAAGAAAACTAGTAGAAAATGATATTGTAATTTTATTGTTTGGTATGATTGAAAATAGAAGGAAAGTGAGATAAAAGAAAAACATATTTATACATAGTGTATTAAAATGATATAAGTATCCTTATTATTATATATATATATAGGGATTTATTCAAGTGTGAATAGTTCTCATATAAAAATTGTGAGAGCAATAAATCTGAGTCTTATAATTAATCATGGATGATTAAGATTAAAAGTTAGTTATTGGTCACATGATAGTCATATGCATGTATCTTTTACTCTTAACCGTTCAATCAATATCTAATGATATATATTAAGGCCTTGTTTGGGAGACTTATTTTGAAGGGGAAAGGAAGGAAAGGGAGGGCATAGGATGAGATTCCTTTGTTTGGGTGTTTGGTTAGAGAAGGGGGAGGGTTCCCCCCAAATTTTTTAAACCCTCCAAATCCCTCATTATACCATTTTTTGGGGTCCCCCAAATTGGAGTTTTTTGAGAGGAAAACAATGTTAAATACATAATTATCCTTACTAATATTTTCTAATTATATTTATGCACATTTGTTGTACATTATATAATACATAACATACTATTGATTTTTTAAAGGAAGGTAAAATAATATTTTGTATTACATTAACCTCCATCCACCTCCTATCTAAATTCCATACTTCCAAACAAGGGAGGAGCTTACTTGAACTTGCCTTCCATTTTTTTTCCCTTCCTCCCCCTTCTTTACCTTCTCATCCCTCTCCTTCTCTTTCTCTCCTAACTCCCAAACAAAGCCCAAGTGTTCTCATTTCTCACAATACCGTATTGTTTTCATGTGAGTAACCCCCTATATTATATATATATATATATATATATGCATATAATTATGTAGTATATCTAATTTTTAAATTTTAAATTACATAACTAAATAATTTATTTTTAATAATATTAATTAATATTTTTTAAGTAAACATATAAACTAAGTTTAATAAAACAATATTTCTTTATAAAATTCAAAGAAAATCATTAACATCCTACATACATTTGTTTCTCACTAATGTGTCTAAAAGAAAATATAACTCATATTTGACAATCACTTTCATAGTTCTAATCATCTCACTTCCACATAATTGTGGGTTGTCTTTTTTATTTATTTATTATTTGTTATTTTGTTGATAATTTTAAGTAATAATATTTCTTTTCACTTCATCTTTTAGCATACAGAATTATTACTTTTTTTTTAGTTCAAAAGCAACGAAAATAAAATTAAGTTAAATAATTTAACATAAAAATGAATATAAACAAAGAAATTTACTACATTGTATTTATTTTCACTTAGATTATTGTTCTTTCAGTTCATGGTGGAATTCAAATTAGGAATTTTTTATTGTTATCTTTCCTTCTTTCATTTTCTTCCCAAAATAGGGAGGAAATGTTTTTTGCGAGACCCATACATATTTTTCTTCTTCCTCCCTATTTAATATTGGAACCAAAGGGTTTCCACCACTTTTCTTTCTTCCTCTTTTCTTTCCTCTTGTTTTCTATGCAATCAAACATAGTGTAAGTGAATACAAATTTTATTGCTTGAGAGAGGATTATCAATTATGGATCGTGTACTTTTGTGACTTAAATTAATGGTAAATGTTATTTCATTAGAGTTGTTTGATAATTTCTATCTTCTTTTTTGATATATTTTTAATTCTCTTTAATTTTTCATATGGCTTACTATTTTATTCTTTAAATTTATATTATTTCTGAAAAAGTGATTGAAATAATTAATTAATGTAATCAACTGAATAATTAATCTATGTCGGATTGAACATTTTATATTTTCTGATAAAACTATACACATGGGGTATTGCTAGCATCAAATTTGTTTGAGCAAAATTATTCTTCACCCTAAGGTCAAAGAAGAGGACTAAGATGTTATTTTCTGAATGCAATTATTACTCTCCATCTGTTCCACTAGGATACAACATCCTAAAATTCACAGTCAACATCACTATCCTATGTCTTCCTCTATTATGCAAACCAATGGCCTCAAAGTACATTGTTTGTAATTCATTTTATCATTCACTTTATACTTAATAATAATAAGGACATGAGTCACTCCAAAATACCTACCAGTTTTGATGTTAACCTCCACTAAGCTCAAGAGACAAAATTTAATGTGGCACCTAATTGGAAGATTCTGCCACTGCCATTATCATTGGTTCATTGAATTGCCTTATCTATGTATATCCAATTGAAATTTCAAATTTTGTATTATTGACCCTTTTAGACTTAGATTTATTACATGCACCGTAATGTTTTTAAATTGTCTTTACATCATTCGTCATTAATGTTATTGTATATTATTACTTACATTAAAGAATGAATGACCATATAAAAAATTGGTCTACAAACTATTTTTCTCTAACATTTTATCATTATACACAAAAAGTGTTACCAAAAAATTAAAAGAAAAAAGTGCTGCGGCTTGCATGTGACTTAAAATAAGTAGTATCACATGATATTTTAATGGGACAAAAAGGAGCAATTTGCATTCACGAGAATTTGTCATTTGTGATAGTAACAAAACAACATCTTTTCTTATATTTTTGTAATTTGAATACCTTTGGAACTTAGTTTCGGAAAAGCAAAGAAGAAAGGTTTAATATCTCAACAACTTGCTTACAAATGGTGAAATAGAAATGGTACTTCATTTCAAAGAAAAAAAGTAGTATTTTAAAAAAAAAAATTATTGTTGGCTTAATTTATGTACACATGGCTTCTTTCTATTGATTCTATAGTTTGGAAAGTAGAAATTTTATATTATATGTGCTCATGCTTTTCATTTCAATTAAGTCCCAAAAGAAAGATGCCAAATTTTCAGGTAGTGTTCAATTAGTAAAATTAAGTAATCAAATGTATCATAACCAATTTCAATGCCAAGAGAATATAGTGGATTAGGAAGATAAAATCATTAATTACATTTCAACTAATAGACTTGAATATCATGATTATGGTCTAATACTTTATATCTCTCAACTAGCGGTGAATGATTGTGAAATCTTACAGTACTATTATGTGTCCCTACGAGTCTTCTTCCCAAAAATATAATTTTGTTATTTTATGTCAACTTTTGATACTATATTTAACACTATATATGTTTATCTATTTCTTTAACTTCTTATTTTCTGTACAGACATATTTCCATAAAATATATTTAGATAAAAAAACATATAGGACACTCCAAGATTTGGCGTAGAGAAAAAAAATTATCTTTAAAAAGAGTTTATCCCATTATATGGGATGATTAAATAAAATATAAAATAATTAAAGAATAAATATAATAATTAATAATTAATAATTATGAACTGAGTTGGATTAGTTACTCCGACTAACCCAACTGAACACTTAATATGTATGGGCCACTCATGTGATTGGTCAAGCACCAAAATTGGTATAAACAAATCTGTCTCGATCAATTTAAGTATAAAACTGGTAACTCAATTAGTTGGATCACTTTAATTCAGCCGGTTCAACTAATTTTAGTAAAATACTAAAACATGGTTGTTTTAAAGGAAAATATGACATTTTTAACTATTTGCAATTATATTTATCATTGTTGAAGTTATGTTTGTTATTTATTAGTTTATGTTATAATAAAACATTATTTGTTTAATTGTGTTTCAAATTTATTTATTTGATTTTTATGTAATTAAAATGCAATAATAACTCATTTAGTGATTAATGAATGACTGAGACCGAATATAACTAATATAATTTAACTTGAGTGTAAATGAATCACTCTTCTATATATATTTGACAATATGTACAAATATTTGAACTTGGAGTTATCCGAAACCTGACAGGTTCTTGATTGATTGATAATATTATTTTTAATCCTATTTAATTTGGACTCGGGTTTGAGTTTTGTTTTAGTTTTTTGGATTCGAGGTTGAGTAAGTATAAACCAGTTGCCATTCCTATTTGATAACCGTTAAAAAGGGTCCCAGATGACCGACTACCTCCTTAACTATAGCCGTTGTCCATTTCTATCTTCTTTTCTTTCTATATATCAATCACCATTCTTCTTCTCCGGCAACCCTTGCCGGAATCTCATCGGGAAATTCCCACCGGTAAAAACACTCCTCCATAGACCACTTCCCAATATTGCTATTTCCATACAACATTCTCTTTTTCTATTCACATCACTAACAACAACAACAATGTCATTCAAAACCCAAAATTGTTAGACCCATTTCAGTGTTTTTTCAACTGAAATTCACCATTTTTCGTCTTACTCTTCTTCACTCTCCAAGCTCATGTTGGTGATGGAAAGTGCAAACTTTAATGTAGTTTTTGTTATTGTAAAGTAAATGTGAAATAAGTACTAACAATAGTGGGTATAAAAAAATACTATTTTAGATTTTTAGTGCCTCAGGATTCTGAAAATTCAATGAATTTTTTATGATTTCAAGGTGTCAGTCACCTGTTGATAACGTAATTTATGCTCCAGAATTATTATAAAGCATCACTAAATTCAAGGTTTTATTTTTATTTTTAATTTTTACTTTTTTATTTATTTAAGTCTTTTGATTCATCATTGTTAAGGAGAAAAAGGGTTAGTGAAATTGTGAAAAAAAGAGATGTTAAGATGGTTGAGAAAAGGCTCTGATAGAAAAAGTGGTAGTGGTGGTGATCACTGTGACAATGAAGAAATGGAAATGATGGGGTTCAATGTTTTAGGTGATGGTGAAGTTGTGAAATCAAAGAGGTTGATTATAAGGCCTAGAATCAAGGTGTGGATGCTAAGGGCTATTTCTACTGTGATATTGTGGACTTGTGTGGTTCAGCTTATGGCATTAGGGGAATTGTGGGGTCCAAGATTGTTGAAGGGTATCCCTTATTGTTTCAATCACATAGATTCATCAAAGGGTGTTGTTGCAAAGGCTTATGTCCCACCTAAAGTTGTGCTTCCCTACAAAAGTAAGTTCTTGGCTTTTCAAAAGATTCTTCAAGTCTTTGTAACTAAGAATTTCTCTCATGAAAAAAAGTTCTTAATTACATGATTCAAGGTTTTTCTTTCTATGAATGGTGAGCTCTTTTATTTTGTGGGTAAAATTGTTATGAATTTTTATGACTGCCTATGCTGAATTTGATGATTATTGTTGTTATCAGGGATTTATAAGAATAATGGTTATCTTATGGTTTCATGCAATGGAGGACTTAATCAAATGCGAGCTGCAGTGAGTCACAGTGCATAATTAGATTTCGATGTAATCATTGTCATTATGTTATTCAGAGTCTTTGTTTCTCAAAATTTGATTTTCTTCATTATGCAGATATGTGACATGGTTGCTATTGCAAGACATTTAAATGCTACTCTCATAGTTCCAGAGCTCGATAAAACGTCTTTCTGGGCCGATCCTAGGTTTGCACATCGTTCTTTTAGTTCTGAAAGCATGTCATTTTATGAATACCATCTTGTGTTCTAATTGAAATGTTCTAATCTCTATTCCCTTGATATGGTAGTGAGTTCCAAGACATATTCGATGTTGATAATTTCATTGCGTCGTTGAGAGATGAGGTTAGAATATTGAAGCAACTACCACCTAATCTCAAGCGAAGAGTCGAATTAGGATTATCCTACACATTATCACCAATTAGCTGGTCTGATATTTCATATTACGAACACCAGGTCTTTACTCACTTTACATGATGATTTGTTTCATTTTGTTTTCTGGTTTTCATGCATTGATGAAACTAATTCTCCTAGCTGTTCATCACAGATCCTTCCTCTATTACTGAAACACAAGGTTGTGCATCTAAATAGAACCGATGCCCGACTTGCAAATAACGGACTACCTCCCGAGATTCAGAAGCTGCGATGCAGAGTAAATTTTAATGCCTTAAGGTTCACTTCACAGATAGAAGAACTTGGTAGAAGGATAGTAAGGATTTTGAGGGAAAATGGACCTTTCCTTGTACTTCATCTTAGATATGAGATGGACATGTTGGCCTTCTCTGGTTGTACTCATGGATGTGATAGCAGGGAAGTGGAGGAACTCACAAGAATGAGGTAAATTATGCGTTATATTAACGTGTCACGACATTTATTTTATTTCTATAGTTATCGGGCGAGTGTAATTTTGGAAAATTGCGTGTATTTCTTAGATATGCTTATCCATGGTGGAAGGAAAAAGTCATTAATTCTGAGCTTAAGAGGCAAGATGGTTTATGCCCTTTGACTCCCGAGGAAACTGCTCAAATATTGACAGCACTAGGCGTAGATCGAAGTGTTCAGATTTATATTGCTTCTGGAGAAATATATGGTGGAGAAAGAAGGATGGCAAGTTTACTATTAGCTTTTCCTAATTTGGTTAGTAGAAACACAGAAAATCATATTTCTCCATCTATCTGTAAATTTGTAACTCTTTTTGGGTATAACCAATGGTATCCCCTCACCCTATGGGTAGGGAACTAACCCTTTTAAGGTGCAAGACTGTCCCTCCCAACAAGTGTAGCTCCCAGGAATCAAATCTTTGATCTTTTGGTCTGTCGTAAATTTGTGACTTATGTTTGCTTTTAACTTCAACAACAGGTAAGGAAGGAAACTCTGCTGGAACCTTCAGATTTGATGTATTTCCAAAACCACTCATCACAAATGGCTGCACTAGATTATCTTGTGTCCTTAGAGAGTGATATATTTATTCCAACATATGATGGCAACATGGCTAAAGTTGTGGAAGGCCACAGAAGGTACTTCATAATATATTATGCATTATGTCTTTCTATTTATCTTAAAGTACATAATGTTGTTAAGTCTATGACAAAATTATTCTCCCTTTTGATAAAGCCTCTTACATAATACAAGGATATCCATGATTGAACATGTTAACAAACATTATAACCTTTCTGCTTTTAGATTCTTAGGTTTCAAAAAGACTATAATACCAGATAGAAGGCTTTTGGTGCGCCTAATAGATCGATACACGAATGGTTCATTAAGCCGGGATGAGTTTTCCTTGTTGGTGAAGAAATCTCATGTCAATAGGATGGGAAACCCGAAACGAAGAGTTATCATCCCGGACAGGCCTAAAGAAGAAGACTATTTTTATGCCAACCCTCAGGAATGTTTGCAGTTGCTAGATGAACCATTCAGAAGCACATCATGATCATTAGATAAACATGTACCTATGATTTATCCACAATCCTCAATTAGCAGCCAAAGGCAATTTGTACTGTTTTCAGAAGTATGGCCTTGATTATGTACATAAAAGATGTTCTTTTGTATGAACTCTTGAATCTGTGTGCATGTCTTTATATCTATACTTCCAAGAATCATGAAGATAAGGGTGTGTTTGGTTTAAGAAAGTGTTCTCATTTTCTATTTTTTAATTAATAATTTTAAAAATACTAGTGGAGTTATATTAGCATTTTTGTAATTATTAATGAAAATGTAGAAATAAAAAAAAATCTGAAACCAAAGGGACTCTAAATTTCATGTTCTGAGTAACAAAGTGGAGTTATACCTTTACACTGAAATGAAGAGCAGAAGATAGAGTACTTTAATAATTTCTTAGATGGTTTTGTTAAGACAAAATATTCATACCAAATAAAGAAACTGTAGAACAACACTGAACTCTTTTCTGACTTTCTCCTTATGTATTAAGATATTGTAATTGCATATTGCTACTACATACGATAATTGAGTTTATACATTATCACTACATCATCCATCATTCATTTGTATTACTTTTTTTGAAGAGTCGATAATGATTAAATATGAAAAGTGAATGATACGATGATAGTTTATAAAACTCTTACGCACTATCAGAATATACATTATTTTCTTATGATAAATTAACTATGTTTGTGGACCAAACTAAGATTAAGTAGAAAAACTCAGAAATGGGTTATTGGAGGACCATGACTCATTATTAGCATTATAATATTTTTCTAGATTAGTGGTTTAGAAGCATTAAAGTTACCAACTTCAGACATTTCTTAATAGAGAGACACATGGTGGAGTGATACCCAAACATCATATACTATACTATAGAAAAATGTAGCTTCCTTTCACTACAAGTGCTAGGAAAGTTGATTAATTGACTTTTGTATATCACATGCTTATGACACTTGTTTTTATTATGCAAAGTCTAAATTGGTTTTTATCCTAAGATGGTGATCCCAATACTTTGCTTACATTCTAATTTATGGAGCAATTCATCTGTTTTATTTACTTAGTCACAGATCCCAACTTTAAACAAATAATCAAATTTAAAGGATAGGGTTTGAGTTATTCTAGAAACTTACAAATTCTTAAAAAAAGGATTATTACCATGATATCATCTTCTAATAATCTACCTATTAAAATTAAATTCATTTTCTATGTATATTAAGAGTGTAATGGAACGTTGTGAGAGACTAACCTTTCCAATAAAATTATTTTCATTTACATAATATTAATCAAACATCTAATATCATATTAAAGAAATTCAATATCTACCATCTAATTGTGGTATGATTATATTAAGGTTACCTAGATAAGTTTTGTTGTTGTTTTGTTTTAAACTAATGTATTTTCCTTAATATATGATGTTGTATGATTTGAGAGGAGAATAGGGGTATAAAAAGAAGTGTTTAATATGTATATACTGACAGTGTAAATGTTTTTTACATTATTAGTAATCATTCACCATTGATTTGTTAATTACTATTGACTCTAAAAAACAAAAGTAATACAAATCAATAGTGGATAATACACTGACAATATAAAAAACTTTACACTATCAACGTATAGATTTTAAACTCTAAAAAGAAATTGAGTGAGTGAAAGGGAGAACATGACTGCAACATATGTTGTCCCACAATGAATTAAAATTTATGACACATGGTAAAAATTAGGGATAGAATATGTACTTATTGAGAATAGGGGTATGAAAAAGAAATTGAGTAGTGAAGAAAATGGGTAAAAAAAGGATAGATGATGATTTTAGTGGTCAAATAGATAATTTATCACCTTATAATAGAGGATATATTATTATGAGAATAATGTATCTTTTTACAGTAAAAGATAATTTATCTCCTCCGATTAGTAAAAGTATGACATGTATATTATTTTGTTTTGGTTTAAAAATATTTTTATAGAAAATGATGAAACATGACACATATCATGATTTCACTAGCAAGAGGAAATAACTTACCTTCTTATACTAGGATATACTTTATTCCTTACTATAATTTAGTTTGAAGTCTAAACTTAAAAAAAGTTGGTATTAGGAAAGAGGGCATGTGACCAGGACCATAATAAATAGATATGGAAACTAGTGGTGTTCGAATGTGATATTCAAGTTGTGCATATAAGGTGTTTGATGAAATTCCCAATAGTGAATCATGCAAGGAAGACTCAAAAGCACTTATTCACGCATAAGCTACATGCTTCAACAACTATCTTCCATGTTGGAATTAAAACAAGTTCAAGCAATTATTACCAAAGCAGGCCTAAATTCCCACTTTCCTTTCATTACCAAGTTAATTGTGTTTTCAGCACTTTCTCCAATGGGAAACATGTCCCATGCTAAATCCCTTTTCCAAGAAACTCCAATGGATAACACATTTGTTTGGAACACTATGATTAGAGCTTTTGCCAATAGTTCTTTACCCATTGAAGCTTTATATATTTACAACCATATGCAAAGCATTGATGTTAACTTTGATAATTTTACATTCAATTTTGTGCTGAAGGCGTGCTCTCGAGCTTACAAATTTATAGAAGAATGTGGTGGAAAGTGTGATGAACTTGCTATTGTTTCTAAAGGTTCTGAAGTTCACTGCAGTGTTCTAAAATTGGGGTTTGGTGACGATCCGTGTATTCAAAACTCATTGCTTTATATGTACTGCCAATTTGGGTTGGTGCCGATTGCACGACTTCTATTTGATGAAATGAGTAGTAGAAGCTTGGTTTCTTGGAATATCATGATATCGGCGTATGACCGTATTAGTGATTTTGAATCGGCGGATTACCTTCTTGAATCAATGCCACAGAAGAATGTTGTTTCATGGAACACTGTAATTGCAAGATACAGTAGGTTAGGTAATATTGAGGCTGCAAGAAGGACGTTTCGATTGATGCCTGAGAGGGATGTTGTATCCTGGAATTCTATGATTGCTTGTTGTGTTTCTGTTAAGGATTATGCAGGAGCGTTAGAACTCTTTTCCGAGATGCAAAATGCCGAGGTAAAACCAACAGAAGTAACACTTATATCTGTTTTGGGTGCCTGCGCCGAAACAGGCGCATTGGAAGTTGGTAAAACGATACACGAGTCAATAAAATTGCATGGTTCTAATATTGATGGGTATTTAGGTAATGCCCTTCTGAATATGTATTCGAAATGTGGGTGTTTGAGTTCAGCTTGGGAAATATTTAATCAGATGTCGATAAAACCTGTAAGTTGTTGGAATGCTATGATTGTTGGTTTGGCTATCCATGGTTACTGTGAAGAAGCTCTGAAACTGTTTTCTGAGATGGAACACAGGCTTGGTACAATCAGGCCTAATCGGTTAACATTTATTGGTGTTTTCATTGCTTGTAGTCATAAGGGTTTGGTTGATAAAGCAAGATGGTATTTTAATCATATGGTAAATCAGTATAAAATTGTGCCTGATATCAAGCATTATGGTTGCATGGTTGATCTATTAAGCAGATGGGGTTTGTTGGAAGAGGCCTATGAAACGATTAAAACGGCCCGGTTCGAAGATAGCGCAGTTTTATGGAGAACTTTGTTGGGTGCTTGTAGGACACAAGGTAATGTGGAGTTGGCAGAGATATCCTTCCAACAACTTGCCAAATTGCAGCATCTAACAGATGGAGATTATGTATTATTATCAAACATTTATGCTGAAGCTAAGAGATGGAATGAGGTTGAACGAGTAAGGAGTGAAATGGTTTCCTTGTATGCTACAAAGCAAGCTGGGTACAGTCAAATTGATGTAAATGAATCTGATAAACTTTCATGAACAAACCATTACCCTCTTTTTAAACTCGAACTAGGATCTGTTGTCCCAAACCATGTCCCATACTTATGACAACGGAAAAAAAACAGAAAAAACAATGAATATTTAATTTTTCTAATTGATATGACATGTTTTCACTGATTTCAGACATATTTTGGGATAGCTGATCCTTGTGCTTTAAACTCAACATTTGTTAGCTTTAACCATTCCATTATGCGAAAGGCATTTTTTAAATTGTATACTATGTCACCATTTGCACTTGTGTTAAGTGAAAATTCTTTAATTAAGCTGAAGAGATGAGCCTATATAACTTCTTTGATTATGTGTGAGTTCAGCTTGGGAAGTATTTAAATTGTATACTATATCTGGTACTAAAATAGTTTCCCTTAAATTGGAATGATCAAATATAACAATGGTGCATAGAGTAGTTTACTTTTATAAAATAAACTTAATTTAGAGATTTTTCTGGGGAGTAGGATTTTGGAGGGGACGTGAAGGGAAGAGATGACTTTTCAAACTCTTCCTCTTGTTTGGGAGGTGGATCAAGGAGGGGAAGGTTTTGGAGGGTTTCTCCCTCCAAAACTCTCAACGTGTCTATTTTTAAAGTTCTTAAATTTAGGATTTTTTGGAGACAAAATGTCAAAATAGCTAAATATGTTTAGTAATAATATATAATTATATATTATTGTATATTTCTCATTGTTAATTACATTTTTAAGGGAAAATAAAAAAATATTCTTACATTATCATTAGTTTATTCTCCTTCATCTGAATTTCATACTTCTAAACAAGGAGAGGATTTCCTTCCTTTGCCATTCTCTTCCTCCCCCTTTCTAACCCTTTGATCCCTCTCTTTCTCTTTCCCTCCTAACTCCCAAACAAAGCCTTATAAAATATTTTTTTACAGAACTTTGCTATTGTTTTATTCTATCTATATAGCTTAAGTTCAAGCTTATTTTAGTTCTTTGCAGCAAAGGACATGATTAATATTTTGTTTGAGGGTGGGGTTTTGGAGGAGAATGAAAGGGAGGAAATGACTTTGGAAAGTCTTCCCCGTGTTTGGGAGTTGGATGAAGGAGATGAAAAGGTTTTGGAGGGTTTCCATATACCTATTTTTAAAGTCCTCCAATTTGGAATTTTTAGAGATAAAATGTCAAAATAGATAAATATTTTGAATAATATTATATAATTTATTGTTCATTTTTCATTGTTAATTACATTTTTAAAGAAAAAATAAAAAAATATTCTGACATTATTACTAGTTTACTCTCCTTCAACTAAATTTCATATTCTCAAACAAGAGAGGGAATTTCCTTTCTTTTCCCTTCCCTTCCTCTGATTTCTAACTCTTTAATCCATCTCCTTTCCTTTCCCTAGTAATTCCCGAACAAAGCATAAAGGCATGTTATGATATTTAAGATTTGTTCTGTAAACCCAGTTCATGTCACTTTTTAATTTAACACTTCCTTATTTTCTTATAAAAATGTGACTGTCACATGAAAACTTATCTTTTGTATCATATTAATATTAAGACATCAATAATACGTTGGTCTAATAGTGTAAAGTTCTATTAAATTTTCAGGATGATTAAAAGGTCAAACATATAATTCCTGGGAGCGACACTTGTTGGGAGGGATAGTTACGCACCAAAAAATGGATTTGTTCCTTACTTATAAGATGAGAGAATATCTTTGGTAGTATCAAAAAAAATATATAGATTAAGACTTGAATTTGGTAATTGAACTAATTCACTTAAGAGACCAAAATCCAAAATGTGTGTATGTATGATTACTTTTTATCTTCTAAGAATTTTAACACTTATGATATATAGGGTAATGGTTGCCATTTTTTTATTTTAATTCTGTAGGTAATCAAAGTTTTGATGCTGTGTGTATCAGTCCTGTTATTTTAAAGAAAATAGTGTCACATATTTTCGAAATTAAAAAGTTATGATGCATAAGTACTTGTTTTGTCCCAAGTTTACTTTAATTTTTTTTAATGATCTCATAGTGATTTGCAATTTAGCTAGCAAGATATAAAAAATGATTGAAAAAGTTTATAAGTAACAAAAGGTTGACGAAGTTATTGTCTTAAGATTTTGGTTTAAGTAATATCTCACTCTTAACTATTCATTCTTCACATGCTTCAATAATACTAGAACTCCCCAGTAATTAAAGCTTCCGTAGATGGAAATTATATTTTTCCAACTATAAGATAATTATGAGTGACAAAACTTTTTTTTTTGCTAAGAAAAGAAGAAAGTATATTAAGAAAGAACATGGGTGCTAACCCATTACAAAAACAATTATCAAGAACTTATATGACCCAAACTCAAAACCTTTGGTTAACATAGAACACTCTTACCCAATTAACTATATATCCATTCAATTAGCTCAACTTAATATTTCCAAAACATAGTCCAAAAGTCACATACATTAAATCATTCGGATTGGCTATTATCCATGAACCAAATCCTTATTTTGTCAAAGTGCAACACACTTATATAAATTTGTCCACTTCAAATAATACGCATATATATATATATACACATTTGTCCTAAGTGTAATATGTGTGAACCAGAATCTCATACATATTTTGTCCTATGTATATAAATCCAAAACAGAACCATCAGTATTCTTTACTGAAGCAAGATGATAAGGCAATGAAGTTGAAAAATGGAACAACTTTCACACTCAACTTTGAATGAAAGAAAAAACTTAGGAGTATTCTTTTTAGTGCTTTCCCTTTTGCAGCATAATAAATGCAACATATATAATGCATGAGTTTCCTTCTTTTCTTCAAAACAAGACATAACACCCACCCTATGTGATTCTCTATTCTCTTTCTGTTTTACTATCCATTAATCATTCTAAAAAATGGGTTCTTTTCTCTTTTTGATTTTGGTTATTCTTTCATTGTGCTATATTGTTGCTGCTTCTGATGATTGTTCTAATGGAAACTGCAAGGTTGATAATACTATGATACTATTCACTATCATTGCTTTGTCTAATAATGCCTTTGTTTTTATCTTATATATCTTACTCTCTTTTTTAATATTTGATTAGCTTCTTGATAAGTGTTCCTCTGATGATGATTGTGGAGCTGGGTTATATTGTTTTTCATGCTTAGCTGGGTTTAAAGGCTCTAAGTGTGTGAGATCATCCATCACAAATCAATTCAAGCTCATAGTAAGATACTCATTTCTCTTTATTCTTAGCATAATTTCACAAGAAACAGCACAACATACACATAGATGACTATTCCTACATTACATTTCAATCTATAGTTGCATAATTCTCTCATTTACCTTACGTACGACATACCAAATTCATCGTACTGTATACCATGTATTGAATTCGTCGTAAAAAATGTATTATAAAATTAATGTAAAAAGTGACGAACTATGTGTAAAGTTACGAGGTAACTAGTGACTTTCTGAGTATTGAATTTTATTTTATGACACCAAAATGAAAAAATAGTAACATGGGTCCATGTAAATGGGAATGGAAGATATAAGCATTATCAGTTTTTAGAGATATGAGTGTATCTGTGACTTTTGAAACTGTGATGTTTGAGATTATAATTGTGAAAGTTATATGTTTTTAATGAAGTGGTAATACATGATTCAATGACACATGCTAACAACTTTACTAGTGGGCGTTTGTTCAAGTGGTACATGCTTGATTCCCCTTAAGCAAGAACCTGGGTTCGAGCAGTGCGAGATACATGTGGGAAACCAAAAAAAACATGCTAACAACTTTTATATATTAATAATCAACAAAAAAATGGCTGAGTATTTTTTATATATTAATGTGTTGCTAATTGAATCTCTGTTTTCATTTTTGGTGACAGAATAACTCTTTACCATTCAACAACTATGCATTTTTGACAACACATAATGCTTTTGCCATTGATGGAGAACCATCTCACACAGGAGTGCCTCGGTTAACCATCACTAACCAAGAATACAGTGTTACCCAGCAACTAAATGTATGCATTTAATACTATCAGTAAATACTCATTTTCAGTCGATCATATTTTTCGACCTTACCGGTTTGGTCCCTCAAAAGTTGAAAAACCTAAAATGGTCCACAAAAATTTCAAATACGGGTCAAATTAGTCATTTTTAGCATGTTTTAAAACACTTGGTACGGATTAATTTGTCCCCAAAAAAGACTAATTTGACCTACATTTGGAACTTTTGGAGACCATATTGGGTTTTTCAATTTTTGAAGGATGGTAAGGTAGAAAAAACATAAGAGACTAAAATAGGTAATTAATTACTCATACTATTATTGTTAAGACTGTAATTGCTTACTTTGATTCTGAAAGCTTTACAAGCATGTTTAAGGTCTGCAATGATTCATTTACAGAATGGAGTACGGGGACTAATGCTAGATACATATGATTTTGATGGAGATATATGGTTATGCCATTCATTTCAAGGCCATTGCCATGATTTCACAGCATTTGTATGTAACTATCAGATTCTTAGTTCTGTTTCTTTTTGCCTATGTTTTCATTAGTAGTTCTATAGCAACAGTTTGCAACATTTAATAGATACCTCTACATAAAGATTTTAAGAGTCTCGCTCTCGGTGCAATGGTAAGATTGCTTGCCTCATAATGTGGAAACAGTTTTTTCGCTTGCGAGGGTAAGGCTGTATGCATCTACCATTTCAATACCCCACTAGGTGGGAGACTCGAGTACTAGGCTGCCCTCTACATAAAGATCCTAACATGTGATTAGCAGGAACCGGCTATAGATACCTTGAAGGAAATTGAAGCTTTTCTATCAGCCAACCCAACTGAAATTGTGACACTCATATTGGAAGATTATGTTGAAACTCCAAAAGGATTGACAAAGGTCTTCACCGATGCCGGTCTCATGAAATTTTGGTTTCCTATGACAAGTATGCCAAAGAATGGTGAAAATTGGCCTCTGGTGAGTGATATGGTTGCTAAGAATCAAAGACTACTAGTGTTCACTTCAGTCAAGTCTAAGGAACAAAGTGAAGGCATTGCATACCAATGGAATTACATGGTTGAAAATCAGTGTAAGAAAAAACTATCCTATTAACACAAGCATTATTCGTGTGTCCGTCCTCGATTTTCGTTCTGATGATTGCATATTCTGCAGATGGGGATGGTGGAATGAAATCAGGAATCTGTCCAAAGAGGGAAGAATCATCTCCTCTTGATGACAAAAGCAAGTCCTTAGTGTTGGTTAACTACTTTCGGTCGGTTCCGCTTAAGGCAATCACATGTTCAGATAATTCTGGAGGTCTCATTAACATGATCCAAACTTGTCATAGTGCTGCTGGAAACCGGTGGGCAAATTTCGTTGCTGTTGATTACTATAAGGTAGGACTTTGACATGTTTTCACATTTCCTAATCATTATTTTTTCGGCTAAGAACTAGACTCTAAAGTATATACTTTGGATTCAATGATTATGCTCCTAATGTTGTGATACTTTGGGGACTATTGTGAAGAGGAGTGAAGGGGGAGGAGCATTTGAAGCTGTGGACACACTCAATGGGGAGCTTTTGTGTGGTTGTAAGGATATTCATGCATGTGTGGTAAGAAAATTAACTGCACTCTTGCTTTCTATTAAGAAAAAAACCATAAAAATATGATATAGACACTATTCGTAACTAAATTCGACTCTTCAATTTTCAGCCCGGAGCTACTTCACAAGCATGCTCACCATAGGAAGCAGATCAACAAATGCAACTAGTTTTCGGAAATGTTTGAGACAATACATTGTTCTTTACCAGATTATGTTAGACTCAATACTTGTTGTTTAGGTTTCATGTTGGTTTATGTGGTCATGCAAAATTGTCTATATCACTTTTGCATGTCATTACTCTACTCTTCAATCTTCATTCTACAATTACACAAGTTCTGTTTTCTCTTGTCATATTTTTAGCGTATGAAAAATAAGATGATGCTAAAAAAAGAGACACAAGATGAAAAATAGATGATACTTTCCAACCTTGTTTCTCATGATTGTGATGTAAAATAAGATTGTTGGAATGTTTATAAGGTTGATGCATATGCAGCAGTTACCATGTCAGGGTGAATGGTTTTTAGCTATTGTTATCTTCAGGAACTAATTGAGAAGTTGAAGTCTGATTCATTCAACAATTGGTTAAAAGCATTGTTCGATTACGCCAATTCTGAAGGAAAAATTCATCTTCTTATTTACCAAAATTGGTAATTACCTTAATGATGTTGTTAGATAATATCAATTATCCTTTAATTTATAGAGATTAGTTTGGATGAGATAGATTCAATGTATTTCTCTAATTTCTTTAAAATTGCAAAGGCTAGCATATGAACTTGGCCTAATTGGAACATGTTTCATGGTGATATAGACAGTAAAAGTTCTCTAGTTTATGCAGCACATGCTCTAAGGTTTTCAGTATTGCAGTTTCTAGTATACAACAGCATTCTCAATCAAATGTTCTTTAGCAATTTGCTAGCATTTTAAGGTGAATTAGTATAATGTTGCTGTTTTAGAGATCAATTATGGTTTGCACATGTGTAGTTAACAAACTGCTAATGTTCTATGTTGGAATTTCCTTTTATTGGTGAAATATCAATCCTAAGATCTTTGAATCTTATGATTCCCACACGTAATATAAACAAGTATACAAGGTCATACCTGAATCCCTTGTCCAGATCTATTCCTTTTGTATGTCTTTTGGAGAGAGTTTCGGTACGATGACCTTCCTCGATCAAATCCTAAATTTCTTTTGGGACCTTCGTGTTTTCTATCCGATTGGGAGAGGTGAAAAATATTTATGATTTGGTGTCTTGTGGACCATAACCATTCCTTATGCATTAACTTACAGGCTTCTCATTAACCCCTATAGGCCAACCGTTTGGGTATCACTAATTAAGCTCATATCTATTATCGGTTTTAGAAGTCTATGGACTGTCAGAAATTAAATCACTTGTTTTATAATAAAAAATAAATAACCGATATAATTGTATTAAATATATGATGTCATTCTAATTAAAAATTATGAATTTCCTATATTCTATTTATGTTGTCTGTGAAGGCAATTTTGTTTGGTTCTGAGGTGTGTACAATAGGCTTCCACCTAAAATTGAAAAATGTGGCACCAAACTTCCAATATCAACCAACCAAACTTCCAATATCAAATGGCACATTACAAGTGCAATAACATTTTACTTCAGTTTTAATTAGACTAAACCATTTTACTTCAGTGAATTTTATGTGAGGGACTCTAAAATAACATTAACCAAGTGGGTTTCACGTTTCAGTTTTCACATATATTCCATGCAATAATACACTGTGTATTTAACAAAGTTTTAATAGAAGGATTTAATATCTATACACCGACGGTGTAAGAGTTTTTTACACTGTCAGCCCATCATCCACCATTGATTTCTTAACCACCATTGACTCTCAAATAAAAGTAAACAAATCAATGGTTGATGATATACTGACAGTGTAAAAAACTTTACAACGTCAGTGCACATATTTTAAAATCTTAATAGAATGTGTTGTTAGCCTTGCTCCACCTTTGAATTTACTTATTTTTACCAAAAAAATTTATCCTTTTCCAAATATAATCAATCAATAGAAATGCATGTGTCATGTTTTGGTGCTAAAATGCATCAGTAATTCCCCTATGACATGTATTATTACGGACCGAAACCTAAGCTATAGACATACTAAATGCTAGACATATTTCATGGACCCATTAAAAGGTGGTGCCGAGTGGAACAAGAGTAAGATTGTTGTATATCGACTAAGAGATTACAAAATCAAATCCTGAAAATAGTATCATCAGATATAAAGGTAAGGTTGTATACATTTATTCTTCATCAAACCTTATATATTTACTATCTTCATACCTTAGTTAAATGAAAGTTTCAATGTGGAGTTGGTGTCAATCACAAGCAAATGAAGTTTTTTCTTTGTTCTTCCTTCAAGATGGCGCAAGAAAGTAGTACCCAATAGCATCATTTTTGTCTAGGAAGGCAAAAATTATCACATGGTAACATTTTGTTAGTGTTACCAAATGGAGTATGTTATGCATTCCCTCAAAGCCATCATAATTTGGCATTCAATGTGTTCTAATTCAATTGTCAAATATACATTTCTCTCCTAATCACAATCAATGAAATTTGATGGAAGATGGCATAATTATGATGCTTAGTAATGGTGGGTGGCAAAGCATGTGTCATATTTGGGTCACAAAATCATAAAGAAATTGTTGTTTTAAATTGTATCCCAAATTATGTCTCGAACTAATAATATTAAAACAAAAATAAAAAATATAATGAATAATTTTTTTTTTAATTGACATGTCATGTTTTCATGAGTCTAACACATAGTTTTGGATACAGTTTTGGACATGATTTTGATCATTGTCCTCCAAAATCATGTGATCAACTATTTATATATCAAATATTACGTTTTTATAATTGGTTAACAAATTATTTTTTCAGTTATCAATTAAATTTGTTGTATATAACCAATTAGGATACTTTAAGACATGAAGTGATACATGAAATATGACACAAGATCTAATCTCCATATTGAGATACAAATCATCCTCATATTAATTAACTATAAACTTTACTAATTTTTTATTTTACAAAATTATATAAAATAATTGTATAGTGATAATTGTGTTTGCATTTGTTCTTTGTGTAGCTGCCTCGTGTAATTTGTCACAAATTGACTTAATTTCCAGTGATTGCGGGGTTAGTAAATTGAGACATTCAATGACTAAAGTCCAATTTTGTGCAGTGTGTTTCATATTTGGAAAAATCAAATAAATTGTGCTATGGAGGAAGAAAAAATATTTACAAAAAACTTATTAAAACTTCTAATTTCTAAATCTATCATGACAAGGGTCAAATTTGAGGGTTAAGACACCAAGAACTTTTCTAATCTACTAGGAGTATACTTGAAAAACTGTTTTCTTGAGAATTTGTTGTTAAACAAGTTATATAAGAATTGATTGGGTCACATGAAATAGAGATTTTTGGTATAATTGATAGTATTCTCTCACTCTACAAGTAAGAAATTAAACTCTTTTAAAATTATGGTTGTCTCTCTCAATAAGTGACGCTTTTAGTAAATGAACCTTGAAATTTGGTCTATTTGGGGATCCAACATCACAATGTAGGTCCTGATACTTTGTTGGTCCCGTATGACATAAAAAAATTTGCCTCCTCATTTAAGTATACAAAACTTCAAATAATTTAATTATTGAATATTTTTAAAATAAATTTTGAGCAAAGAGATCTCAAATGTGTGAACTCAACATATACTATCTTTTTAGACTCTATTAGATAATATCTATACAATATCAGTATAAAAATTTATACACAAATAATATAATATTGATCACTCATTTGTATTACTTTCTTTGAATATTAAACATAAATAGTGAGTATTGTGGTAATAGTGTATAAAACTCGTATAGTGTGAGTGCAAATATTTTGTTTTCGTCAATTCTTATGGGCTCATCTTTTTAATGAGCATTAAATGGTCTTCTTACTCCGGTTGAGACCATTATTTCAATTATACATCAACTATATAATAATATAAAATCATGATTATTTTAATTATACAACTTAAATGATGGTAAATTTACGTGGGTAGTATAATATGAGAAATATTTAGGGTAATTTATAATTGAAGAACTGTGATTATTGAAGGTAACTAAAAATTCTTTTTATTTTTCAGTTCATTTACTTGTGTTAATTTTATTTAATGTTACTGTATGTTTAAATGTAAATATCGTATGTTTATATGTATATGACAATTATTAGAGATATTGTTAGTAATTTTAGTGATGATGAGGATATTGAGTTATGTGATGATGATGTTTAGATTACTACTAGTGAACCGGTTAGCATAACATATGATACTCCTTCATCTTTTTTGTTAACATTGATTATCAGTCTGGACAAGATTTTCCATATAGAAGTACTCACATAAGTACTGATGTGAATAATGATCTCTTTGTTGGTATGCAATTTGAATCAAAGGAAGCAACAATAAATGATGTAAAACAATTTCATATTAGGAATTCTGTTGATTAACATGTAGATGTGAAACAATAAATGATAGAAAAGTGTGAAGCGTGATATTTGAGAGATTAGAAAAATTAGTGGAAGACACACTTGTGTATCCACTAATATTTCTCAAGATTACACGAAATTGAACTCATCTTTCATCACAAACTGCATTGTTCAACTAGTATCAGAAGATCCTGATATATCAATTAAAGTATTAGTTAAAGAGGTAGTCACTCGTTTTGGTTATACAGTGACATAAAGGAAGGCTTGGACTGCTAAACAAATAACAGTGTCCCAAATTTATGATGATTCAGAGGGATCATACAAGGAGTTACCTCGTTGGTTAAATGATGTCCAATATTATGCAACAGGTATAATTGTAAGATATTCAACATCTAACCATGAAGAACATAATACTTTAATTCTTGATAGAGTATTTTGGGCTTTCAAGCCATGCATTGAAGGATTTGCTTTTTGCAAACCAATTCTTCAAGTGGATGGCACATTTTTGACTGAAAATATACTAGAACATTACTAATAGCTAGTTCACAAGATGATAATAGACGTATATTTTGAGTAACATTTGTCATTATGGAAGGAGAGACCAAAGAAGCATGAGAATGGTTTTTCTACAATCTTCGCACATATGTTACCCCATAACCGAATATTTGTATAATATCATATAAGGATACAGGTTTGTCGGGTGCATTTTGTACTAAGCTCCCACAATGGTGTGGTGCTCAATTTGTATATTGCATTCGTCATGTTGCTAGCAATTTCAACAAGGAGTTCCGAGATAATGATATGAAAGAAAAAGTCATTGAAATGTGTATGTATTGAAATTTATGTGATTTATGTTAAATTGCTTGTATATGTGATTTATGTTAATATTAATAAACTTGTTGTAGGGTATGAATTGATGTGGCCTCGATTCGAGCGAATGTTTGCTCTATTGTGTCAAAAGAATTCGAGGGCAGCAACTTGGTTAGATAAGATCCCAAAAGAAAAATGTACGTGATCATATGATGATGGGAGACGGTACGACCATATGATGACGAACTTGGCAAAACATGTTAATGTCGTTCTGAAAGGAGCAAGAGCCTTGCCAATTACTGCACTTGTTAGAGCAACATATATAGACTGAACTCATGGTTTGTACATCATAGAAATGAAGCAACTAACGTGATAAGAGCAGGTCATGTCTATTGCGGAGAATTGACTAAGGTGATTAATGAAAATAACCGAAAAGCTATATATCATATAGTACGAAGTTTTTCACGGGAATCAGGAGTCTCGAAGGTTGAAATTGTTGGTACCGGTGGTAGTCGACACTCAAGAGTATACATAGTGAGACTAATCAAAAATTGGTGTGATTGTGGGGAATTTCAATCACTTAAATTGTCACGTTCTCATGTTATTGCTACTTGTGCATCATTCAAATTAGATTGTGGGCAGTTTATCTCACCAATTTATAGGTTAGAGAACTTGCATAAGGTTTATGGACATGAATTTCAAACCATTGGAAATGAAGAATATTGGCCTCCTTATTTAGGTCTAACCTTCCTTCCTAATCCTTTTATGCATATGAACTGTACCGGAAGACCAAAAACTACACGCATACACAATGAAATGAATGATTCTCAATCCTAACAAATTAAAAAATATGGGTGGTGTAGGAGTGAAGGACACAATAAGAAGAAATGTCCATTTCCATTTAGAAGTATTGAAATCGGTCAAAGTTCAAGCCAAAACTAACTTATGTAATGTTACAATTTGTGTAATATATTGAAATTCTTATTTGTGTAACATTAATTTGTGTAATACTTTCAAATTTAAAATAATTACACTCAACAAAACCAAAATAATTACACTCATTAAAACTTAAATAATTACACTCATTAAAACCTAAATAATTATACTCATTAATTACCTTTAAAATTTTCGATTACCAAAAAAAAATATACTCATTAAAACCAAAATAAATACACATCTTAATTGCATTTTCAAAATATCTGTATACCAACAAAATTCAATGAAACTCATGGACTGCACCCACGAGATTCACCACAATTTAAAGAAAGTCATAGACACCACCCACGACATTGGTGCAGAATTAGGGTTTTAATGAATCTCGTGGACCTGACCCACGATATTTGTGTAGGCTTTTAAATGCAAATCGTGGACCGTGTCCACGACTTTAATGAAAATTGTGGTTGGCAGCCACGACATTGGCCCAGGCTAGGGTTAGGGCTAGAAAACCACGTGCGGTTAGGGCACAACTACCATGACCATATAGGAACTCGTGGACCCTATACACGACTTCCTCGAAATCGTGGACCCCATCCACGACTTCCAAACCCCATAAATTGGAACAATCTCCCCTTCATTCTCACACCAAATCAATATCCTTCTTCCCTTCCGAATTACTTCCATATATTTCCCGATTTCCTGATATCTTTAGTCAAAAAAATGGAACATATTAGTCCAGGTCCTATTAACCCTTCCCTTCTCAACCTTCAAAAAGACCATGTCTCCACCAACATATGGAATGGTGGAGAGGTTACGTTTCGAGCAGGATGCAATTTTTGGCAACAATTACCATCTGCATTGGTGTTAGAAGTTATTCGTACCACCATATTTGGGCACATTCTAGATATTAGTACAATCGAAATCAACAATCACCTCATTACAGCATTAGTTGAGAGATGGAGGTCGGAGACTCATACCTTCCATCTACCTATTGGCGAGTGCATTGTAACCCTTGAAGATGTCACTTACCAACTTGGGTTATCCGTTAATAGAGCTGTCATTACTGGAATTACGAGCGCAAATTGGGAAATCATTTGTCACAACTTGTTGGGTGCAATCCTAACTGATAAACAGATTATGGGCCAGAGGATCCAAATGAGTTGGCTAGACTCAACCTTTATCGTGATCCCAGAAGGTGCTGGTGATTTTGTTATTGAACAACATGCAAGAGCCTTCATATTACGCATGATTGGAGGCTTCCTCGTGTCAGATACATCAGGATCACGAGTCCACCTGATGTATCTCCCATTGTTGGAAGACTTATCACAGACATACCAATATAGTTGGGGTTCAGATGTATTGGCATGTCTATATCGTGGATTATGTTGTGCGGCGCTCATTAGTCGCCAGATTGAAATTGGAGGATGCTTGCATCTGCTACAGTCGTGGGCATATGACCGCATCCCAATGCTAGCTCCAAGACTACACGACGGTGATTTACAACTCCAAATTTTTTTCCAATTTTTTTCAAATTATAATAGTTTATATTTCAAACTATTTATATCATACTAACTTCATATAACATTATATTTTAGGTGGTCGTAACATCTAATCACCATCAATATTCCTGGTCATGCAACCAACATAATACAGTCAATGTTGGATCGCTTGTGTATTGATCAAGTAATTACTGTAATTTGTTATTATTAATTTATTTATTATTAATTCTAATTTTTTACACTAATTCATTACTAATTTTTTTTATATATGAGTTTGTGTGGACCCTATATAGGAACATTACTTATGTGGGTCCCATACCTGATATAGCCCTAGCACGTATGTCACTCATTTGCTTTGCACTTGTTGAGTGGCATGTTGCTGATCGGGTGATGAGACAGTTTGGTCTACAACAACTCATCCCAGAAGATCCAATTAATATGGAGAAACAACACAAGATGGATCTACGTGAGAAAAAATGACTACAATTGGCCACAAAAGCATAACCACTGGATTCAAATTTGGAATAAGTAACACCGCGAATTTTACGATTTTGAATTATAAGATTTTACTAATATTTTCATTAATTATATATTCGAAAATGAATTTCTGAGAATTTTCGGTAAGGAATTAGACGAAACTCAAGTTGCGTTTTATTCTTGAAATTTTATTTCCGATTTTGTGGTAAATTTTGGTAATTTTCTGAGACAGTCGGTTCTGGACCACTGTCGGGGTGTCGGGGCCGAATCCGCCCGGTACGACTCAAAAAGTGTCGTTTTGAGTTCCGTAACTCGGAATCGAATTCCGATCGCGTCGTTGGATTCGTAATTTAATTTCGAGTCAAAATAGACCTTGATTACACTCATACTTATTTTCTAAATATTTTTCACTCGGAATGCCGAAATCCGAAATTCTAATCGGATATTACGATCGGGCGATTTGTAATATCTGATCGAGTATTAGCCGATGATACTCGAGCATGATTAACACACGTATCCGTGAGGTGGTCATTTCGCATTGGGATGCGAAAATTGACTTCCATAAAGTAAACCTCACATCACCCACCCTAATGTCATAGGAAATCATCATTAGCCACCCTAGGAGATTTGTCATGATGGCCTAGGGGGAAATCTGATTTCCTTCTCTCCCCTTAAACCCCCACACTTCACACTTCTCTCACACTCTTTCATTTGCAAACTTTCTAAGAGGAGGTAAATCCTCTCTTCACTTTTCTCTCATTTTCTCCTTTCTTCTTCCATCTTCAATCCTTGATCTCTCAACATTCAACCAATGGATGTTGATGAGATATAAGTATGTCGTTCATGAGTATGTCAAGAACATATTCAACCGTTGAAATTTTCTAAAAC
>NC_032028.1:19697510-19697860 GCF_001865875.1 Lupinus angustifolius | reverse complement strand
AATATTTTTATGTTTGAATGCTTTTGAATATATATGATTGTTGATGAAATGTGTTGAATATTGTATATGAATGTTGTTGGGAACTTTTCTGGGTGCAGGTGTTTGAAAAACCATGTTTAAATGTGTTTCGGTTGTCAAAAAGGGCAAAAATTAGCATTCTGTCCAAGTCACTGTTGCTTGGGCGAGCAAGGTGTCGCCGGGGCGAGCAAAAATCCGATTGGGCGGAAAAAAAAAATCCCAAGATTTTAATGAGTTTTTGGAACCCTCTCGCTGGAGCGAGAAGAGACCTCGCTTGGGCGATAATACTTTCGCCTAGGCGAGGAAAGCTTCAGTCTACTTGAGATTTAAAG
>NC_032028.1:19697052-19697410 GCF_001865875.1 Lupinus angustifolius | reverse complement strand
ATCACTGAACAACGATCGATCGATCGTAAGAGGCTTGGTCATGTGACCATCCAGGAGTATTCGGTGATAGGTTGTTGTGATTGAGATGTTACCTGGAGCATGTACGATTGACGTACTATCGGGTCCCATGAGAAGCATTCCATGTCGGGAGATGGCTTAAGGATGGGTCGATCATGTGTTTGATTAATACGTTTGCATTTGATTCTGATTAAGAATGCATTGCATTGTGACCATGAAGTAGTGGAGAGGAAATGACGGGACGACTTAGAGCACCGTGATGTAAGCAGGGACGGCATTGATTGGACGGTGATTCGCCAACAATGTCTTGAAGGAGAGTCTGGGTGAGACGAGTCCCTTG
>NC_032028.1:19587826-19696952 GCF_001865875.1 Lupinus angustifolius | reverse complement strand
GAGTAGAATATTGATTATATGATTTGATATATTGGTAATGTTGGAATAATTGGTAAGTTATGTATTACTTCATGATGTTGATGATAAATGATGAATTATATGTTTAAATATATTTTATGTCTGAGTGTGATATTCTGAGTAAGTCCACGCCGTCAATGAATTTATGTTCATTAGATGTCTTACTCTCTCTGTTGTATTGTTCTTGTTTTGTATATGTTTGCTATGCAGATGGCCAACAACAGCACCCACATTCGCGGCTATCACTTCACGATGTCCCCGGCGGGACAATGGGTCAGTGATGGGCACCGATACACTTACACAGGCCCCTGCGGTCTGTCGTTGCACATGGAGTGCAACGGGTCACCGATGATGATCCCTCACCCCGACGCTTACATTGACGCTTCTTTCACATTGCCGCCAACGGGACTGATGTCTCCAAATGTAGGACGCCGACACCCGCTAGTCAGGAGGGATGGCGCGGTTCCCTCACACAGTCATAGAACGTGGGCAGATTGTTTGGATGCTCTGTCATCCAACAGAGCCCAGAGGAGCCGGGTTCTTGGAGGAGGTCCTTGCAAGAAGATTCTGAGTCTGAGAATGTCATCTCCACCAAATTATGTCGTTGGGTTGTGGCATAACGAAATGGAGGAAGAAGATGAGAAGGAGGACGAGGTCATTGAGCTCGTAAATGTGGAGAGTTCGGTGGAGGTGATCAACCTCGTGTCGTACTCCGAAGAGGAGGAGGACCCGAGTGAGGGGTCCAGCATTCCTGGAATCTTCTGAGTCAGCTTGGCAGTCAGTCAATGTCCTATTTTTGGTTTTTGATAGGGGGCTGTGTATCTGGTGATTTTGTATATGTTTAGTGGCGATGTAGTTTCCGCCTTTGTTGACCCAATTTGTATGAACTAATTATGACTTGACCGTTTATATGAATTGTGTTATTCAGGAAATTGTGAATCAGGTTAAGTTATCATTCGATAACGATAAGTTGATTTTCTGCATTTGAGCTACTTAAAGTGATGTCCCGGAAAAGAAAGGTTTTAAAAGGAAACAATTTTATACAATCTCTTTATTCAAAAAAAAAATTACTCATTTTTCCGCAATGTTTTTTAGAATTATTTTTCGGGGCGTTACAGAATAACCGAGAAAACTATGTGGTAAATGGTTTTCCCGATGGCCACCCTTTGTATCGGTACTCGTAGTATATGCAATGGTACTTATAAAGGACAATGAAATACATCTCTCCAGATGGAGCATATTCGGCCGGATCGGTAAGAATAAGAAAATTTCTATTTCTATTTTATTTTAAATTGTACTGACATATTCTAACATTCTAATTTTTTCCACTTTTTTCAGTACAATTTTATTAAAATGATTCGTGATTGGTGTGCTCCTACAAATGTGTTTCCAAATCTGTTGCACTGAATGACGTCTACATAAAATGCAATGAGATGATGAAAGCGTTTGCTCAACTACTTCCAACCGCCTTCTCCTCAAGTACTCCTCAATAATAACAACAACAACCCTTTGGGTTTGAAGGTTTCGGAGCAATGGGTGACTACTCCTTCTCTCACTTAGCATCTTCTTCGCAATTTCAAGGAATGTCATCAATGTTTAGCACTACTTCAAATACTCCATTGTCGACATTCAACTCTCAACAATATTATCAACCAACAATGCCTTCACAACCAAACGAAGACGATGAAGATGATGACGATGATGAAGACGAAGATGATGATGAAGACGAAGATGAGGAGTAGCCACAACTAGTTAGAGGTGGAAGACAACATCAATCACAACAACAACTAAGAGTCCAAGCATCTCGAAGGAGGAAGACACCTAGATGTGAAACACATCTCATAGACGACATTAGGAATTTCAATTCTTGTTCTGTTTTCTTTAATGTAATCATTTTCAAATTCCTAATACAATTATCAATATTATTTCTATAAAATTGTCTTATTATTTCAATTTATGGATTTAAAATAAGTGTTAAAAAATATCAAAAACTTTAACTAAATTCCATAAAACTAATACTTTACTAAAATTATCATATTCAATTAAACTTTACAATTTTAATTTAAAGATATTATTTTTATACACTAAAAATCATAAATCTTAACTTTTTTAAAAACTCACACTATAATCAAGAAAACAAACTCCTAAAACAATAAATAACAATATCATATTCGTGTAAAGGGGAAATTCAAAAATCATTATATCTTATCCAATCTCGTGCATGGGTACACGACTATGGAAGTCGTGTATGTCATACACAACTTCTCTTGAGGAGAGAAAGTCTGCAAGAAAATTGTGGGTGTGGTCCACGACATTGATGAGAAATCGCATTTCTCATCCACGACTTTGTTGAAATCGTGGATGTCATCCACGAGATCCACAAAAATACCGCATTCCCGTAATTAATTCAAAAGTTACCACAAACATAGGATAGTGTAGTCAAATTACACTACCCACGTAAATTTTCCAATCATTTTTATATAATCTTATCATTCGTGACAATATAAAAAATCTTTCAATCTCTAAATATTAAACTTTTTTTATTTATATTCTATTTTAACTTGGTCACTTGACTAAACAAGCCTTATGGTGTCAAAGATGAACGGTGGCAGTTGACCGTCTCCACCTGTTAACTCCATCATAGAAATTCACACGCTCTATATATTATAAGTTTAAAATATGTGCATTTTTAATGTAAAGTTTTTTACACTGTTAATACATCATCTATTATTAATTTGTATTATTTTTGTTTAATAGTCAATGGTTGTTAAAAAATAAATAATAGATGATTTACTAATATTATAAAAAACACTTAAAATATTAGTTATACATATTAAATTAATAGGTTATATATACAATATCTTTAGAAGTTCCCCTCTTTGAATATTTGGAGGGTTTAATATTAAAGAACTAAATGAATTTTATAAAATATCATTTTATCTTTACAATAACATTATATATATTACACTTTTAACTTTAATTTACTGCAAACTTTGACAAGGAATTTCACTCATGTACATAAAAAAACTCAGTTATCAAATTAAGTATGCTGGCTTATTGGTACTTTTCATGCTAATATTGTTTCAATTATATGTTAGTGAATTATTTAATACAAGAGAGATAGTGTCTGGCCAAAAATTATACCTGAATTATTTATTTGTGTTGGTTTAATATTATTCGGAGGTACCTCCACTTAGATCCTTAATCATATCCTAAAAACTTAATTCATCTTCTATATATTGATGTATCATATTGGTTAAGTTTGAAAATTTTGAAAGTAAATGAACCTCATAAACTAAATATATAACTTTTTTTAGATTAAGATATGATATCAAATTCATTTACATATTTTTTTCACCTTACATATTTGTTCAATCTTCTAATGTTTTCTACTTCTCAATTTCCTAAAAGTATCATACTCTATAATGAATCCAACCCTCTAATATATATGGTGACATAAAACTGATAAAAGGAGCTATTATCAATAAGTGACAATGATCTAACCTTCTAGTATCTATGATGACATAATTAACATTTTTAATTTGGTAACAACACATTCATCTACATACCCTTTATTATACATTATATGTGAAACTAAATCAATAAATATACCTAACAAAACTTGATTTTTCTGCTCTCTTTTTTCAAGTTTTTCCTCCTACCCCTTATTCATATATATATATATATATATATATATATATGTGTGTGTGATTCTCACCAATAAAAGCCACAATGGGAAGAATAGCAACAATGAGTTTCTTGCTTTTAGGAATGGTTTTTTTCTTAGTAACTAATGCTTATGGTCACAATAATCATGAAGCAATGCTTAGACTTCAAGCATTTAAGGCCTCTCTTACTACACTTCACTCCATTGCTTCTTCACCATTATCTTCTTTCTCACCTTCTACTAGCCCTTCTCCTCTTCCATCACAAGTAACTCAATTCAACTCATTTATGCATACACTTTAACTATCTTTATGTATACCATGATCTAAGTTAAATATTTGTGATTTTATGTACAACCCTTTAAAATGGAGATAAAAAATGTTGTTACAAATTGTTAAATTCCATTATTTATAACCACTTATGGCCTTAAATCATTTCCATTAATGTAGGGTGTGAAGAAACCAAGGGTGTTCCTTGTGACATCTTATGGTGCTGATCCAACAGGAAATTCAGATAGTACTGAAGCTATTCTTGCAGCCATAGCAGAAGCAGCAAATAGTTCAAGTGAAAGGTTTTTGATGGAAGGTATTAATGACCTTGGAGGTGTTCAAATTAATCTTCAAGGTGGAAATTACATAATCAGCAAACCACTGAAGTTACCAGTGGCAGGTGTTGGAAACCTTATGGTATGTTTCATAAACCATTTTTGGTTTTTTTAATGAAAAATGTAATGTCTCCATAAGGGTTGCATATAATCCTGTTTTTTGTGACATGTGGCAATGTTCTGTAAGAGCTTTAGGTAGGTATAACCATACTTTTTTATTTAATTTGTTTATTTTGAGAGAAAATATTTTTTTTTGTAATATCAAATGTATTTCCTCATTCTTTTTGAGTAAAAAATTAATCTCTATCGGGATGTGTGACTGCCTCTTCCAACAAGTATAGCCCCTAGGAATCGAGCATTTGACATTTTGGTCATCATAGACAAGTTTGTTGGTAGAGAGGAGATATTCTAAGTTTAGTATATTTTAGTAGTAATGTTGAAAAAGTTGGTCTAACTTGAATAAGAAAATTGGTTTTAGGTATGACTAAACAGTAATATTTTGTTTACCAAGATTTTCTCATTTTCTGTTATTGTCTTGTGTTATTTTCCCACCATGAGATATTTTTCTTAGAACACAAAGTTGCTACAAATCAAAGCAAAAACTATATTTGCTTCTTCTCTTGTTTAGTCAATATATAAGTCATCCAAAATTTATGGAGCTAAGTTTGATTTTTCTTGTAATTCAATGTTAACAGATACATGGAGGAACAATAAAAGCCTCAAATAATTTTCCTTCAGATGAATATCTCATTGATTTGTCAAACTCTAGAGAAAGCAACAAGATTTCTACTTCATATTCCTACAATTATGAGTACATAACTCTTAAGGACCTCTTATTGGACTCAAACTTTAGGGGAGGTGGCATTTCAGTAATAAACTCACTTAGAACAAACATAGACAATTGTTACATTACACATTTCACTACCAATGGAATTTTAGTCCAAAGTGGCCATGAAACCTATATCAGGAACTCCTTCCTTGGCCAGCACATAACCGCGGGCGGCGATAAGGGCGAAAAGAACTTTTCGGGCACCGGAATAAACCTTCAGGGTAATGATAATGCAGTCACAGATGTTGTAATTTTCTCTGCTGCTATTGGCATAATGGTTTCTGGTCAGGCCAACATTATTTCTGGTGTACATTGCTATAATAAGGCTTCGAATTTCGGAGGTACTGGAATTTATTTGAAACTTCCTGGCTTGACACAAACAAGAATTGTGAATTCTTACATGGATTACACCAAAATCGTCGCGGAAGACCCTGTTCAACTTCATATCTCTAGCAGTTTTTTCCTTGGCGACGCTAACATTGTCCTAAAATCGATCAAAGGTATCGCGAATGGTGTTAGCATTGTTGACAACATGTTCACTGGCTTAAATAATGGTGTTGAAATTGTGAAGCTAGACCAATCAAATAGTCCTTTCAAACAAATTGAACAAGTTATTGTTGATAGGAACATTGTGAAAGGTATGAACTTAAAAGCTACAGCTGCAAAGATTTCTAAGCAGGGGAATGGAACTTCATGGACTATTGATTTTAACAAAATTCTGCTTTTTCCTAACCTTATCAAACATGTTATGTACTCATTTAGTGCCACAGGCAACACATTTCCAAATCATGCTCTTAGAAATATGTCGGATAATCGTGTCGTGATCGAATCGAATGAGGTAGTAACTGCAAATGTTTTTGTTACAGTAGATCAAGGTGTTGTGAGTTGAACAAAGTATGAAGTTGGTAGCCAGAAAGTTGCATCTAGATGTTCTGACTGAAGAGGGAATTGTGCATAGTTTCTGCCAAAAGTTTATACCTTTGGACTATATCAAAAGTTACCTTAGAACAAAAATATTAGGTTGTATGTTTCATATTATTCAATAAATTATTTAAAAGAATTTTGATATGAGAAAATTTTCATCAACTTTGGTCAAAAAGCTAGACCTGGACTGAATGATTTAACATATCAGCAGCTCATGTGTGATATTTTTTAGTTCATATTTTTCTTCTGGGAAATTTATATCTCTTTGCCTTACTCTTATGGCATGTGATAAATTAATTTTATTAGATTTGTAGCATTATCAGTTAATTTTGTCCTAAGATAACAAAAATATTGATTTGATCTAAGGTTGAATAAATTATTTGATAATATACAAATTAAGGGATCAGATTAATTTTGGAAACCAAATTGATTGAGTAAAGACCCAAAGTCGTTTACTCTAAGTACAAAATTCGAATATATGCACATTATTTTGACTTATGAAAATTTGAGTTTTGATTTGGGTGAATAAAATTCTGATTAAAAACTTTCACAAGAATAATTATGGGTGTTTGAGATTTATTCCTTTGGTTGCACATAATTGAAGCAGTTGGTGCTGATTTTTTTTGTTTATCTTATGTATCCTCGCACTGGAGGTAATCCTGTCCGAGCCGGGAATATCCACAGGTACATGGGGCTAACTCTCTCCGCGGACATTTTTTCCATCTACAAGACTCGAACCCGAAACTTTGCTTAAGGGGAATGAAACATGTACCACTTGAACTGACTCCCGTTTGAAATGCAACTACTAGACTAATATTGAATTTCAGCCAAGTTAATATTATAATTTCCATATTGTTTCGCATTAACCATTGGGGAAGATAACGGTCTTGGAAAACTAGAGACATTTCAATTGGAATCATATAAATTTATAACAAACAAATGTACAACAAGAATTTGAAGTGACTTTTCTTTTTATGAATAGTATAGTATATGAATGATGTGAAGGGTATTGAAGTCTTAGTTACTATGTAGGAAGTGACATGATATGTAGCCTAAATTACGTGAAAAGCATATGATACATAGAAAAAGAAATTTCAAATTAAATCTTGGTCATGATAGCAACGGTGCAGAAGTATGTTCTTCATACAAAACTTATAAATCCGATTTACTGGGAAATCATATTGTAAATTAGATTATCATTTATTTATTTTTACAAAAAAATGATACTCTAAGTACTGATAAAATATTTTTTTATCGAAGATTATCAACATCAAAGATAATGAAATATTTGCGCTTTTCATATAACTCATAATATTTAGCTCAATAGCATACCAAACTTTTAACTCCAACCCACCAGTTAAGTTGGAATGGACCTTTTTCTTTGCAAATATTTAAAGCAAAATTAAACTGAAATTTTAAAAAATTTAAGAAGAAAAAAAAACATAATAAAAAAGTAAGCACGGAAAACAATCCACACAGCTTTGTCAAAACAACATATTATGGATAGAAAAGGTTGAATCACAATGACTTCTAATGTCAAAATTGGCAAAATACAATTATTAGAGTAAATGGAAGAACTGTGTAAGCAGAAGATATTACAAAATTCTCTTAGTATGATTTAAGATTGAGAAATTCCAAGTTGATTAAATCTAGATACTTCAAATAAATGATCCAAAAAATGGTCTCAACGAACAACCAAACCTTGGGCTGCTTGGGACCCATCTTCAGATATCTTGTTAGCCTCAATGGTACTGATAACATTTGCAATATTTCCCTGTAAACATTCAACAAATAATTCAAATCAAAGCAAAAAATAAAACCCTCATTAGTCATTAGTCTTAAAACCATGCCATTCATCTGATCTCATTTCTCAAAATTATAATGCTATAAACTGCACTAGCACCGTATAGATCAGGTTATATTATCAAAACACAGACAAGCAAGAGCAAACATTGTCCAAAGATTTTTTGTAAAGTTAATAATAGTTAAAATTTGATACAATATCAATGTATAACAGAATTTTAAAATAGTAGCATAAAATCAAATCTAGGGCTAAACTTCAAAATAAAAAAGGTACAATAGTCTCTTCAGCACAGGATGTTATTCAAATAGTGGTGTCATTATATGAAAATTTATAAATTCAAGTCGAATAACAGCTGACGTCATGATTTGTAAAAACTTAGCCTATGTAGATGTTCTTTGCTGTAAAATTGAATTCACAGATACAATTATCATACTCATTATGTCTAAATATAAGCTATACAATTTATTTTCTAAAATGGCTGTATAAAAAATTGGGATGGTATAAACGTTCATATAATCAATAGTGCATCAACTTAATTCTGAAATTTACAGGTAAGGAATTCTTACCCTCCATGTCACTAGCTTTGTTCTCAGTGTTTGCCATTGGTGCTGACTGAACACACGATCAGTATGATGACTGCACATTTAACACTTGCGTTATATAATGTTCGAGAGCTCCATATTATTCGACATGTGGAACTTATAAAAGAGTAGAGAGCCGAGGGTTCATCCATGTGCTCAAAGAAAGGGCAGAGCTAAGTAGTTGGCACGAAGAGGGGAAAGATGGGGGCAGAAAACATTGTTAGAAATACAGATATAAAGCCATAGTTGGTCCTCGGCGAATATACCTAACAATTACAACTTGATTCATCTGGTCCATCTTGCAGACAATCAACTTGGCAGTTATTGCTTTAACCACCCATAGTTCCACTTCATCATCATTGATCTGAAAGGGAATTGCAACATTTCAAATAGCTCAAAGAATGCAAATATATAAGATAGGAAAACAAATGTAGATTTACCTGTAGTGTGTCCTTAATAAGTTCATATGGAATTTGGGCAGATCCATCAGAGCTAAGATCGACCAAAGATATCAGCCTCATTTTGGCAACACATTCTTCATGTACAAGGCCTAAAAATGACATTTGGTTAAATGTTTTTGGTAGTTATACAAAGTGGAAGAGCACTCTGAAAATGACATGGCAGATAATTATTTATCCATGAAAAAAGTTTTACCATAGCTTTTCAACAATGCGGAATTTGCAGAATAGTATTCTAAGTATGCATCCAGCCTCTGAGTAAGAAATATTTTGAGAAGCTTGTATAACAAAGAATATTCGGCATCCTTCTCCAGCTGCCCAACAGCAGGTATGTCTAGTAAATCACACTACAAAATAACAATACAACTTTAGAAATCCTCTTCCAGAAGTTAAAGCATTATAGGCCGCAGAACTTAAAAACCAGCATAGACTAAATATCCAACTGTAAACTAAAGAGAGTTGGTCATTAAAGATTATTACACCAGTTCGATCATCACATGGTACCTTTTTGACAATAAATAATCCAAAAAATTACTCTTTACTGGTATCAATTTGAGATCATACTATAAATGACAAGGATTCACCAGTCCACGAACATTTTGATGTTAACCATCTTTGGACTGAAACTACTCAAAGTAGAGAAAGCATTCCAAAAACAGAGAAAGAAAATATTTAGGATCTGTTTGCGAGTTGGTTTTTGGAAGGAAATGGGAAGACAACCCATGAAATGCACTTGTATTCTGTGTAGACTGTAGAGGGATTCAGGAGGATTTTTTGGGCTTGGCTCTAATCAACTAATTTAAGCATTCAAACTAAATACAAGTGGTTCATTAAATGGGATGCCTATCACCAGCATATAATCACTATTTAAGTCTAATTTAATCCTTCACCGGAAACAACGTGGAAAAAACCGATCAGTGACTGTGCAGAAGTGAGGGAATGAAGCAGAAAAGGTGATGGAAATCACGGGGAATAGCTGGGAATCACTTCAGAACTTGAGGTTTCATGGCTCTATTCCATCATGGCTTCAAAAACTTCATCAGGATAAGCTTTGTTATGTCTTTCGTCTTTCTCGTGGCTTCAGAAGCTTTTGTTGGACTTGGCTCAAAACACAAAAACAGACGACAGAGCAAAACTACCCAAAACATTAAAAATTAGGTTGCCTGGTGATTTTAGAAAGGGAAAATTAGCCTATTCAGCCTTAAAAATCAGGGTTTCATTTTCATGAAACAATCCCAGCCACAATTCCTACAAAACCACTGCGATTGGGCCGTGATTAAGAACAGTGGCTGTACGCTTCACAATCTGACTTCTTGTCGCATGGAAGGGACAGTGTGCATTGTTCCCTGCGCGATCCTGGCGTGGTCGCGAATGATCTACTACCCAGAATGCTAACAGGAACTACAGAAGATGATTGAGGAGCCAAAACTTTAAGTTTGCATAATGGTTGCAATTTCATAATAATACAGGGTACCTGAAATATGTCAACTGCCTTCACAAATTCCACAATCGCACGAACAGCCCCCTCCTTGGCTTTCTCCAAAACATGTGCATCCTCTCCATTAAAAGTCGCCAAATAGTTGGTCAGGAACTTAAAATAATCCTTAGCCATGCTGCGATAAAATAGATACAATATTAATTACTATTGTTTACTAATAAATGTGATTGCTACTCGAAGGACCAAAGGATAAAAGATTGCAGTCTCATGTTGGAGTGACACTGATAAAAAAAACAGCATAATCCTACCCCCAAGAGAGTTAAAGTGAAACATATATTAAATTGAGGTTAAGAACAAAGCACTAATTGCTTTACCTTTTGTTGTCTTTCAAAATATTAGAGATAGTGAGAAAGAGTTCTCGCTGTTCAGGTATTCCAATTTTCCAGTCTTTCAAGAAGCTATCAATCTTCTTGAATGAAGGTATAATGTATTCTGTGACTTTCCCAACAACTGATAATTCCAATGCCTTCTTGTAGACATAAAACCGGGAATCTGGAGTCTCCAAAAGATTGTACAAATTGATCCAACTGCAAAGAAAGAAGAAGACATTTTGAAAAAAAAAATAAAAGTAATATGCATTATCAAAACTTCTAAATAATGTAGGATGGAAGATCACATCTTCAAGCGCACTGCAGGCTTTTCAATTTGTGGTTGAATTGGTTTTTCTGGTACAATAACTTTTACGATCTCCAGCGCTTCATCTGGGTTCTCAGTCTTTGTCACAAGATTGCAGATAATAGTGAATATGGATTCTACATCTGTTATGAGAAATAACAATTAACTGTCAAACCTTATGACTGTCCTACAGAATAATAGTAGAGCCCGTTTTGCACAACTTAACAGACTTGGTTAGCTCTCAAAATTGGGCTAGTTACGCTAATGGCATACCATATAACCCTGAGCAATTCTTTATGCTAACATCAAATTGCACTCTGAACAACTGATTAATATAATGCAAAGACAAATAACTATGAGCCACCAAAAAGGCTACGAGAATATCATTCGTCCATAATGCCATAAAGAAGCAAAAATGGAAAGCGACCCTAACTAAAATCAGATGGTTATACAAAAAATATGGACCATAAAGAATTAAGCTTTTTCATCAACAGAACCGTTAATAACACTAGGCTGAGATGCATGATGACTTGATGAGCACTATAGCAGTTTACCATGGCTCATGGGCAAATATTCCTCAGACTCTGAGGAGTATATATCAAGCAAAAAAGAGCATTCTACCTTTTTCAGACACCTTTGGGAAAATCACTTCAGCAGAAGGAACTATCAAATTCGCTAGCTCCAACCACTTCCCTGTCGCAATGAATTCTTCAGCTTCCAAGCACAGCCTACTAACTTGTGGCTCGGCAACCTGACAAACCAAGTTAGAAGTAGATCCATGAACAATGCATACACCAAATTAGAGCGAGTACAATCAAGAATAGTACATACAGAGCGCACAAAGTAAGAGAGTAAGGTTTAATTTTCCAATCAAGAGGGATATATTCAGTGCAGAGCATTGTTATATGTACATCCAAGAGGGACACTCTTGGTAATACTTTTCAGGTTTATAGCACAAGGAACAATTACTCAAAAAGCCATCCCCCAACATTTCCAACCCAAACTATGCTGCATCTTTTCACTCTTCCATTCAACTTACCAAACCAATCAGTCAATTATATATATGGTACCGAAAATCGGGAATACGAAAACAAAAATCAGTTCAGGCTAGACAAAATTGAGTGTTCACGGATATACTATAGACTCTCGTACTCGAGAGTCACCTCAATTGGTAAAGCTGTGGAACATGAAGTGTGAGCACTCGGATTCAAATGAAATATGTTCTCTCCTCATCCCATTAAAAGAATATAATATATATATATATATAATAGCATCATTTTATGAACATGAAAGCAAATCTCGGAAAGTTGTAGAATCGAAAAAATGATAAAGCACAAGTATCCGAAAGAAGAAAAGTAGTATTCCTACGAAATCAAACTAAGATTGAAGAATAACTGATGAGGGAGTTACCTCGGGACCAGCATCGGCCCAAGAGAGATCGGAGACAAATCGGAAAACGGAAAGAGCGGGATCTTCCTCGGAGGTTGGGACCACCGTCGTCATGGGTGGCGGTGAAGTTGTCTGAAACTGAGAGAGCGAAAACCCTACTTGCTCCCTTCGACTACGACGACGGCGTTAAAGAATAATAAGATAGGAGGATTGTTACAAAATAACAAAATAATAATAACAAAAGTTAATTACACTACACTCCTTAATTTTAATGAAATTACACAAATCATCTCTCACATTTTCTACACATACATAATTGTGAGAAAAAACCCAAATAATATACGAATTAATCTATCTTTATTATTTTTGTTATAAAATGCATCAATAATTCTAAAGAAATATTGTTCATTTTTATATTATATATTATATCATAACGAACCAAAAATAAGAAAGAAGTATCGACTCATATATTATTTGGACTTGTCTGCACAATATACCATGTTTTGTTTAACTTAATTGCATTTATCACATTTTTTATTTAAAAGATTACATTTATTTCTCATGTAGAGATGGTCAGTATAACAAAAGTATAAAAATTAGGGGATCTAATAAAAAAATGATAAGTAATTTATATAATTTTACTAAAACTCAAGGGTGTTAGTGTAATTTACTGTATCAATTCACATAAAATCACGCAAGTAATTTATAAAACAACAATAAGAAAGGATAATAAAGTTGTAAAAGCGTTACATTATAATATTTATTAATTTATCAACATAATATTTATGGATAAGTGTAACAATTCTTATAAAATCAAATATTTGATATTTTAATCTATCTAAATCTTTAAATATATCAAAAGATTTCAAATTTAATTTATAAAAATAACACTTATTAAAAAGGATAATCACGCGTATAAAATAAAAGTTCCTCAATATTATATGACTTTTTTTTTTGTTATTGATTGATGTCATTGCACATTGATTATTATTGCATACATTTTTCTTTATTTATTATAATTTGTTTTTTTTTTTGAAATATAATTGTCTTGTTTGTTAAAATTAATTTTAGATAATGCAATACTTTGTGCTTAATCATACTTATATCCATCTCATTTAAAAAATAAGTGAATTTTATGAGAGTTTATAATTATGGAAGTAAATAGCATGAGATCTGGTTGGGCTTTTTAAATCCATAGAGTCACTTATCTTTTCAATCTAAGACATATGGCATCCTTATCTTTTGAAGCTAATATATCCTTATTTTATTTTTTATTTAAAAAATTATATTTATCTATCTTATGGAGTGATTATAATATATGTATTTAATTATAGTTGATTTGTATAAGTTTAAAAAAACGGAAAGGTAATTTATATAATTTTACTAGAATTTAAGAAATGTTAGTGTAATTTACTCGTATTTTATTGGTTGTCATCATACAAGGATTTTCCTTTTTTGGCATTAATATTTTTATACAAATTTACATGTATTATAAGAACTTGTATTTTTTTTTCCTTTAAAGAATAGGTAATGGTTGATGAATGCAATATTTTCCATCATGTGTATTTGTTATCTCAGATTGGAAATTTATTGTTTTCCATTTTATGATTCTTTATCGATAAATGTTGCTTCTATTATTGTTTTTAATACTTAAATCTTCATATTTTAAGTGTATTGCTACATAATTTATGATTAATGAGTGTTTGTATGAAAAATTGAGGAATTGGATGAAGGATATAGATTCTTTAATGAAAGAAAAAAAAATAAGAAAATAATGTTTCTCCCAAATTAAAAACCATAATGAAGATTGTTTTGTGTTAAGATGTTAGTTTAAATCCTAAATTGAATAATCATCCAATGCTTGATTAATCAATTGCATTGTGTTTGACGCATGCTTGGTAAGAATTAAGAAAGTTGCACTTCATGAAAGATGTTCATTCTCAAAGGTTCAAATAAAATTATTTTTTCAAAGCTTGAAACAGTTTTTCACTAGTGTCTCGTTAGTTGAACAAAATAATGCATGTGTTTGATTAAAGACGTTTCTGGTTTATCTCAAATATGATTGAAGTATCAACTGGCGTTGGTTCAAGTGGTAAATATTTAATTCCTTTTAAGTAAGAATTCGGGTTCGAGTCCTGTGGATAGAAAAAATGTATGTTGGAGAGTTAGCCTCACGTACCTGTGGATGTTCCCGGCTCGAACATGATTGTTTCCAGTGCGATAATACATGTGGAAAACAAAACAAAATATGATTGAAGTGGCATCTACTGGTAAAGGTTTTAGAGAGAATTAGTATTGAAAAGTGTCATGTATATTAGAATTCTTAGAGAAGATGAATTTAGTCTCATGGAATGATAAGAGTAACTTAAAACAAAATTATTAGATGAAAATACTTATGTATGTATCTAATGTGGAGAGTATTATGTATTATCACTTTGGTGATCGGAAAGTTGAACTTGTAATCAACTTTATTTCATAGCTTTGAGTTAAAGTTGATATATCTATAGAATATATATAAAGCTAAAACTTGAAATAACTTTTTTTATGGTGTAATTTTCATGTCTTGTTTTTCCCTTAATATTATTTAATTTTAAAAAAAACTCATATAATCCTAAGCAACCACCACCAACACATTAATTAACCACATATCTCACCTTAAATTAAACATTATCATAAACGCACAAAAAATATAATATAAAGTACACCAAACACAATAAATACATTCTAATTCTAAAAAATGAAATATATAAAAATTGAATATGTAATATCATGCAATATTTACTGGCAGATACTTACATGTACATACTAGTGTTAAGAAGGTGAAAACTTAGTATAATGTTTTTACATTAATGAACGACAAATATTGTAAGGATGTTAAATGTATAGACTGAAATATCTTGTCACAAGTTTAGAAACAAACAGTGTCCATAGAAGATATATCAACATACATATGATAATCAATGTAATATTTATATATTAATAGTGTAAAAATATATACATAATTATATTATCCATCACTAATTTATATTTTTTTGAGATGTTAATAATAATTAAAAATGAATAGTAAATAATAGACTAACAATATATACAACTTTTATATTTGTTAGTGCATACGATTTTTTTTCTCTCTATTATGATTGCATCTCTATTAAGAAATGAATGTCACTCATGAATTTCATGTGCACATCAAAATAATGAATTAAGCTCCTCTCCAGTAGTGTGAAACATGATGGAAAATATGAAATTCTATTTTTTTTAAATTATTTAATTAAAAATAAGGTAAATTTTGTACTCTTAAAATTTTGTTTTTTTTATTTGTCATAATCTCTATTTCATACTGGAATTTCAATATTAGAAAGGATATAAACCCATATAATGGACATTATTAGTAAGAATGAATTATGGTTATTTTGACTTGTTTGACCCTCTTAGTTCAACTATTAAAAGTTGGTAATGCTATTTGCTTGTAGTAATTGACTTAGATTATTGGAATAGTTAGCTATTTGATTTTTATAATTGGCATACATTATTAGATTAGTAACAACATGAATGAAGAAATAAATTTCTTATTTTTTAATATAATAATTATATCTTTCACCTAAAGCAACTAATTTCAAAAGTATGTGCACGTTGTACACTTCATATGAAAAATGAACAAAAATTTATTTTGGTATAATGTTAAAAGTTTTGATTGTTATACCATATCCTTCTATCTTCCTTTTTAGTTGTCTTTAGGATGATTTGGGAAATTTAAATTAGAGAAAATTATGTTGGATATCTTTTAAATTTTAGTGAAATTACATAAATCATAAATCTCTTTTTTGTACCTATACAAATTACTTTTATTATTGGATACATATGTTACCCTAACTACTTCAGCACGAGAAATAAGTATGATTTTTTTACACAAAAATTGTCATGATTGTAATTAAGTTAAAAAATATAGTATATTGTGGAAACAAGTCTAAATAGTATAAGAGTCAATGTTTTTTCATTATATTTGGTTCATTACAAAATGCATCAATAAATCTAATGAAAATTATTTAAATCATTTTATATCTATTATAACAAACAAAAAAATAAGAAAGAAATATTGGCTCATATACTATTTAGATTTGTCTCCATAATATATTATACTTTATTTCACTTCATTATACTTATAATATTTATTTGACTAATTAATATAATTTATGCTTTAAATTATTTAAAAAATATTGAACACCATCATTGGAATAGTTGTTGTGGTCAACATGGATGCCCCAATCCTAATGGGAGAATATCTCACATCCTAAAATATGTACTCTTTAATTTAATATAAAGTTTAAAGGTATGTGATATTGAATATCAAATATTACTCCAAGCGTGAGATACAAAGTATTGAGCTGACGTGTATTGGTTGTTGGAGATGAGCCAAATAAATAAAATATAACTTCAAAATGTGTATTTATAGATCTATTATTTTATATTAGTATAATATTTAATAGTTGTGTTAGTAGAAATGCATAATCATTTAATGTGGGGATGATTTTTACTGAGATTAAAAAAACATATCTACATCTTAGTAATTTATTTTAAAAAATTTAATGATTTAGATTTTTTGGCTAATTCAAATCACCTAAATCATTAGATTTTTCACAGAATGAATAACTATCTTATGAAAAATGTTCTGATACTAATTTGGAAATTTTAACTTTTACTTTAATATAACAATTATTATATTATTTGATTTATCTTTAACATGACTATATATATTATATATTCCAATAAACATAGTATTAAAGTTGGATATTTTTTCATTCTTTATCCTTTATCCTTCTTACTCCAAGTATAAGATATATGTGAAGTATGTCTGAGACTTTTCCAACATTTTTTCTTCTTATTTTCAAGTCACTAGAAAGTACTATTATAAAAATAATAATAAAAAACCACTTAGATTCTCGTGGAACCAACTTCTCATATAAAAATAATAATATTTTGAGTAAATTATAGTAATTCTCCATAAGTTTTAGTGAAATACACAAATCACCATTTTTTTTTATCGATATATAAATAACTCTTAATTATATATATACATATATACATTACTGACCACATCTGCAAGGGAAATAAAATTTATCTCTTAAACAAAAGAGAGTGATGAGTCTAATTGAGTTAAATAATATAATATAAGATGGACTTAAACACCTTATTAGAATCATTGATGTAATTTGTAATACATCATAAATAATAATTTGACATTGATTCTTATACTATTTGGACTTATCTTTATAATATGATATATTTTATTTAACTTAATTACATTCATCACAATTTTTTGCTTAAAAATCACATTTATCCATCATGCAAGGATAATCAGTATAATTATGTATCTAAATTAGATGTGATTTATGTAGATACAAAAACGAGAAAAAAATAATTAATACAATTTCACTAAAACTCAAAGAATATTACTTATACTACTTTATTTGAAATAATAGTTGATATTTCTCAAGAATCTATATTTGGAAGGAAAGGAAACTTTCTACACAGGTCAACTGTCCTAACCAACTTCTATAATTTGTAAAAGAACAACCACCACACTTTCATATATATTTTTGGATTGTGGCTCCTAAGATAGATGTAATTAAATATGATAAGTTTTACATATAGAATGATATACATGCAAATATTTAATGAAATATTTGAATATATATTGTATGGTAAAAAGATTAGAAAATCAATAAAATATGGAATGGTATAAATAAGTGTCTTAAACTATTAGAAAAAATAATATAAAAAAAACATTATTAAAAATGAATATATAATTATATAGATTGTTAAAATCAAATGCACTTAAAGATATATCACTACTTACACAATTGATCAAACATATAGTGAATAAATTCATGCTCTACTCTAAATATTGACTCGATTTAATTTTTTAACATGAAGTCAAATTGATAAAACTTAAAAGATGATTGGAGCAAACATGATAAGTGAGGAGGTTAATGCTCACGCTAATGCCAGCTCATGAGGTTAGGTCGTATATAAATGACTTCACCTATTCAATGATAGATCGGATTCTTAAAAGATTAAGTTTTTAATTTTTACTATAAAAAAGGCTTTTGCCAATTATAAAAAAAAACACTTATTCGCGAAACACTAATTGACACAGAACGAAGTTGTCTCGCTTTTTCACTGTTCTTGTTTTGCACTTCTACGTTCGCGGTTACAACTTTCTTTAAACAAAACCAAACCAAACTGAAACCGTGCACATGTATGTGTTCTTGTTCTTTCATTCACCAATCACCATAACCTCGTTTTCTAACTATTCCTCTTTATGTTTCAACCTTCTTTTATTTTGCGTGCTACTACTACTGTTTCATTTGTTTTTTTTTTTATTTTTTATATTTTTTTAATATCTTGTTTTCGACTTTTTGTTCTTAATCTTAATTATGTTATTACCTTTCTATCTTATTTTTATTTTATTTTATTATTCTCAGTATCTAGATCATACTATAGCCTTTGACTATTCTAAGTCAATGGGAAAAAGCTATTTTTTTTCTACATATTGTATTTATAATTTGAATTTGCTTCATGTTTTTCTTTTTCTTCAAGACTCTCAGCATCTGAATAATACATTGCTTGTCGGAAAGAGCCATCTAATGAGGTAAAATTCTCCCTTTACTCTTTCATTTACATGATTTGAAGATCTTGATTCAGTTGTTGTTTTGTTTGATTCATTGATGTTTTTCCTTCTTCTTCTTATAAGATTGTGCCTAAAAGATTTTATCTTTTATGTTCAGATTTTGTGTTTTGGATTATATGGAATGAATAGAGTTTGAAATTTGATTGAATAGAGTTTGAAATTTGATTGAATAGAGTTTGAGATTTGAAGTGCCCTTTTGATGTTATTAGCAGATAAACTCATTAGCATGATCCATTGTGCTTGTTCTGACTTTGAAATTGTTAACATCTTCTAGTTTCTCTTACACTTTAAGTTGTTCACGCCTACACTGCACTGCATTGTTATTTCTTGTGGAATAAATGAAGTGGGGATTGTGGCTTGAATCTATCTGGGAATTAATGTTAATATGCTATGGATTTGATACATCTTAAACAAATAATCTGTGTCTTGATTTGGTAAAGTGAATTCCGTGTTTTTAAACTCAGCTTTCTTTAAATGAAATTAAATCATGGAGATGTTGCCATTTGGGCTATATACGAGGAGAATCTATTTCTTTAAATGCAATTACATCGTAGAGTGTTTTAAGTTGTAGTCGCGGTTGCGATCGCAATTGCAGAAAACTGAGGGAAAATATGACCTATGCAGAGCGATTCCATTTCTTTAAATGCAATTAAATCACGGAGAGTTCTAAATTGTAGTCATGGTTGTGATTAACTTTACCGCAATTGCAGAAAACTGAGGGAAAATATGGCCTGTTCAGCTGCAATTGCGATCGCGATGTTGTTACAGAAACTCCTGAAACCGTAATATTGTTGTTGCGAAATGCAATTTAGAACACCAATTAGACCAAACAATTTTGAATGGATGGCAGTGTCTCTTGCTATTGCCTAGTTGTTCAAGTGTACAGTTTAAGGATGGATCTTTTCATTTAAAACACTATATGGTTGAGTAAGTTATCTTCTAATCATTTCCATGCTTGAAATTTAAAATGAAACTACCTTCAAATGACATAAGGCAAACATTTAGAAAGACGGCTTTAGCAGTGAATGGTATGGAAGTTATGTAGAAAGTGCAACATAATGGTAATGGACCTTGCTATGATGTTGGCCAAACCTGGAATATCAGCAACAAAGCATTTCAAGAATAGAGAAGGCTAGTACAATAGGCTGGTACAAACTTGGATCAATTTCATAATGTTTATACAATTTACCATTAAAATGTGCTTGCTAAGATTTAGAAAATGGGAGTTGTGTGATCTAATATCAAGGTTTCAATTCTCTCTAGTATATTTGTCATTTTCTTCGTGCATTTTCATACATTCCATTTACTTTGATACGGAAAACACTGCTAGAAGGTGAGTTGCAAGTGGAGCCTATATATCTAAGTTGTAAGTTGCAGTTCGTTTTCCAGATTGTTCGAATTCTAGACCATTCACGTTCAGAAAAACTAAAAATTGTTTAAAGTTTTAGCCTTGTTATGGCTCATTGTAACTGCTACAAGCTTGGGATAGAGAATGTGGCATAATTAGTCGGATAACTTAATATAGTCCGAGGCCTGCAGCCTGCTCCATAATGGAAGGGTGGAAGACTAGAAGAAATTTTCTTATCTTTAAATCTGTGGAACATTTGGATTTTTTTCTAGCAATGTTGATATTTTATTTGAAAATGCTAAATCGAATGGGCTTGCAAGCTTGTTTTTCTGTAAATTTAATTCTGTTTTTAATCCTTTTGTTGTCCACATTTGCAGGGTTTATTTAGCAACCGCAACAGTATATATAATATAGGATACTGGAAGAGCTTGGAGGCTGATTAGAGTAAGACTTTAGAAACTTGACATTCATATAGAAATTGTAGTGTTCTTTGAATCACTAATTCCATTTGAGTTACCTTCGTTTTCAATTTGATGCACTCTTTGAAAACCTGGATAGAAACTCAATCCTGTTTCTTTCTTCTTTCGGGAAGGTGAATCCTATTTCAGGTGGATAGAGATAAAAATAGTATGGAGCCCCATGCAACACAAAGCAAAAGTATAGATTGTAGCATTTCGGAGAAAGTAATTAAAGATACAATGAATAACGAGTCAACTATAGCTGACAAAGGAAAAAATGACAGAGAATGTTTGTCTTATACCGATGAAACGATGACAGTATCCGGTATTGCCATAAATGAAGAGCGTATGTCGAAAATTATGAGAATTTCTTTGACTGGAACAAAAGTTGGATGTTTGAAGAACAAACTTATTGTTCTTGACATAAATGGGTTGCTTGCGGATATAGTTTGTCCTGCTCCAAAGGATCACAAAGCTGATGCAATGATTGCAAGGAGAGCAAGTGAGTAAAGATTATGTTATTCTACATTTTTAATGAATCATCCACATTTCACTAATTAGATTCATTTTCATTTCAGTATTCAAGAGGCCCTATTATTTTGAGTTTCTAAACTTCTGCTTCGAGAATTTTGAAGTTGGTTTATGGTCTTCAAGAAAAATGTACTCTCCGACTATCTTTAATCAATTTGACTTGTTTAACTTGTGTTTAGTTTATCTCCATTTATGTTTCCACAAAGTACAACTATACTCTTTTCCATTTGGAATCTTGTATATTATTAACAATCAGCACTAAACTAAACTTTTGGATTCTGCTTTTTTGTAGGGAAAATGTTAAACGCATCGTTGATTTTTTGATGGGAGAGATGAAAAACAAGTTGCTTTTCTGTTGGGTAAGGAACTGTTGACCTATTTTTTGACTTTCAAAATCAGTTTTAGCATATGAGATTTTGGACAAACATTTTAGGTAATAGATGACATCAGATTTTTCAATTGTATATCTATTGCATGGCGATCTTTTCATTCTGCATGGAAAATTTAATTTGTATATGATGTTTTTTTATTCCTTCTTGTCTTGTGTCTTCATTTTATGCAAAGTTTTGCATACCATGAATTGGTTAATTCACAACTATGAAGGTCTTCTATTTTCATATTATTCTATCATGATATTGATGGAATTTGTTTGTTTTTAAACCTACTTTCTCACTTTTTGTTAGAGGTAAACAGGTTCATAACAAACCTTGTTCTGCTTTCATCTGAATCTACATATACTTGACTTCTACAGGATGTTTCTCACTGTACCGAAACAAGTTTCAGAACTCTTGAAAACAGGCATAAGGATCTGGTTTTCAAGGATCTGAGGAAAATTTGGGATAAGCATGATCCTAATCTTCCATGGGAGAAAGGATATTATAATGAGTCAAATACATTGCTGCTGGATGATTCTCCTTATAAAGCCTTGCTTAATCCTGTAACTTTTCTTCCTTTCCTTGTTTAAGCTGTTTTTGTAAGGCAACAACATATTGTAGTACTATTTCCTTACTTGTTTCATGAATACGATAACAACAACCAAGCCTTTATCCCACTAGGTGGGGTCGGCTATATGGATCGAATGGCATCATAATGCTCTATCATAACTTGTTTCTTGAATGTTTTGGTCAATTTTGTAGCCACACACCTCAGTCTTCCCGCATACGTTCAGCTATCAGAATAGAAGCGACAACTCACTAGGTATGGTACCTTTATAAAGTCCTACTAGCATCTCATTCCTAAAGGCATAAGGATATGGTTGAAGCATGGCTAAATCATGCTAATGATCTATGGCATGCTTGACGAATTCTCTTTTGTAATTTCATTTAGATTTCTTTGAACTTTTGGCTTGAATCTCTTCGTGTTCAAGGAAAATGGAAGCCGAACAAAATTTGCCTTTTTATACCTTCATGCTTTCTTAGGGTATTTCAATCTATTTGATCAAATAACAATTACGATTTATGACAGCTCCCGGAGGGAATTTGAGAGAGTATCTGGATGGATTAGCAAAAGCTGAAAATATGTCAAAGTATGTTGAGGAGCACCCATTTGGCCAAGAAGGTATCGACGAAACTAGTCAATCTTGGAGTTTCTATGACCAGGTTATTCGTAGTCTTTTGACCTGTCGATCCGAAGACAATGCATCTGTTAAAGTGAATATCAGTGTACAAAACATTCTGCCTGCTACTGAATGAACAAAAGGATAATTAAAAAAGAGAAATGGGGATATAGAAGGATTTTCAATTCCCCCCAACCCCTCATCAACTATACAATTGTTTTGATCATTGAACTTTATTTAAACATTGCTGTAAAAACTTTCATAGATAAGAAAAGATGTAACAAACAATAAAGTGGCTATTGTAAAGAAGAAAATGAATAAAGGAGGGTGAGACTCATTAACTTTTATTACCAAGTAATCATTGAATTTCATTGGTGTTTTTATTAGAAAGTTCATTAATCATGATGTATACTTGTTATATTTCTAATATGGTTGTTGAGGTTTTCTTAGAAAGTATTAATGCCATTTATGAACAGTTCCTGAATTTTATTTATTTTTTAATTCTAGTTTTTTTAAAAGGAAACTTGTTAGATTTGTTTTTTTTCTTATCTTCACATGCAATGTGCTAAAAATTGATTCAAAACCATAGGCCATTTAGTACTAGGCAAAAAGAATTGAATTTGTAAATTTATAATTTAATGCTTGTAGGTTTAGGCTCAATGATCATAAAAATATTCTCCAACACTTGTCTTTTCTTTCAAAGATGAAAGTCTTCTATCAAGAATCAAAGATTATTTTCAAGAGCTTAACATTTTCCTATGTGTAAATCAAACAATTCCTTAGATTATTCTCTATTTTATTTGAAAGTTTGAATTGCAATTCCCAACACCCTCTTGGGTTCTTGGTCATCTTTCAATTTCTTAAGGAGTGGTATTTTCAAATTCTTAATCATTGGGTATATTTTGTGAACAAATTATTAACCTCAGATTTAGTAAGCATAATAGCTGAAAAATGATAAGGAGATGAATTCTCATACAATGAATAGCTTAATTTAAAGCAAGTATTCAATGTAAAACTAAATGTTCCGTTGTCTTAAAAATGCAACAAAATAGTGAAAACTATATATGTTTAGGACAAGACAACAACAAAAAAACCATGAAAGAGTTAGTTACATTGGGAAGATGGGAAACTTTCCTAAGTATATGATATGATCAAAATGTAATTGACTCCAACTTAGTCATGAAGACCATGGGAACAATGATTTTTTGTGGTCATGGAACTTACTACACCCACGTTGAATTCTTTAAGGTTTATTTCCGAGTTAAGTTTTAGAGAAGATTGAAGGAAAATAAAAAACTTGATAGTCACGAAGTACAGTGGTGAGATGACTTGAAAGTCTTTCATTTTTATTTATTTTCCTCCAAAACTGAACTCGACAACAGACTCTTACAGTTATAGTGTATCCAACCCTTGTTCTATGCATGGGTAGTGTAAATAAAGTATACATTCACTTATATCTTAACATGCCCTTTCATTTTAATAAGTACTTCTCTAATATTCCTTTCGTGTTCTTTAAGGTCTGGTTACACATTTCAACTAATCAAATAAATCAATTTTCTTAATTTCAACTAATCAAATAAATCAATTTTCTTAAGAATTTTTTTGTTATACAATTATTGTAAGGTATAATTGACAAAAAATAATATTTCTCTGGACTTTGAAAATGACACATAAATGAGAACGAGCTTTTTGAAAAATTAATACTTAAAAGGATGAGAGTGAGTATATCTCTAAAAACATATCTACGTTTATTAAAAAAATTTGATTTGAGCATTAACAAGTAAATGTACTACTTTTCAGTAAAATTAGTAAAACTCTTTTACTCTTTGTAGCCTTTTTTATAAGACTCTTCTAAGTTTTAAGTACTTCTAGGTGGATTATGAAAAATAAAAATTTCATTAAATTTATCAAAATTGTATGAAATTTGCCAAAACTAAAATTATCATTCATTGAGAAAACTAAATCATTTTTCTTCCACTTGTGGGTAGAATTTTGGTATTCATAATAATCTTACCCATTTAAGCAAAATTGTGTCTACTTAATTATACCTACGCTTCAAATAAAATACTAATATTATAGGAATTCCATTGAAATACATGGTACCGACTAACTTGCGAACTGAAAGTTATTTAACTATTGTTTTAGCCGTTTGATTAAATGGTCTATAATCTCATCTCTCATATTCGTGACCAGCTACCGTTGTTATTTAGAAGTCGTGATACTAAAGTACAACTTCTGTGAGGCATTTGGTAATAATTTAGAAGTTGTGATAACAAATTACGACTTATGTGGTAAGTCAGGTTGGCATAAAATGACTTCTAAATAGCCAAACTTTTGTGTTTAGAAGTCGTTATAGGTCATCAAGACTTCCCAGAGTCGTTATATGTCATCATGACTTCCTCAAGGCCATCCAAAAGTCGTTATATGCCATCACGACTTCTATATTGACTAGAAGTTTATTACACCATCACGACTTCTGGCCAGAAGTCGTTATGTGCCATCACGACTTCTATACCGACAAAAGTTGAATTACTTCATCACGACTTTTATATTGAAGTTGTATATTGTTACCACGGCTACAAAAAGTGCACAAAACAATAAATAATAACTAAATTTTTTCATCTAATGGCTATAAAGCAGTTCGCTTCCAAACTAACTAACTAATATATTGTTTGGATATTAGCATTGGCCATCGTGGATATCTATAGTTGGAATTGCATTTCTGTTTGTTCTTTTTAAATAATTCTATTTTAAGTAATCCATGTTCACATTGAAGTTAGTAGCTACACTTATGCTAGGTTAGGAAATTATGGGATTAATTAAGTACCATATATATATATATATAGAGCATCCATTTGTAACAAAAAAAAGAGGATCCATTTGTGGAAGAAGGGTTGGTTGAACAATAACAACATTGTATGATAATTGAGGTGGATAGTAAGATACGTATCCAAAATCTATATGAATAACAAGGAAGAGTCATTTTCAGAGAAAAGACACACATTGGATCACACAAACGCATAGAAAAAAGGTGTTAGGGTTTGTAACTATGTTTGTTTGTGTGGTTTGTAAGGTTGTCATTTGTTTCTTCTATGTCAGATTTTGCAGAGAATACACGTGAAAAAAAGCTCACATTCAACACTTATGACTTTTGAGCATGCCTTTGTACTTATATAATTGTTCATCATTCTACACTGACACCATCATCAATTATTACACTGACATATGACACCTCTAATCTAGGTTCTTTCTTCCACTTTTCTCATCATAATGATTCTACCATATTTTCTTGGTGAGATGACCCCAATGTTTTTTTTGTTAGACTACACATTTTTTAAGAATTTAATTAAAAACATTAAGATAATTTGGTCCTTTATAATAATGGAAAATCCTAATTCAGTCCTAAAAAATAATCTCAAATGCATTTAGTTGTTGATAGAGTCTAAATTATCTTTAAAATGTATTCTAATAATGGCCAAGTTAATTGATATTTAAAATTTTACAAGAACAAATTAAGATTTTTCATATTTTAGAGATATGTTATGTTTTGGGATTGGGATCCTTCCAGCTGTAATATTTGTGTTCTTTCAAATGGTTAATTTTATGTTTTAAATGTGTTAGTTCAATGAGAAATTGTTACGTAGGGTTTCACGTCTTAAATGTTTATTGATGATCAAAATGTACAATTTAAGTTTTAAAAACGAGTTTTGAAAGGGAAGTTTATATTATGGGAAGGAAAATAATGGTGGTATTCATGTTTCAAAAAGTGTATTTCCCTATATTTAAACGTTACAATATAATTTTCATTTGCAAAATATTTACTCTGATTTTCATTGAATAAAATAATAAATAATTATGCTTTGTGGTTTAGTTTCATAAAGTGATATTGTTAGACTAGATCGCGATTGATGAGCCTCTAATCACTAATCATTGAGGAGTTTCATTGTTATCGGAGTATGGAAAAATGGAAAACCATAAGTGAGATATCATATTTTGAACCAAAACTTAAGACATTATTTCTATGAGTTTTTTCTACTTATAATATCTTTTAGTCATCTCCTCCTATCGAATGTAAGAGTTTTTTATACTATCATTATATTATTTACTATTCACTTTTAATAATAATTGACTTAAAAAAATAAATACAAATGAATAATAGATGATATACTAAATTTATATAAATATTTACATTGTTAGTGCATAAATATTATCCTCGAAAAGATTAGTAATGTTTTCATTCTACAAAACCAAAGTTCCTCTTTTAAAAGCCACACAAGAGGCATATTGTACACTTCTTGATGCATAAACTAACATACATCATATAAAGACGTTACAAAAATCTTATAACCAAATGAAGTAATTATTTCTAGTGACACAACTCACAACATTATTCATCATTATCATTATAACTATTAATTGCAATAAATTTAGGAATGGTTACTCATTTGATGCACGTTGTCTAGGGTTAAGGCATCTAGGGTCTTGGAATGATGATGGCCCCTTATTGGGCCCACTTTTGGGCTTAGGGATAGGTATCTGAATTAGGGCCCAGGGATTGGGATCCCAGTTCAGAATATATATGATAAAAAATATGGGAATTTAGATTTGACCCAAAAAAGTGTAGTTTTGGAATTCATTTTTTCCCAAAATCCCAAATCTACTAATTCTTTTTCCTCAACTATTTTTTTTTTCCTTTCCTAACTCACAATTAAACCTAAACTTATCAAACCTTACTCCACTCAAACCTGATTTAAACCTTGCCCATTTACATATTAAATAAATTACATCAATTTAAAACAAAAAAATCTCATGTACGGACCTTGGTCACTTATATAATTTCTAGAGAAAAAAATCACATATATGACATTGCTCACGTGTACATGGACAAGTACCTGGTAGTTTTTTTGTTTAATCTAAAGTAATTTTTGTAATATACATTTGGGTAGGTTTGAAAAAGGTTTGATAGAAAAGCAACAACAAATTTGTTAAAAAAAGCAATGATTTCCTTGGTTTATGTAAAACAACCTAGGATGACACCTATGAAGGAAGAGAGAATAACTCTTTTGTAATAAGTCCATGTGACATTGTGCTACTTTATTGGTGTTAATAAAAAATATTTTCTTACTAAGTACATATGAAAGTAATCCATTCTGTAAATTATAACTGTTCGAAGTCAATTCCAACAAGTTTTATTCTCATTTATTGAATCTTAGACATTTATATTATATAATATCTAAGATTCAACAAAATTAAGCTTATACAACTATCAACTCCATATGAGTATGATCATGCCAATTTTAGTTTGTGATAATGTGCCAACTCACATTTTTTTGACTTTTGAATTTATTCTTAAATATTTTTTTGTAAAAAGAGTTTCTTCTCATATTCTCTTCTACATTAATTACTCATTATATTTTTCAGTCAAAGTGATTGCATTATAGGAAATAAGTTTTATATTTTCAATAATTCTTAGTACACGTGACAACTAGTATTGATATCCACTAAGCTTATATTTTTTTAAATATAATTCAAAAGTTGTACTAGTGCAAGTCATCCATTGTGGCGACCACAATCTTCCACTTAGCCATTTCTTTCTTCAAATTTATGAACTTCTTAAAATATTAGGAAAGAGAAATATCATTCAATTATTGGAATTCTCTAATGAAAGTGATACATAACCAAATATTAGACTTCAAATTCAACGAATATAATAAACAAGAAAAATACTTATAATAATCAGTATTGTTAATACAATACCGTTAATTAAATCGGTTAGGATACTGATATAGTGATATAATAATTCAATCGGTAGTTCATTAGTTAAACAATATATCGGTGAAATTAGATATAAAAATATAATATATTATTAATAATGTTAAAAAATCAATAAAAAATTAATATTTTTCAATTTCATTAAAAAAAATATTTTTAAATAGAAACTGACCGATATGACCAATTTTGACTAGTTTTGGCCAGTTTTAACCGTATGATTGTATGACTGATATAATTATTATACCGTATCAGTATTAAGATCGATTCACCAATTTAGCGGTTGAACCGGCCAGCACGAACCAATTTTTATAACACTGCTTATAATTCAATATGTTGCCCCACTAAAGAAGCAAAAATAGAAAACACGTTAGTGGTGAATGGTTACATGTGTATAAAGGCTCTTTTCTCATGTGACAAAGGAACAAAATAATGGAATCTAAGACTTCATTCACTATATTAAATCATAATAATAATAATAATAATTGATTCTAGTTCTGTATTTAACATGGTCTGTCTGTTGTTTAATGATCACACCATCTTGGGAGCCTTTTGGACACTCATTGGAATGTGAATAAGATTGTAGATTTAGCTTCCTTTCCAATTCTCTTTTTAAATATATCTTTATGCTTCTTTCTTTATTTGTAAAACCTAATAGCTTTTGGACATTCATTACTATTAGTTATTAAGTAAATACTTTAAAAGTTTGATATATGCATTCATGTGTTAGATTTTTTATATTATTAATATATCATTTGCAATTAATAAGTTAATTATCTTTGACTTTTAAGTTTTAAATAAAAGTGATATACATGAATGTTGTGTTGATCATATACAACCATTACACTAAATATATAGATATTATGTTCATCATATAATTTATCACATGAATAAGTTGAAGTTCACTTATCATTTTCTTAATAAATCAGCATATGTGACTCACGTCGGAACACCTTAGTCCTGGTATGTGACTTATCAAATCTATGAATATATTGAGCGTGTCATCTACAATTTTAAATATCCATACAATATTTTATTTTTCACAAAAGGGAGTCTCCCATAATTTGAACTTATGATCTCATAGACAAATAATTATTGTTATCATTCTATTAATTATTTTTATTTGTAAAAAACTAAAAAATTCTAAGTTTTATATAAGAATATGAGTAGAAATCCTCAATAGGAAAATAGAGTTCGATAATTGTTAACATTATTTTTTGAAAAACCGTGTGCCATGTGTGATCATATGTGGACTCTTCGTTACTAAAAAGTATCCGTACTCATAAGAGGGATATAGAAATAGAACGTAATTTGTATGTAAAAGGTAAGAATTTATACATATATATCATATATCATTTGTATTACTTTTGAAGAGCTAATAATAATTAAACAAGAATAATATAAAGTCATAATGTGATATGATGATTGAGGTGAAGGGTTTAAGGAAAGAAGTGACGAAGATTATAAGTTCGAGGGCATATATTTTTTATCATAGAAATAAAGGTACTTGGTACTTCTAGATGGAAATATCACGTGGTAATCATTCATCACTAGAATAGGTTAAAGCTTGTAGACATTTTAGTAAAGGAATTATATTAGAAGGAGTATATGACTTGCTTATAAGTTGGTCCATGCCCAAAAGTAAGGTACCTCGTGATGCTTCAACTTTTCCCATGTGATAGTGTATCTCCCTTTTCCACTTTTTACTTCAATAATCTATCACTATCTGCCCCTATTCTTTAGGTCTATGCACCAATAATCAAATGATTTTAACCTTTCAATGAAGGGGTTGAGTCCTTTATTGTCCCACAAAATATATATGGCTAATAGACCTAGCTATTTAAATTGTTTGGCTAATTAAGATAGTTTAGATGATGCCTATTGAACATCAAGATGCCAGAGTCTATTTTTCTTAACTTCTTTATGAAGATTTTAGAAACATAAACTAATATATGGATTATATAGTACAATTACACATAAAGATTATAAACTCAGCCAAAGATTATAGAATTTATTAGCTATCTTAATTAGCCAAACATTATATGACCACTAGAAGTGTTTTAGAAGGTTTTAGAAAACTTTTGTTACCCATAAATTTGAAGTGATTACTATTTGAGAAGGTTTTTGAAGCATTTACCATAGATGTTGTAAACCTCCACAATATGAAAAAGTTTTTGTAGTGATTTATTATTGATGCTTTAAACCTCCACTATTTATGAAAGTTTATCGTAGAGATTTTCAACCTCCACTACTCAAAATAATATATGGAAACCAGCTGGGATGTGACAATTATATGTTTCTAGAGGATTTCATTCTCAATTTAATTTCACAATTTTCACAACTTTAATCTCATTATTGTATACACCAACTAAGCATGTACAATCAACAACAATATGTAGGCAAAATAACATTAAGAATCTGTAGCTATATAATATTGTGGAGATATTATCTAGCTACAAATTAAATAAAAACCTTCACTATATATCTAGTTAATTGCTCGACCCGCCTCATTTGATTTATTTGGAGAAATTTGAATAACCTTCACAAAATACAAAATTTGGTGTAGTGCCTCAATGAGAATCTGGCGGGCTGAAGGCAAGTCATTATACAAGCTTCATTTTTTTTAAGTATTATCAAATGTATCTCTATACCCTATGTAATAAATTAATCTTTTTGAGTGTAATGTGTGATTACCCATCTTACATGTTGTTCACATGAATCAAATTTTTTATTTTTAAAAACATGAGGATCTAATGAAAATTTACAACACTAAATTAATGTTTGGAAATAAATAACTAATAAGGAAAATATATAATATGTCTATGAATGATATCATTAACCCAAATTTAAAATAAATGGTGACAAATTAAGCTTAACATTCCAACATGCAGAATCCTATCATGAACATAATTAGAAATTTAAGGGTACCATTATTTGTTTTCATGTAGTCTACCTTGCATAAATTTTCCAAATAACATGGGAAGATAAACCTAACATGAGGTCGTTATCATGTGTTAGATTATGACTACTATTATTGCTATCTCATGATACTTCTCTCCGAAAACAAAGCTATATACTAAATTATATTATAGTAACATTTTAAATTAAAGGACATCATTGTCTTTCAAGGACATATTTGCAGTATTTTTTGTTGGCCATAAAAAGTTAAAGACCTTTAGATTTTAATTCTACCTTAAATGGAAAAATCACATAGAAAGAAGGATTTGAGGTTCAATATCAATATATTCATCTTAAGTAAGTTGATACACAAGAGGCTTGTACTATATATATATATATGTCCTATCCAATGAGTACTAATTAATTAACTATTACAAAATAGTAAGACTGATCTTTAGTGACAATGAGGTTATGTGCTTAAATTATGAAAATAGTCTATCTGTTTGCAGAGTAAAACTACGTATATGTACTCTTTTAAACTTTATTAAGTGGGAGTCTCGTACATCGAGTCATCTCCTTGACTACTTGTTACTCAAGCTATTGATAAGTAGGTTAGTTCCATACATCATTAACATCACCCTTAAGGCTATGGGGCTGTAGCAGTGTGTTCACCCAATTATCAATACTATTATGCACATTTTTGGGAACATATACTTTGTCTAATAACATTCTACTGTTTATGTGCTATGTGAGGAGCTCATGCATAATTTTATTGGACCACGAATCTGCCAATAATTACTCAACAAGAAATGAATGCTTTACACAAAATTAATGTTTATCTAATTAAAAAATGACTATGTAAAGTGCACATGAACTATCTTTTTTATTATTGAGTGGTCATTTTATCTTCGTTTTTCTTATTTTATAGTAAGATAAAATAACTTATTCTATACTTAGTTATTTATTTTAAAGAAATATAATAGTTTGAACTAGTGAATAAATTTGAGTAATTTAATTCTCTAGAATAAATAACTAAAATAAAAAGTAAGTTTTAAAATTTATTTTTGAAGTAAGTGGATTATCTCCATTTAAAAAATAATATAAAGTGCACATGAGAATGAGTTGGATTCTTGAAATGTACCTTGTTGATTGTTATGATCTCAATTATGTTAGCAAATTCCAAAGGATAGAACTATATATTAAAAACATTATTGCAAGGTCAGAACTCAGAATACCATTAATTGTACAACTGTGTGCGTCAGGTATAATAATGAGGTTAAGAATTTAAGAAGGTATCAAACTTGTATACCCTTTGAATATTTTAAGATGCATGTGAAAGGAGGCTAATCTTTTTTTGGTTATTTGAATGAGATAGAAATCACAAAATAATCATTTTTCATACTATTACTACTATTTAAAGTTAGGGTAATATGGCCACTTTATTTGAAGTAGCATTTTTAGTAATAAAAATATTATGAAAGATATGAAGATTGATTTTATATAAGTATAGATAAAAGGGTACGTTTCATCTCTCACAAATAGAGACATTGATAATGGATGATCCTCCATTAAAACTTCCTTCGTGTTATTCCATTAAATCCGATTAAATGGAAATTTGACTAAATTACTCCTTGTTTTCAGAGTTGAAGAAATAAATATTGCAATTGAAATCTAGTGATGCATTTATTATTTTTAATATTCGAAAGTTATGATAAGTGTGGGAACACGTCATGCAGTTTAAATAGGTTTGACCAAAATTTCTTAAAAAAATATATTTGGTTTAAAAGTTTATGCCTTAGGTCATGTAAAAGTTCATGCCTAATAGGTAAATTTACTTAATTATATTATATTACTTTTATTGCTAAAAGTATATGGAATATCTCTATATAAAAAATATAATAATGAAAAAATAAATATAAAAACCTAAATAATGTGGGTTATATTTTTTTAAAGAAGACATATCTTATCTAAAAAACTCACAATGAATTGATTTGTTAAATACGCTTACATACTATATCAAACTTTTAAATAGTATAAGCATATGACTTAAACAACTATTTAAGCAATGATCACTACCATAACTTAATAAAAACTCCCATAACAAGCTTTTTTATATATTAAATTTCTTAAACAATACCAATAAATAAATTATTATTATTATCATGGTGAAATAAATGATTTTTCTAATGTATGTCAAGCGACATATTTTAACTTATTTAAAAAATAATTTACAAACTTAAGAAGTAATTTATATAAAAAATTAATACGTTTACAAAATTTATCCACATTAGTAAATGTGAGTTCCTTTGTTCTTATTAAGGGTGAAAATAATTATGACCTATAATAAGTTTTTTGTAAACAGATTAGACTCAATCTAAAAAAAAATAACTTATTTAACTTAACATTGCTACACTTTAACCTGTGTAGAAGGTCTATAAAAAGCCTAACAAATCAAGTTTTTAATTATACTATATACTCATATTATACTATTTTAATATGAGTAATATAATTATTTATGTAACTTTAATATAAAATGTATGCAAAATATAGTTTAATTGTTATTGTTAGATGAGCTCAAGAAAAAATAGATATATTAGTATATCTAAATGTAGACATACTGATATATTTCAAGACATTTATAGTATAATAAACATTTAAATATACTAACATGTCAAACTAGACTTTTAAACATATCATACCTAAGTTTTAAAAATTATCTAAACATATAAATAAGTTAGATCCAAACTCCTATATACTATATAGATTCTCTCTGTTTCAGATAAAACCTAACATAACCTAACCTATTTCCATTGTTCCTAAATATAAATTATTTTCTTTATAAATGAAAATGCGGATACACATTAAAATATGTCAAAAATAAAAATATTTGCTTCAAATTTATACAATAATCTCCCTTCGTTAATGATAAATATGAGACACCATCATTAATATAAAAAATGAGGAGTGATTATTCATTGGACCAAAAGTCTGCCTTGAAAGACATAATATTTTTAAAATATAATATTTATGTATTATCAGTATAAATATTTATAAATAATTAATATATTATCATTATTTATTATTTTACTTTTTTAGAAAAACAATAATAATCAAAAGTAATAAACTCTTGTGAATAAATATTTTTTCTACTCTTTTTTTCTAGTAGACTCTCTGATCTTAATCTTTTAATTCAACATTTTGGAAATAGGGATAATACCTGTCTGGCTTTGCACTATACATTGGACCACACTTACGAAATGTAACTACAAAAAAAACACATATTGTCTTGGGAATGAAGTGAACCAATGATGTTGCTAACTAGAATGGTATATAATACATTACAGTAATTATTAATCCATTTCCTATAAAAAATGTTTGTTAAATTTGACCTTGAAAAAAGTACTATATGTTACATATATTAATACTTTGCACTGTAATTTACCTTCATATTAAGGGAATGGTTCAACAGCCTCTTTAAAACATTCAGACTTCTAATGAAAAAAAAAACTATGTATCCTTCTGACATATATGTCACAAAATAATATTTTATTTATTAATGATTGATTTATAACTGATATTTGTTATTTTTTGTGGGCAAAAGTATCTACCAATGATATAACATTACTCCTATTACTAAAAGTTTTCTCTACCTCTATATCAACCTAAATACCTAACTGTATCAGTATATTAATCAATGAAAAATTAAATGAGCTGTGTTATTTATTAGTAAGCAAAATCTTTTTAGGTTGATGTAGAAGTATAGAAAACTTTTGGCATAGTTGATTAGAGTTGAGGGAATATATATATAATCACTTTTTTCTTTAGCTTTAAAATTAAATCTACTTACTCTAATTATTTTTCTGACAAACTCCACATGGTCCTGAAGAGAGAGATAAAAAATAAAAGACCCACCCACGTTGTTTTGTTCATATGGAAGCTAAGTGTTAGGAAATGAGTATAGCAGATCTGACCCACACATTCATACTCACCTATCCTTCTACCTTTACATATACACTTTTTCTTTTTCTTCTTATACACACCAACCCCTCTCTCTTTTCATATTTAGGATTCTAGCTTAAGTTTTGTATTTGGAAAAAACCTTATAACTTTATCGTGGAACATGATTAACTTCTATGAAAAAATATATGTGGCAAAAGACCAACATAAATAACTTCAAAAAATTGTGGAAATAAAAGTAATGTAAAAAGTTGCTTAATTCATTATATTTTACACATTTCCTTCTAATAAGAATATATTTCATTATAGAAGTTGTATATGTTAATTTCTTATGAATAATAAGATTTAATGAGTAGATTTGCTACATATTATTTGAAGCTATTAAGAAGCCATTCTATTAAACAATGACATAACACTTATAACCAGCCTTACATCATGAAAGTGTTATTGTTAATTATTTATCATTTTTTATCTATATAGATCACAAAATTTTTATAAAAAATGAAACTAAAAATTATTGTGACACCTCAAAATATCAAAACTTCTCCTTTTAACAGCTCTGCCCCTTTGGTACACTCAGATTTTGACACCCTATATTCCACTTATCTTTCCCTCTCTCTTACGTAATGTAATTAAAAAGTACTATTATATATCCATTAATAATTATTTATAAGTGATATATTACTTCTTTATAATATAAATTTTGTAAGAGAATATATCATTTTTTTTTATATATTATTAAAGCCCTTATTTTCAACAACAATTCCTCTCTATCTCACACATTTCAGCCTCTTCTATATAAGAAATAAGATAAAAGTATTTCATCATAGTTGTGTAGGTAAATCCAGAAAAAGATAAAAAGAAAAACATCCCTTCTTGGGTCTATAAAATTTCTCTAGAGTTTGTGCAATAAGGGTAGAACTTAGGAATTGCTTAGTTCACACTTCTTTTTGTTCCTTCTGCTCTTGCAGATATATTATTCTCTCTCTTGTTATGTGAAAAACCCAACATCTAATTTATGTAATTTTATGTTTTTTTATCTTATTCTTATCTCCTTGGTTCTTTTCATATGCCCATGAACATTCTCTTCTATTCACATGCATGCACATGTAGCACACTATAAAAAAACAACAACAACTCATTATGTGTAATCTACATGACTAAGTCTTTTTCATTCACTTTATGCAAGTTCAAGTCATAGCACTATTATTATCATTATCTTATTTAAATGCTTCTACATTCTTAATCTTAATTCCTATACCTTCCTTGAAGCCTCAAATCTTAAAGAAAGTCCTTCATTTTTCTTATAAAGTTTTGTGTAGCAGAGAAATAGAGAAATGTCTAAGAAAGTTTTGAAAACCATGAAGGATGAAAATTCAGATTTGCAGAAGCAGATTGGGTGCATTAGTGGATTCTTTCAGTTGTTTGACCGCAACAGGTTCCTCACAGAACAAAGCACTGGCTGCACCCAGAGTCAGAATAGACCTGCACTAGGGCCAGGTATTCCTGCATTTTTAAGGTCATTTTGATATAGTCTACCACTTTTTAGTTTTTTGATACTATCAATAACATCCCTCCTCTTTTGAGTAAGGAACTAATTCTTTTGAGGTGCATGGCTGCCCCTCTTAACATTGCTCATAGGAATCGAACTTTTAACCTTTTGATCATTTCAGAGTCTAGCGAAACTTTACGTTGTTATACCAACAGGGCAACACCTTGTTGGTTGTACCACTTTTAGATTGATATATTTGTAAGGATTCTTTATAAGCTTAGCCTTAATAAGCAATTAAAAATGATATTTGATTTAGGCAAAATTTGGCACAAGCATAGTTTTTTATTTGAACAAGTGACTTGCACAACCTTTTCATGATATATGATTGATAGTTTTATGCCCAAAATTGGTAGATACTTCACATATAAAATATAAAGTATTTTGTACTGTGAAGAGTTCTTTGAATTAGTTGTTGAAATCACATTTTTGTTTTTGGCAAACATGTTTAATCTTGAAATTTTAATTGGTAGACATGGTTATTAAAGTCTCTATCTTCTAATAGTAATGAACTAGACCAATATGTTAGGAATGGGTTCCTTTCATAAGCACATTGCTCCCTCCCTTATCCTTTTCTATTTTTTTACAACTTTGTTTATTTGTTGTTGAAAAAAAAATGATTATGCTGACATTGTATGAGTTTGATATACCGTTATTAAATCATTCATTATTTATATTTAAATTGACTCTTCAATCAAAGTAATTCAAATGAATAATAAATGATATATTGACCGTGTATAAATCTTTTTACTAATTAAAAATTTTGTGGTATCAATAGAAATTAAAATTTGGAGCTAAATAATCTTTGCTAATATGGTTTTTTACTTGTTCCAAAAAATATTCATTACCTTACAGTTTTGATTTCCACAGACAAAAAAGTTCTCTTGCGGTTGAACCTTATTTGTAATTTATTTTCTGCTTCATATTGTTTGAAAAGTTTATAGAAAAATCAATGTTTTAGAATGTCATTTTAAAAGCAATTTATTTTTAAATATATGTTTTTATTCGCTTAGAATTATTTCAGATTTCCACATTTAATAATTAATACACATTGGTTGCTTGAAGTTGCTATAAATTCCTTCATAATTATTAATTTCCAAGTGGGACAATGGCACATGGTTCTTTAAATAATATTAATAATGTAAAAAACATTATGTTTGTGATTTTCCTAAATATTTCAAAGCTTCTCTGTTCCATAAACATCCTTATTTCTGTGATAGAATATTGATTACATTGTTTATGCTCAATTCAAATCTTGATAGTACAGTATCCATTTCTGTGCTTCGTGTAGCTTTAACTATTTGGAAAAAAATAGAAAAAGCCAAGACAATATGATTAAGAAAAATTTAAATATCAATGTTTTGTTAATAAATAATAGAATATTATAGTATCATTCAATAATCCATGTAACCGATATCATATAGGTGAAATTAATACTTCATTAGTATTGTTTTTGTAATTTCAAAAGAATAATGTTGAGGTTAAAGTTTTCACTTATTCAAATTACTTCCACTAAAAATTTCGTTTCTTTTTCAGGTGGAACTAGTGATCACATCAAAGAGAAAAATAATACAATGCAAAAAGCACCGGTAAGATAAGTAGATAAAAGTAGCTTAACTTAAAAGCACTAGAGAAATTTTAGCAGAATCACTTAAGAAAATTAGACTATTGTTGCAGGCAAATAATGTAATGGTTGCAAAAGAGATTCAACAATTCTCAACAGAATCATCAGGAACATCAATCTCTTCATCATCTTGTTCATCAAGCATGTCATCCCTCGAGTTTAACCGAACAATTCAGATAGAACAACCATCAATTATTCCAATCAAAGTTGCAGAAAATTTCAATGCAGCTGCAGCAATAAAGCAACTTGATTTCTATGATGTTGTCAAAGGCTCAATGCATAGAGAATCCAAAGGATTGGCAGTGAAAACTGCGGCTGTAGACGAAAAGAAACGCCGAGTCTTGAAATTCATAGACTCTCCGAGGCCTTTGCAGCCACACAAATCTGTCAATAGACCTTTGGATTCACCAAGGCTCTCTTATGATGGCAGGGATATGCATGATTCATTCAAATCTTCTACAAAGCACAAGGAACTACCAAGGCTTTCTTTGGATAGTAGACAAGGATCCTTTAATGGTGTCAATGAAGGAACAAAATCTAGCAACCTTTTGAAGGGTCCAAACAAAGGGTATGGAGGCACTAGCACAATGGTTAAACAGCTGCAAGAATCCGAAACTCGTAAAAGATCATCATCATCTAGTGTTGTAGCTAAGTTAATGGGACTAGAAGGCTTCGTGGGCACGACGCAAAATTTTGATACTCCTCCTAGCATGAGTGATGAATACAAGCAACACCAAAGTTCTGTATCGCCGAGGACAACGAATGGAAGCCAAGATTCTCAATTGCAGGCATCCAAGGGAAGTGATTCTTCAATAAAAGCCTCAAATCCTGTCCTATCGGTATATGGGGAAATCGAGAAAAGGATGGCTAATCTTGAGTTCAAAAATTCGGGAAAGGATCTTAGAGCGCTTAAACAGATTCTTGACGCAATGCAAAGATATAAAGATACATTAGATATAACAAGAGATAATGCTTCAAATTCTCCATGTCATAGTAGGAGTAATAGTAGTTTCAGTGAAAGCTCCAAAGTACATAGCCCAAGAATAAGACAGAAGGAACCAACATTTACCACAGCCGAGAAGTCTAATCCGAACAATGTTAGTAAATCGCCAATTGTGATCATGAAACCAGCAAAAGTTACTAGAGAAACCAATAATCTTGTTAACAACACAAATGGAAGATTGTTTGACAAGCGTGATGGGCAAAAATCAAATGGCATGAGTCCAAAAAGCAGACATAACAAGGATTCTTTTAGTGAACCCTTTCATTCAGCAGATAAGAGTAATAAGATGAGAACTTCAAAATTGATGCAATCCTCAAAAGTTTCACAAGCCATCAATGGAGTAAACACCATCAACTCAAGCAATACAGCAGAGACAAGGAGCCCGAGAATACAAAAGAAGTTTGGTTTCGGGAGGCGTTCGCCATCAACTAGTCCATCACCGGATTCCATCAGTAACAGAAGACAACACAATAGGCAATCAATGGAATTGAATTCCCCAAGTACATCACCTAGACAAAAATTCTCTACTTTGCACGAAAGAAATAACCGTTTCAGCGAGCTCAGATATCAAAGGAGGGATTTTAAGCATGAAGTTGATATTATATCTCAAGATTTTGACATCAAAAGAAGCATGGACTCTCACAGTGACATAGTAGTCACTCATGTTGATCATTCTGAAAAGAGCAATACCACCTTCATCCATCCGAATAGCCCGAATCTAAATGTAAGTATTTCTTCTCCCAATAATTTGATTCTTGCATCTTAGTTACCTGGATTAACATTCTTTCATTGACCAGAATGCAACGAAAGAGTTGAGCAACGATAGCTTTATGGCCGAGAAAATAGTTACTGCAGAACAACCTAGTCCTGTGTCTGTTCTTGATGCAACATTCTATATAGAAGATCCACCTTCTCCAGTGAAAAAGAAACCAGACATCTCAAAAGATTTAGGTATGTTGCACTCTTCAATTCTAAGCATCATAGGTTGAATCTTAAATTACTCTATCATCTGCCAAATGCATCAATACATTTTTATGCCATTCACACAAATCATTAAGGAGAGGTTTACATTTTGATTCTCTTCAAATTTATTGCTACAGAAGAAGCTTTAAATGCTTATGATAGTAGCGAGGAGAACTCGGAAGATCTTCAACAAATTCACTACAATAATGAGAAATTACCGAATATCAGTGACATTAAGGACCCTGATCATAAATACATATCAGAAATACTGTTAGTGTCAGGGCTGCTAAGCAGTGCTGGCTATAGCCAGGCAGTTAACTCATCAGCGCACCCGATTAACCCGAAGATATTCCTTGCACTAGAGCAAATGAAGACGAGCAAGTTGCATTTCAATAATCCTGAGAAAATGCAAAGGAAACTCATATTTGATGTTGTGAATGACATTCTAGTTGAAAAGCTGATATTGGAGAGTTCATCCACACTGTGGAGCTTTCCGAATCTGCCAACAGGACGAAAACTAAAAGGGCAGCGACTTTCAGAAGAGATTTTCGCAGAAATAAATCAGTTACAACATAAAGATAGGAATGTCAGCCTGACTAATGAGGATGAGCATTTGACAAACCTTCTATGGGAAGATTTGATGCATCAATCCACAATTTGCACCGAAACTCGCCGAGAGATACCTAATGTTGTGTTGGATATTGAAAGGTTGATTTTTAAAGATTTGATAACTGAAGTTGTGAGAGGTGAAGTTGCTAACTATCCTGATAGGCATTGCAGGCAAACTTAGTTTCCAAAGTAGAAATTCTGGCTTAGTAAACAGTTTCAGAAGTAATATTCAGTCTTAATCTGTTAATTTTCTATTCTACTGATACATATAATTTGAAGGGGTAATAAGCTATACCTTGATTGAAAGTTTAACTCTTACTTGGTACAATAAACTTATGAACATTTATGTCTAGCTTCATTTTTCTTGCATGTATTTATACTGTATGTTGAAGAAATACATGTAGAAATGCAGATGAATGTATATAACAATGTCAGGATCTTTTATAAGTTCAATTATAGATTTAGGAATATCAAATCTTTTATAAGTTCAATTATAGATTTAGGAATATCAAATCTTATACAACTCCACTCCATAAACAACAAAGGACTGATCACACCAACCATATGCCTCACTATGCACCGACCAACATCAGCACTACACAACAAGGCAACAAAGGAAGTTCAACAAAAGGCAACAACCAAAGCATTTTAGTTACGTGTTATTGAAGCAACTTATTTTGCATGTGTTAAATATGTTAAATATACTTCTCTTTCGGTTATTTTCACTTAAAGTAGTTAGATTAGTTAGGTGTCATTCCTTGTAATAAAAGAGGGTTGATTAGATCATTGTAAATCATCAATTATATTTTCACATTCAAAGAATTTAATAATATTCTTAAAGGTATTTTTCATACTCTCTTATTTTGGCTTCCCACCATAATAATACCTCTGCAACTTCTCCTCCCCAAGTAAGAAGGAGTTCTAGAGTCCCAAAACTCCCAACTTACCTACCAGAATACCAGTGTGTTCTATCTCAAGCCACTGATCCCCCTTCAAACCGTGCTTACCCTTTATCCTCTTATATCTCTTATGACAAATTATCCTTAAAATACAAGTCCACCATTCTATCTGTTTCTACTAACATAGAGCCTAGAACCTATTCTCAAGCCATCAAATTCCCTCATTGGCATACATCCATAAATAAAGAATTGGCTATCCTCCAAGAGAAGCATACCTGGTATCTCACTGAATTACCTAACTCTAAGAAACCTATTGGCTGTAAATGGGTGTTTAAAATTAAATACAAAGCATATGAAACTATAGAGACATATAAGGCCAGATTAGTTGTCAAAGGTTACACACAAACTGAAGGAGTAGATTACTTGGACACTTTCTCCCCTGTTGCTAAGATTTCAACTATCAGATTGGTCCTTGCTTTAGCTTCCATTCACAATTGGTTCATCAAACAGTTGGATGTAAATAATGTTTTTTTGCATGGAGACCTATCTCAATCTGTTTACATGGTTCAACCACCACGTCTCCTATCCCCTAATCCTAAACTTGTTTGTAAGCTTCAAAAGTCCCTTTATTGTCTTAAACAAGCTAGTAGACAATGGTTTGCCAAATTATCCACTTTTCTTATTACACATGGATTCCACAAAGCAAGAGCATACCATTCCCTTTTCTTTAAAAGAACTCCTAATCACTCCATTACTATTATCTTAGTATATGTAGATGATATTGTTCTTACTGGAAACAATCTTATAGAAATCAACCATTTAAAATCTATCTTAGACAAGACTTTTAAAATTAAAGACCTTGGTAACCTCAAATTTTTTCTTGGCTTTGAAATTGCAAGAACCAAGAAGGGAATTGCCATGAATCAAAGGAAATATGCCCTAGACATTTTATCTGATGTTGGTTTACTAGCCTGCAAACCCTCTCCTACACCTATGGTAAATAATACTCATCTATACCAGGACAATTCCCCTCCTATTACTGATATCTATGCCTACAGAAGACTCATAGGTAGGTTAATCTACCTCACAAACACCAAGTCTGATATCACTTTTTTTGTTCAACAATTAGCCCAATTTATGGCTAATCCAACCACAACACATCAGTATGCTGCATTCCGAGTCCTTAGGTATTTAAAAGGGTCTCCTGCCCTAGGTTTGTTTTTCCCTACCAACTTTATCATTCAACTTAAAGCCTATAGTGATAGTGACTAGGCTGCCTGCCCAGACACAAGAAGATCAATCACTGGCTATTGTGTTTACCTTGACAATTCTCTAATTTCTTGGAAATCCAAGAAACAAAATACTATGTCAAGAAGTTCTTGTGAGGCTGAATACAGGGCTATGACTCTCACATCTTGTGAAATTACTTGGCTAACATATCTTTTGCAGGATCTTGAGTTTCCTTTTCCCTTTCTGTTATTCTCTATTGTGATAACCAGTCAGCAATACACATTGCCACCAACCCAGTGTTCCATGAAAGGACCAAACATATTGAAATTGATTGTCACACAATAAGGGAAAAATGCTCCTCTGGATTCATCGAGCTTCTTCCTGTCCAATCTCACCTACAACTTGCAAATGCTTTAACCAAGCCTCTTCCTGCTAGAGACTATGCTTCCATTCAATCCAAGCTTGGCCACATTAATATCTGCGCCCCAGCTTGTGGGGGTATCAAATCTTATACAACTCCACAAACAACAAAGGACTGATCACACCAACCGTATGCCTCACTATGCACCAACCAACATTAGCACTACACATAACAAGGTAACAAAGGAAGTTCATCGAGCAAAATACCCACTTGACCGAGGGAAAACTCATCTTGACCGAGGGAACTACAATCATGACCTAAGAAAATAGAAGTCTGACTACAAAGCATCACTATCGCAGAAACCAGCACCAGACGCACCAGGCCTTGGCCCACCAGCACCAAACGCACTAGGCCTTGGCCAACTCAGCCAACTCACAACATGCCTTGAACTATTCGCACCAAACCTTAACCAATATGCACCAGGCCTTAAGCATGGTCAACAAAAGGCAACAACCAAAGCATTTTAGTTACATGTTATTCAAGCAACTTATTTTGCATGTGTTAAATATGTTAAATACACTCTCTTTCGGTTATTTTCACTTAAAGTAGTTAGATTAGATAGGTGCTATTCCTTGTTATAAAAGAGGGTTGATTAGATCATTGTAAATCAACAATTGTATTTTCACATTTAAAGAATTTAATAATATTCTTGAGGTATTTTTCATACTCTCTTATTTTCGGGTATCAAGATTATCTTGTGCCATTTGTTATTTCCTTCTTGTCTTTCAAGAATCAAGAGAAAATTTGAGAATGAAAAAAAAATGTATGTACCAACAGTGTATATATTTTATACACTGTAACTGTATCATCTACCATTCATGTGTAATTTAAAGATAACTAATATAGATAAATGACTAACTGTATATAAATCTTTAGACCAACAATGTGTAAATATTACAATCTTATATATTTCTTAATGCATCCATTTGTATCTCTATATAGCAACACAACATGCTATATATCACGGTGCTGGTTCCCTCCATTTATAGCAACACAACATGGGTTTTAACTGGTTAAGTTGTATTTAATTTGAATCTAACTAATTATTGTGGTTTTTCTCTTATATGTCAAAATCAAACCAACCAAAGAAAATGGATCATGACAATGCCAATTCAAACTACTTGATAGTGTAAGAAACATAAGTGGTGTCAACTTGGTATTAATATTTTTGGGTCTGGAATCACACTATGCTGTGAGTGGGAGCAATTTAAAATATTAAGCAGTTTTAAACAAATTTTCTTTCCTTTTTTATCCATTTTTCACATGCATTATTTTATTTGTTGTTTCAATAACTCCATAATAGTTAATAAATGTTTTTTTTTATTTTTTATTCTAATAATAAAAAATTAATTAAAAGTTTAATAAAAAAATTACAAATGTTTAGAAAAATATATTTTAAAATAAAAAGGTAGTCAAAATTTATGTTGTATCTTTTTCCTTTCAGGGTTAAGAAACGATTACGATTATTATTCCTTCTTTTGCTAACTTTTAAAATGGAGACAATTTGCTGACAGTGTTATATCTTTTCTCTTAACCATATTATTCACTTATGAAATTTAATATTAAGGTCATGACTCATTTTGTATTTTTCTTTGTGCTTCGGGTTGAGAAATCATTATGAATGTCTTTGTCATTTCACACATTAGATAGGAAAGTCTACAATATGCTTCTTATATTCCAATATCAATTAATAAAAATTAAACCAACACATTAATTAATTATTAATTGAGAACTACATATTTTTAATTTTTCAATTGAATCTAAGAATGAATAGAAGGAGATAACCTCTTGTGAGACAAAAAAAATATTAATTTGATTTGATAATTAATTTTTTACTCAAATAAATTAAGGATATAAATTAGTCCATCCAACTAGTATTTTCCCCTCTTCCTAAGTTGTTGGACAAATGATACATCAAAAGTCAGTTTTGTGGCTGTGATTGTGATAATGATGATGAGTATTATGGAAAAGCATGGTGATGGCGGTAACAATAACGATAATGGTGGTGGTGGTGGTGTCACTAGTGTGGTGATGGAATCAATGGAGGGGTGGTGGAGGTGGTGATGATCACACTTGTGAAGGCAGTGGTCATAGTCGATGGGATGATAACAATAGTACTAGGAGTGTATAATTATATGTGACACAATATGAAAATGATAAGGAGTGAATTATGTAAAATTAAAATAAGAACAAAAGGTAAAATTGAGTCACACTCTAAGTTTTTCATAATCTTTTCTAATAGTGATTCCAATTTTAAATACAAGTTGGTAAACTTAAAGGAAGAAGAACTAATCATTTCAAGATTTGTGACTACTCCTCTCAATAAGTGTCTTTCATAAGAATTGAATAATCAACTTTGGGAATTCAATTGGATCTTATATTACTAGATTAATGCATTATTGGTGAAGACTATACATTTATTAACATCTTAGACTAGGAATTATAATTCTAGAATTTTAAAGTACTGTTAATAGTGAATGATTATTGGAAATAATCCTTCAACATGTCTTTCCCTTTGGGTAATAGGCCCAATATCTTTAGTTTCTGAGCTACCTAATGGATTTGGGTATGTGCTCCTAATTCCTATCAGAAAACTACAATAACATGGGGTTTGTTTGCTTCCATGACAAATTCTGAGGACATATCCATGTGCTAATTAGACTATCTTTTTATATAAGAATATACGTTACAATTGTTTTTTGAAAAAATGATATATAATAACAAATTCTTAATTCTATAAGGTGAAATAGACTGACTATTTGAGAATGAGATATCTATCATTTTTTAAAAGGGTATATTTTAATTTTTATAGAATTTTCTATTATTGAAAACTTTAATATGTATTATTGAGGAGAATAAACACATGTCCTTATAATAGGAGATATATTATCTCTCAGCTATTAAAATTATCACATATGTATTTTTTTATTTTTAAAGATATTGTTATAAAAATAATTAAATATGATACATGTTATGATTTTAATTGGAGAATATAATTTTTCTTCTGGTACAGTGATATATTTTATTGCATACATAAAAAGCCATTAAATTAGTATTTCATTACTACATACTTTCACACATGTTACTTTTTTTGTTTGTTGAAAATGAAATTTTCTTATTAAAAATAGAGATACACCGAATTCTAGTCAAGATCACAAGAATGTGAAACTTTTCCCTATTTACACGAGTGATTACTATGTTATGAGATTGGATGATACTAAAGACTAAGGATAGGAAGGTCAGAAAATTGTTTATATTAGTAGTAGAACCTTAGTCTTAACTAAATAAAAGAACTTTTTTATATAACTGAAAGTTTTTATTAAAAGGAAACAAAAATTACAATCAGAAAAAACTAAAAACTAATAACACTTCTCACATATGAGAATTCAAATCCCCTACAAAAGACAAAATAAAAAACCATTTAAACCCAACCAAACCAAATCTAACGATAGTGTTCCAAGTATAAAATCAAATTAGAAATTCCTTCAAACCAAGACAATAATGCACCTTTCTATCTTCCTTTGATTCATAACTAAGATTTGAATTTTATTGTATTCACAATCTCCTCCATACACACCCTCTTATTACAAAAGTGACATCATTTGGAAAAAAAAAAAACTAAATAAAAGAACTGATGAGAAGGGATAAATAGTTAAATCTTAAACGCATGAAACAACAGAAAAAGCAACCATAGAATTAACAAAAACCAAATGATTATTCAAAACTCACCAAAATAAAAATGATTATTCAAACCCATCACATAGGATAAGTAACTATTAAACTTCTCTCACAGAACTCCTCATGATCCATGCATGCTTTTTTCTTGAGAAGGAAAGTGTAGATAACCTTTTGTACTATTTGTGTATCACTCGGAAGGAAAATCCTGGTCTTTATGTGATTGGCTTTCACTGCTGTTAGATGAATGGAAAAGTTTGGGAGTAGTCCTGACCAAGTTTTGATATGGATTGAGAGAATTATTCATCAAAAGATTTTGATGAGAACTTGAACTCAGCATCTGAAAATGGTTGATTTGTCTTGGATCCATGTCTATTGCTGCAACATTTGAAGCTGGAAAATATGACTGTGTTGTTACTCCAGGAGGACATACCAAAATTTGAGAAGCACTATTCCCAGTTGATAAAGACAATGTTGATGGAAAAGGTACCACATTAATGCTATGTATATGATCTTGTTGGTGTACAAATCCATGGTTTTCCAATTGAGTAACATCAGCTGAAGGCAATTGGTAACCACCAAGTGGCATAGTGTTCAGCATGCCAAGGAAGGAAGGTTGATTTGCTCTTGGTAATAAGAGATTATTTGGCAAAACATGTGACTCATTGCTTTCTCGTTTATGATGTTCCTCGGAATCTGTTCGCTGAGAGTTTCGTGTACTAGACGGTCCGATGTTAAACTGTGAGGTGGTAACTTCATTCGAAGCAGCGAGAGATGGATAACCGAGGGTGAAATTCCTTGGAGAGATGGGTAGTGGTGGAAGTTCATCAATTTCTTGCTTAACTGCATTAAGCAACCAATCAACAACCTTGCTAGGTTGATTGAGCCCTAGTCTATCTTGAAGATCATATAGGTCAATGGCAGTGGGGACTGAAAGCCTTACTCTCCTGTCTCTTAGTCCTCTTATTGTGAAAACCTTGCTATGCCTATCCTTACCTCCGAAGGCGCGAGATACACGAACGATCCTCGGATCTTTTAATCTTAACCATTGCGCTGAGCCAGATGATGCTTTTGCATTTTCTTGATCACTTGAGATTAGACCTTCTTGTTTTAATTGAAAATCTGCTTCTTTTGAACTGTTAGTCATCTTATTTTTCTCATTGTTCTTTCCCATTGTAGAATTTATCCCTTAGATTTTCTTTTCAAACTTCTATTCCACCTTCAAAGATCCTAACTAGAATGAACTTTACTGCATGAATTTGAAGGTTGTCACTCCTTGCTAGTATATCTGCTTCAGAAAACTATGTAATCAAGGTTTAGAAAAATAATAAAAATGAATAATTGAAGATGCTTTTATTTTCAAGAAATTTAACGAAATTCAAAACAGTTTCAAAAGAGATTATGATGCAAACATTTAAACTCAGATCGAATTACCCTTTTCTTAGATATAGCAAAATTAAGTTGCCTTGCCTCAAAAATTGGATATATGTGTAGAACAAATCACTAAGAGATTTCTGACTAAGCTAGCAGCTACTATATTGGACACTATATGAAATAATGAATCATATAAATCAATTGTGATTTATATTAAATCATTAATTTATGAAGATACAAGGACTTCTATGGTATCTATTTAACACAAACATACACCATTTCAATAGATTTAACATCATAAACATGTGTAGTTGAAGAGGTTTATATTAAACCCTAGCTAGCTATAGTTTAAAAAAATATAGTATCTAGCAAAATAAGGATGATGAAGATTACCACTGTTTGATACCATGCATCAAAGGAGAGAAGGACAAAGCGTGCAACATGCTTTTTGATACAAAGTATATATCAAATTTCCAAAGTTTGCTTTGATTACATAGAATAAATTTGGTGAATAAGTTGATGAGTGTGTAGCTTGGAAAAAGAAGAAGATGCTCCAATGGAACCGACCACAATGCACTGAAAGATAAAGCAAAGGAAGATAAGAAGCCACGTGTGATATAACTCACTCTATTGGTCAAATGAATATGGTAGTCAACATCTTATCATTGTTATTGTTATGGTCGGATAAGAATCTGTTATCCCAAACTATGTCCGGATTGAGACTAATAAAATATGTCATATCAATTAAAAAAAGTTAAATATTCATTATTTTTCTGTTTTTGCTTCAATTTCATTAATCCGAAACATGGGTTGCGATATAGTTTAGGAGAAGAGATCTTTATGATTTATGGTCATGCATGATTGACAATGATTTCATTTATGATAATGGTTAGGGTTGATATTTCTTTGTATGTCACAAATTGTGATTGAGTTGTCAATATTTGGGAAAGTAAATAGCTATATCAATGTTAATAATTTCCACATTATGGAATTGTTTTGTTTTCTGTATTTTTTATTTCAGATTTTATGTTTTCAACATTAAATGGGAGTTAATTGGTCTAATTTGATTTCTAACAAAAAAGAAGAAGTTAACAACAAGACCAATGATAAACAGTTAAGTTTTTCTTAGGTTAAGAAAAATATAGTTGAGGTATACTTAACTAATGTTTTCAATTATTGTCATGTGTACATAAATATATACTTTATGGAGAGAGACAAAACTTGTCTTATAATTATTTGTCACAAACAAAACAAAATTCAACAAAATTATCTTTATTTCCTAAATAAATAGAGAAGATCTTAATCATTCAATAATTTATGTGTATAATAAATAATGAATTAAATCTAAAAATCAACAACCATTAGATGATGTATAACATCTTATTGTGTGGGTTAGTTATATAAAAAATAGATATCTAAAGCATAATGTATAAGATTATTTGTAAAGGAAAGGTATAAAAATTATATTTGGTACATATAAATGAACAGAATAACCTAAAGGGACCATCTATTACACGCTTCAAAAAGTGGCTAGTCATGCTTTATCGACAATTACAAAAGATTAAGTTACTTAAAGGCATCACATGGAGGAGACATAGAAGCAAGACAAATTGAATAAAAATGTGTTGTCTTAAATCATGTATCAAATTCTGTTCCATACTAAAATAATGAAACAAATAAAATAAAATAATAAATATTTAATTTTTTAATTAATATAACATATTTTTATTGGTGTGATTTCTATCACAAATTTGCATGAAGGAAAATGTGATCTTAGAGCATAACCATGTAATCACTGCATGCTTTATTATTGGGACATGTTCTCTTTCACCTTCCATTGAAGTAATGATGTTATAGACTCACTCTCATGATGAACATGATAATTAATGTACTCAAAATTCTGAAAAGACTAAAATGGAATTTTCAAAATGGTTGTACAAAAAGACCAGAGTACAAATTGATTAATAGACTTAATCATAGGGTACACACTCATTTTGTTTCTTCTTTTTTCAGTAAGTGGTGCTGCTTTTGTCTATACTATATAAGGAAAGAGTATTACCAAAAGGTAAAACTATAATTTTGGTTATTATAGATTCATTGATCCAAGAGTATGTATATGCAAGGCTAAAATGTTTGATTGTCTAACATTATTTTATTAGAAAAATAATACTGCTTGGACTTTATCATTACAAAAATTCATTTCATGGAATAAGACTTATATTCAACCAGAGAAAGGAGTATATAAGAAGAAGGGAGAAAAAAAGTAACCTTACTTGTATATCACATAGTCAACAATATTTTTTTTTAAAAACAAAACAAACTACTTTTTATTTTTGATCTCTATATGCATATAAAAAATATGATTCAAAAACCAAATGAGAAGTAAAAAATTATCACAATTTGATAGTTAAAATAAGTCATTTAGTAAGATTCAAAAGTTGTGGTGTCAAGTAGAGTCTTTGTATATCATAATTATTTCTGAAAAGGACAAGCACACATATATAGGTGAGGGACCAATATACATAAGTTATCTTTTACAACACTCAGTGAGAAGGACCACACATTTTTGTTGCAGAGAGATATGTATGACGGGCAAGTTGTGATTTTCACTTAGAAGGTTAATGACTAAAAACTCCACCAGTGTATTAATCAATATTTATAATATTAAAACCGAACCTATTATCAAATCGGGGCAGGATACTAATATAGTATTATAGTGATTTAATTAGTGTTTCATTGATTAAACCGTATACTGATGAAGTTAAATATACATATATTTTATACTAATATTAATGTTGAAAAACAATAAAGAAAACAAGAAAAACTTTTATTTGTACAATTTGTTAAAACAAAAAATGTATCACTTGATGGTAGACCATGTTTTAGAAATATAAAAATATATTAGGTGTGTTTGATATTCATACCAACATTTTGGTAAAAAATAAGTTATTTTCATTAAAAAATAATTTTAAATGAAACTGACCGGTACAGTTCAATTGAAGACCGACCTATATAACTAGTTTTGACTGGTTTCATTTGATTTTTGACCATATGATTGTATAGCCGATATAATTATTGTATCGCACCAATATTGAGATTTAAGATCGTTTCACAGGTTGAACCGACAAACACGAAATGATTTTATAACACTGGTATTAATTGCATGTTGTTTTCTTCAAAACAAAGTCAATATACAATCAATTTTGAAGATAAGTAACATACGTGAGTTTTCTTCTCTTCTTCATTTGACAAAGATGATTTGGAAATGGTCTTTCAAAACCCTTTCTTTTTCAGTGTTCCTCGTGAAAATTACCATCACAAATTTCCTTCTACGCTTCTGTCTAACCTTTTGGCAAAAAAAGTACAACCCTGAAAACATAAAGAGTAGAACATCAATTTTTTTTAATAAGCAAAAGATTAATAGATTAAAAGCACAAGCAATGTTAACCCATTACAAATAAAAATTTAAAAACAGGTAAGGTGTTCATACACCAATTTTACATTTTAATTTTAGTCATTTTGTAGAAGGACCTTGGTGACTATAATTAAACATATGAAGCACTAATACGCATTTTAAAGAAAATTTCACACTCAATGGTCGATAAAAATAATAAACATTTTAATGCTTAAAATTAAACCTTTTGGTAGCAGCTTGGTCTTTGGTTTATATATCCTTGGATTGTAATTGTTCTAGGGTTAGAACCCCTGTGCTATTTTAATTAAAAAATTAAAAAAAAAAACACTTTATGAGGTACTAGCTATAGAATGTTTCAGCTTTTAGGTGGTTATTTTGTTTTGTTAGGGCTTTTCAGCTTTTTTCATCAGAGAGTAGTTGTCAACATTATTTCATCTAAATAAATTTTCACTTTGGAAAAGAAAAAGATAAATGATATTTGTTGAACATCAAATGTTTTCGGTTTTTAATATATTTTGGAGATACATGTATACTAAAAAAAAAGAAATAAAAATATAATCTTAAATATAATATTTTAAATTTGACACATAAAGTGAGCCTTCTTTTAAAAAAAATTGGAAATTTTGAATTATCACCAAAATAACATGACTAAGCTAACATGCAGTAACATTATTAATTTCTGAAGTCTGGGCTATTTAATATTCCAAAAAACATATAAATAAAAGGGAGCAAATGAATTCTATTGCTTCAATTTCACAAGAGAAATAAATAAAGTTTATGCAACTTTTAGTTGTTTTTTTTTAGTTCTTTGAGATATGATAAAAAAGTAAGTGAGTTTTATGAGTTCTTTGAGTCAAGATGAAAAGTAAGTGAGGAATAAAAATAATTTGTTATTTTATTAGAAGTTATAAAATTGCATTTAAAAAACCCTAAGAGAAGGAACCTAGTTTATGTTTGTTCAGATCTGCAAGACTTGGATGCAGTAATTGCAAACATAAAAATTTAACCAACTCATTCAGCCAAAGAAGCAATAATCCATTTAGGCACCAAGAAGCTGAAAATTTCTTTGCTGAAAGCTAGTTAAATAAAAGTATATGTACTTTTATTTCTCTTGAAAATAAGTACTAGTAAATAGTAAAAAAAGCTATAACATTGTATAATTCCTAGTTTTCATGAAGGAATTCATGAAATAGGTAAGTACAATATGATTTAGTGAAGTGAGTAGTGAAAAAAATATCATCTAGTTCTGCATGCACTACGCCCTAGCTATAACCCTAATACTTCATTAAACCAAACAAAACATAAAAATTAAAGTAAAAGAACTTAAGAAGTGTAAGAAGAAAAGGAAGAAGAATCTATGCAAGATGATGAAGATGGATTAAGAGTAAGACAAAAACCAAGTTGACCTACTCATTTCTGAATGGAGAAAGGAAAAGATTCCTCTTTGAACTGTTGAAGCTGCTGCATGAGTTATAATCCCTCTAGGAGCACCCTTCTACTTGTACCATAGAGAATGAGACACACATAGTGGTGTTTGCAGATTAGGGAAAAAAAGGGAATAGGACTTGGATTCTAAACAAGTAGTGATGTTCATCTCAAGATGAGAAAAAGATCATCTATCCTGAATGGTGTCTCATTCTTAATTCCGAGACAACCAAAATGTTACTTTTTATTACGTTTTTTTTTCCAACAAATTTCTTTTATATATTTAGCAATATGTGAGTGACCCGTGATAGAAAATAAGACATTATTGAGGACATGTGTTCCTTTACCCTCAAGATGGTTATGAAAAGAATGACTGATAAAGAACTGGTTGAGTGGGAAGGGTACAAAATATGACAATTATGGTCTAATAAAATGGTCCATTGATTAATAATAGAAGCCTTTGGTCAGAGCTCATGAGAGATCACTCTCACCTTCCTCAGTAGTCAGAATGCATCAGCAGCAGAAGCAACAGAAGCTGCAGTTTTTGTGGCATTTTCTTTTGTCTTGTTTGATTTTTATCTGGAACAATTCATAAGTGAAAAGTGAAAACATTTCAAAACAGATTTTACTAGATGTCAAATTTCCTTACACCATAAAAAAAGAAAAGAAAAATAACATATATCACATAAATACAGTGGCATGTGCAATTTGTTTAAGATATAGGTAGATTTGTATGATAGTTTTGTAGATAAATATATTATTTTTGTATATTTTTGGGTACACTGAAAAATGGATAACAGGTGCAATGAGACTCCCAACTGATGAAAATGGTAAATGTATATAAGAAAAGAAAAACTAGAGAAGATGGGATGATATGTGTACAGGAAAATAAGAATGGTTTGAAATAAAATATCTTGCCTTATTTGTATAATTAAGTTTTGTATAATGTTGTATAATATTATTTTTTAGAAAAATAGAGCATCACTTTTTTCTCTCTATCATTCTTTATAAATAAAATATGAAATATGTTGTAACAAAGAACATTTTGGTCATTGATATTGGAAGGTGAAGGTAGGTATGATTCCTGATATACAAGTCTCATTGCAATCATGTACCAAGTTTATGTCTTCCTTAACTGATCATCAATACCAAGTTTATGCCATATATTAAACTATGCATACAAATTATGTGCCTTTTTTGTAGCAGAAAACGATTTTGTTCAATATTTGACATATGATTTTGCTCAATATCGTCTAAGTTTTAAAATGTTCATTTAGTGGAAAAAATATATTTCATTTTCGTAATCATTTTTGGATGTTTGAGGGAGTTAAAATGACAGTATCAATTTATTTAACAACAAAATGATGACAGCAACAATTCAACCAATTTATTTCATTTTGTCTTCAAACCACAATTTTAAACTGTTTAGAAAATCTAATATTTTATCATATAGTTTCCCTTTAAATTTCTTTTCTACCATTGACTCATCCATCTTCTTCAACTTATCCTTCTTCCTTTCTAGAAAAAAGTATATTCTTGGCTACATCGGCATTTTATGACCCCCCATAAAATAGTAAGGAATAAGTGAAATTTGCAGGTCAAAATATAATTAATAATGGGAGTTTAAAACAAATTATGAGGAAAATGAAATAGTATTGTTTATTTGAAAAATGAATTTAATTATTTAAAATAATTTATACTTATATTTCAAGAAAAATATCTCAGGAAAATTGTCAGAAGTGTGAAAAATTAAATTTTATTGTTCATTATTATTGTTACTCAATTTAGATTTATGTCCAAAATGTTTTGTTTTTTTGGTCACCTCCTTCATGTACATTTAATGATCTCATATTTTATTCACTCCCGTCACACCGCAATTTTAATATATCATCATCAACTGTGTTGATATAATACAAGAACTACTATGAATAACAAAATTAATACAACTATGATAATTTAGTTTTTATAAATTCATTTTAAATATAATATTTATACATTGTCAATATAAAAAAAATCATATTACTAGTTCATCCTCCATTATTTATATATATTATTTTGATTTAAGAGTCAATTAATATTAAAATATAATAATGATGAATAATAGTGTAAAAAACTTAACATTATCTTAAACAGACATATATATTAAACAAATAATTTTAGATAAAATAGGAAAGAAAATCAAATAATAAAGACCTATACAAGAACTTGTAATTGGAAATTATGAGTGATTAACAATGCAACATCATTTGAAGACATTTATCTGAAGCAACATGGTAAACAAGAGAAGCAGAAACACCAACTTTTTCCACCTTTCTTTGCTGGTTCTTTCTCAGTTTCAGGTTTAGAAAGCTCCACTTGCTTCTCTTGATGTTGCTGTTGCTGTTGATGTTCATTTTTTTCTTCCTTTTCTGACTCTAATATTGAAGAACTATTCATTCTTCCATCCATTGTTAATCTGAAATATAACAAGAAAAAAATGATGGTTAATACTATTAGTATGATATCATACCCTTTAAACAAATCAAAACAAATGATTTAACAGATAGGATAAATGAAACTGAAATTATTAATGCATCTCTATTTTGATCTGTGTTAACTCAGATTCCATCAAACAATGATATCTAATTGATTTCAATAATAGTTGAGATAAGAATAACATGTAACATAGATATGATGAACCTTACATAGGAAATTGAAATGAACGATCGCTTTCCATTGATCGATAAGAAACACTGTGATAGTTCTTAGCTTCATCGCTAAGGACTATTGCTTGAATTACTTCTTTACTATGATCTTTTGGAGTTTGATCTACCGTAGGTATCTTAGCATGTACAGGTGATTCCACTTTCTTATGCTCATTCTCCATAATTAAATTCGCAGTTTCTTCGGATGTATCCGACGATATCGAATGTCTTTTCACTTGTTTGTTGTCATGATCTACCTCTTGAACAGATGGGAGCATCATAGGATTAGGCATGCTGATTAAATCATTAGTCCAAGGAAATTCTCCAGATTTATTATTGACTGAAAAAACATGATCCCTAGAGAAACTTGCGTTCCCTAAGTGTATACTAAATAGTGATTCATTTGATTGAACACTCCATTCCATATGATTTGGACTAGAAAATATAGAAGATGGAATTCTATTAGGGTCATAGCCAGATGAACACATCATTTGCATTGGAGGAGGAGAATGTGTAATTGATTCACCATTGTAACTCCATGCATTAGAGTTATTATAACCATTCATATCATTCTTGGAATCAAAGTTATCTATGTTATGATGATCATCATTTTCTGAATCATCATCATTTGAGTCTAGTGAAGAATCTGATGAAATAGAAGAGCTTGAATCCTTCTTATGAGGAATGTGATAATCTTCATCCTTAGGAAGTTCAAAATGCACTTTCAATTTCTTACCACTTCCTCTCTTATTCTCATAACTCAAGAAAGCCATTAACTTTGGAACTCTACAATAGAAAAACAAGTAGAGTTAACAAGTTAGAGAAAAGAGATTATTTGTATAAGATGATTTTTTGGGCACAAAAAGAAGAATAAGATTGAACATTTTAATATAGGCCATGCACATAAGAACTATAACATGTTACACAAGAAGAGATTATTTATGTTGCATTGCATTACAACAATTGATCTACATAGAAAAATGCTAAATAAATGTTATATCAACAAGTACAACACGGTTGAAAAGTTATAAAACATAGTGAAATACAAACCAAAAAAGCTTCAATTTTTAATTCACCGTTCAATCAGAAAATTGGTGCAAGAACCCAAAAAAAATGCGATTGACCAATTTTGCAACACCAATTAGGGGATGGAAAATAACAATGAATTTTACAATGAAAATTAATTAGAAGAGGGAAAAGAGTTAATGCGGGATATGAAATTTAAGAACATAAAAACTGGGTTTTGGGTCTAAGGTTTTGTTTGAACAGATAAAGACAGAGATGACAATGTTTAATTAGTGGAGAGAATTTCGGTAATTACTCTGTTTATGTATCAAAGTGATTATTTATTACACATCAAAACAAACTTAACAACTTTTGGTCAAAGCCTAATGAAATTCATTTTTGTTTTAGAGGGCCTAATAAAAATATTTTATTATAAGATTTATATTAATAGAGTACCTGTCAATGAATGGTTATTTGAAATGATATGTGTTTGTTTCCTTCTAAATAAAACTAAGATCCTAATCTTATATATGGAAAATTTCATGTTGAAATGCAATACCATAGCTTATCATGTAATATTTAAATAAGTTAATATCATAAGCCAAAAATAACAATGTTTGAACTTATGACCTTAGATTAATTAGTCAGGTTCTGAATTTATAAGACAATAGATAGTAATATTCAATTTAAAGAAGGGCAAAGTTGAAAATAAGATAATAATGGAGGGTAATTACAGAACTAAAATAAAAGAAGTTATCCTCAGAGTTTGTGATTCTAATTGATATGCTATCAGAATGATGAAATTTTTTGGTATCTCTATATCATACATGAATAAAGCTTAACATAAAAAATAGTTGCTATGGTAGGAGTGTTGCACCCTCGGTTCTTCAATGCAGGAGTTTTTTCATTTATCTGTAAGCTATGTTATTTTCTTTACCCTTTTAAGCTTTGTTCACAACTCACAAAATACTAAGTACTTATCTTTTGGACACTGCTTAGATAACCCTGAAAATGAATGAAATGTGTAGTAAATACAACTCGAATAGAACACTCTTATGTATATCTGATTCATCTATTTGAAAACTTTATTCATAGTTATATACCCTGAACCGAATACCACATATCGAGTTCGTTATAAATGAAGTCTTGTAATAATAATATAAAAACTAATGAAAGTTATAGAACTTATACTGATAATGCATACCGAAATTGCTAATGTGTATCATGTAACTATGCTTTAATGACACTGATAAGCCTTCTGATTATTTGCAGCAACAGAAAGTTACCATATTCAGAATCCATGTATCCATATAACATCACCAGGGGTAATTACATGTCTTAGTTCTTCATTTCATGACAGAATGTCTAAGGTGACAAGTGATAGCAGAAGTGACATGAAGGTATATCAATCCCATCCTTTAATGTCTTAGGTAACAAGTTATTTGTTTTCTTTAATGATTTATACCATACATATCTTTTCATATATGTATTAATAACATATTTCTTAAGAATGGGAATACCCGATCAACATAAAAGAACAAGAATAGTCACCTACACGGCCATATGGTTCTCTTTGGTATGGGTACGAGTACATAATATGCGGTACATTTACATTAGAGGTACATTTGGAGGATTTCTATAGCTCCATGTATAGTCGTGTGTATTTATTGTAGGTTTGAATCAGCTTTTGTTTCACCATAGGAGAAATACCCAATAATAAAATTATTTGTTGTTTATTGTAACTGACTCAGTTAGGTGAATGTACATCATCAATTACTCTTCTTCTTGTTGTTCTCTCTTTTACTTTATGAAAATCTGGTTCGTATCTTATAGGGAACTTATTCGTAAAAGAACCATGAATTGATATATAAAAACCAATTTATCATTCTCTACCAAAATGAGAGAATTGTGTTTCAATGAGCAACGGTAGCCTAATTTCCCATAGTCCAAGTTCTTTTGTATCCTCACTTGGTGTAACAATTAAAAGGTACTTCTTGTGCCAGGTTATGGCATTGAGGAGAAGAAGGGCAAATGAAAGAACAGAAACTTATGTACTATTAGAGCCAGGGAAGGATGAAAAATTTGTTAGTGAGGAAGAGTTGAAGGCCATATTGAAAGTGTGGCTTGAAAATTGGCCTGGAAAGTCTCTTCCTCCTGATCTTGCAAGATATGAGAGCATTGATGATGCTGTTTCATTCCTAGTGAGATCTGTTTGTGAACTTGAAATTGATGGTAATGTTGGTTCAGTACAATGGTATGAAGTTCGTTTGGAGTGAATAGTGTTATTCATACATCACTTGGTGGATCATAACTTTTGGTTCTCTTGTTATGGACACAAACATGTTAACCTTGTTTTATTGGAATTTGGAAGTGTAGTGTTGTACCTATTTACTAGTTACCTGAGTCTTATTACAACCAAAAGTTTTAATGAGGGTCAATAATTTTTCTAGCAAAAGTTATTTTGGTCTCTTTAAATATTGAAAAATGTTGCATATATATGAAACCATTTCACTTACTTTCACCTAAGATTGTAAATGGTAGTAAAATGAAGCCATTTATTTAGAATTTTGGCAGAAGGTCAACTAAGTTTGTATATGGTGTTATTTTAGGAGAAGCTAAAGCCTTAGTGATTTAGTACAAAAAGGCTTTTGTATGCTATAAAAAATCTTACAATTTGTGATGCAGAATAGAATGACCCTATAGGAAACCTTCAAGTAAAGTTCTTCAATATTCGCAGTAACCATAACCGCGACAGTAATCGCTACGACAATTTAAAACACTGACAGTAGTTAACATGAAATTACCACTGTTATACATATACAAAATTAAAAATTACAAGGCAACCAAAATAGAACATTGGCAAAGTTTATAACTTTATGCTACCACCCTGAGTTTATATCAGAAACATAACTGTTATTGGTAATTTGGTTACAGAGGACATCATGAAATCATTTGAGCTCTTATACCAAAGAAAATGAACAAAAAGACATGCATTGGTAATCCTATCATGAAGTCATTTACAACATAAAACTTGAGGAAATGATTAAAATATATTTTTATATGAATTATACATAATTTTATGTTGTACTTGCAGTGGCTGCAACTACACTAGCAATGCAAAAATATGTTAGACTGGTTGTGCATATTTATTTTTTCTTTTTATAATACACTTCTAACTAAATTGTATATAACAATAAAATAGATACTTTTTTACCATCTTTTTTTAAATATCATGTAAATTGCACTCTAACTACCATTTAATATTATTTCTTAATTGATCAGAGATAATGAATACTTTGAATAGGGTAAAGATAAAAAATATTTCTTAATTGATTATAATATTTATTATTTATGCATGACAGTATAAAGATTTCCACATAATAATTTCATCATCCATGAATAATGATTAATTACGAATGGTGAATTAGTGAAGTAACAAATGCTAAATTGAAAATGTAAGGGCGTGTTTGATTTTAAGAAATATTTTCTACTCCTATTTCCTATTTTCATTTTCAAAAAACAATTTTCATTTTCATATTTTCATTTCTTTAAAACATGTTTTTTATTATCATTTTCAAAATCTTCACTCTAAACATGAGAAATTGGGACAACTACCATTCTAATTAATTTAATTTTAAATTTTAATCACTAATGTAGTCAAACCAAAATTTTATAGGATGTTTATGTATTTGATACTTGCATTTTCTTTTCTAACAGATTTTAGATTAACAATACATTGAACATATTTAATTGTTGGGCTTAATCAGTAGTCACCATAAAAAAATGTCAAAAGTCACAATGAGTATCATGCAATTGCAGACACTCTTCGAAAAAATTGAAGATAAAATAAATTAGTAATATATAAGTGCTCTATTATTATTATTATTATTTAATTAAGGTTGTAATAACTTCAATGAACGTCAATTTTATCAAAAAAATCATATATTTCATACACATCATTGAACTATTTCAATAGTACCATAAGAGGGAATAAAAACTTGTTATTTTGAGAGATAAAGAAATAAATTCTATCACGAGGATGTGTAATGGTCTGATAAGGGACACATTCATTACTTGAATTTGACATGTTGATTATTGGAGAGAGTAATTAAAAAATATATTCTGCCCAGTCCATATATTCTGATGTTTAAGGTTATGGATATAGTTTAAAAAAATACTATTTTACTAAAATAGCAACATTTAATGCACATTCAAAATTGGATTAAAAAGAAATGAAACATATGGTGCAAAGAGAAGTAATAAATAAGGGTATAATTGAAATTGGAAAGTAAAATATAAATGTGTATTGAGTTTCTAAAACATCAAAAGATTTGGAATAACGTGGAAAAATTAAAACATCAAAAGATATGGAATGACCCCTTCATACATACTCGATTAATTAGGGTCGGGGATGGATGAACCCTGTTCGTGGATTAACGAAAACATGCAAAAGCTCTATTTACCTCTGCCATTCTATGAGTCTCTTCCTTTTTACGTATGGCATCGCCACTCCCTTTGGTAGCATCCACTAATTCAGAACTTAATTTGAAAGCCATGGGAATGACATTTTCTCATTTTCAAAATTTCCGGAAATGAAGCTCATATTTTCTGAAATATAAAATAAAAACAACAATGCAAACATATTTCTACCATTCTTTTCTAATTTCGTTGAAAATGAAAACAAAAAATGATCAAAGCAAACACACCCTAAAATTTCTTTAAAAATGAATATCAAATCCTTTTGTAATGTGTATAAAGATTAGAGGGAGTATTATATTTTTTGGGTACTACAAAGAGTATCATCTCACCATATGGATAAGTAATTAAGCTCTTTCGGAGTGCATGACCACCCTTCCCAACAAGTATCGCTATCTGAAATCAAATTCTTAATCATTTAGTCATCATTGGGATCTACAGGACGTGATGGAGTATTATATGAATAAGGACCCTCTAGCACAAAATAAGTATGTTCTCATTGTTAGATTAATGTCATAATCTAAATGGTCCATGTTATGAGAAGTTACTAGTTTAAATGAAAGTGCCTAATGTGATGGTGATTGACAATTGAAGAATCAAACTAGTGGGGGTGTATTGTTAACTCCCTCTCCTCTCACTCCATGGGAAGTTTCCATGATAGTGGAGGAGTTATAACTCCTCCTACACCCTTCTATAAATAGAGACATTCAGTTTCCTTCCTTCTCTTTTCTATAAATAAAGGAACGCATAAATGGAAGGTAGAGAGGTGAGAACAAAGACAACCAGAAAGACAACTAGAAAGTGTGTAAAGGGAAACACAAATGGAATCATGTATCCCTTACTACTATTCTTTTATCACATTTGAATGTCATAATATTAAAGTCCTAAATTAAGGGGTTCTTATGAACCATTAAAGGCTCATAAAAGTTTTTAAAAGTCTAACAATTAGTATCAGATCATCAAGTTAGAAACATTATGACATTCCTTGTGTTTCTCTAATAGAATCATGTGCACACTTCTATTTTGTAACCTTCACAACCAATTTTCAAAAAATTGTATTTACCATTAATGCCAAAGTGAAGATGGTAAATGTAGAAGTGGTGTTGTTTGATGACACCAACTTCCTATGTTGCTCTATTATGTTAATTATACTCTAGTGATTAATTCTCACTCCCTAAATTTCCAATATACATGAAAGTGTTATCCATAATATAATATTGAAGTATATAAGAATGGTATAAATTAAGTAGAGTGTAGACAAATTAAGCACATGTTGATGGCTTCATGTCTCAAAAGGGAGCATTGAATTTAAATTAAAAAACAGAGGCTAATAAATGTATGCATGTATATTATGTTCATTATTTGTGTTTATTTATTAATTATGATGCATATTTTGATTATCTAAAGGTAAATCATTGCATGTAATTAATATTATGATGATGTAAGAATAATTAATTGGGGTTGTTAATTAATTATAACACATATTTTGATCTTCCAAAGGTGAATCACTGCATGTATTTAATGACATTAAAGTTTTAAACATATTTTTTTGTGATCGTTTATCCAAAGAAAACAAACATGTTTAAAAGTATGATTAATTACTCATTAAAAAATAATGTCGGACATCATTAATAAATGTTTAATGCATAAAGCTTTATTCAAAGCATTAAAGTGCGAACATGTCTTATTTCCGCTTCATTTGATGCATTCACCTTAAGCAACAAATGTGTCAAGTTCAACGGACTGAACTATGTTGATTGGTCCGAATAGTTATAGTTTTCACTAGGTGTTATGGAGTGAGACTTGGACATCATTATAGATAATGTACCAACCATAACTAAGACCAGCTTGGAGGTAGACAAGACTCTATATGAGGCTTGGAAGCGGTCAAACAGGTTGAGTCTTAGGTTGACTTTATGTCTAAGACGAATAATGCGATGGAATTTATGAGAATGATCGAGGAGTACTCCCAATCAGACAATACTGATAAGTTTGTGGTGGGGAATCTCATAATAGAGCTGACGACCAAGAAGTTTGACTGGTCGTAGTCCATTCATGATCATGTAACTAGCATAGCAATTTTGGCTGCGAAAATGAAAGACATAAGGATAGAGGTGACAAAAGCATTCTTGGTACAGTTCATCATTAACTCCTTTCATGTTGAGTTTGGTAAATTCCAGGAGAACTATAACACCATAAAGGATAAATGGAATTTTCAGGAAGTAAATGTTATGCTCGTTGAGGAGGAGGGGAGGTTAAAGTAAATTAAGAGTGACTTCATTCACTTGTCCATTTAGGAGCCAAGTAGCACTAGGAGATTCAGGCCAAACAATATGAACAAAGGAAAATATCCTCATTAAAGAAGGGAAAATCAATAAAGAAATGAAGTGTTTCTTTTGTAAGAAGAATGAGCATTATAGCAAGGATTGTCCGAAAAGGAAGAAATGGTTCGAAAAGAAAGGTAAACATTTTGTTTCTGTTATAGATGAATCATTTCTTATTGAGGTTCCTAATAATACTTGGTGGTTAGACTTTGGTGTAACAACTCATGTGTCACATATTGTGTAGAGATTCTTTTCAATCTGAATCTAGGAAACTGAGAAGTTTCTTTACATGGAGAACAGAATGAAGACACGAGTTCATAGAATGTGACATACATATTGATCCTAGATAATGGAAACTATTTAGATATTGAAAAGTGTCTTTATGTTCCTGAATGTTCTAGGAACTTGGTTTCTGTTGTTAGGCTGAATTGTATAGGTTTTAATTTTAAGATTGAGCATTTTGGTTTTAAATTATGTAAACATTCGTACTATTTCGGTTATGGTATATTTAATGAACGATTTATATTGCTTCAATCTGAATTTTAAATTTAAGGAATCTTTATTTAATGTTGAACATGATGTTGGTGGCAAGCTTAAAGATTTTGATAAATATTATGCTTACTTGTGGCATAAAAGATTAGGCCATATATCCAAAGAAAGGATAATGATGTTAACAAAAAGTGAGATTTTACCTCTTTTGGATTTTGGCGATTGGGATGTTTGTTTAGATTGTATTAATGGAAAACAAACTAAACACATATCAAAGAACTCAGCCACAAGAAGAAGCAAACTTCTTGAATTGATACACATGGATATTTGTGATCCTTTTGATGTTCCATCTTAGGGTGGTAAAAAATATTTCATCACTTTTATAGACGATCACTCACGTTATTGTTACCTATATTTGTTGCATGAAAAATCTCAATCATTAGATGTCCTAAAGGTATTCATTGACGAGGTTTAAAGGCAACTTGAAAAGAAGGTTAAAGTTGTGAGGTCTGACAGAGGTGGTGAGTATTATGGAAAATATAATGAGAATGAACAATGTTTGGGATCATTTGCAAATTTTCTCGAAAGTCGAGACATATGTGCTCAATACACTATGCCTTACACACCGCAATAAAATGGTGTGGCTGAAAGGGAGAATTGTACACTAATGCAAATGGTTAGGTCAATGTTAAGTTATTATGAGGTACATTTATCGTTGTTGATGTACGCATTAAGGACCATTATGTATATGCTAAATAGAGTTCCTAGTAATGCAGTTCCTAAAACTCCCTATGAATTACGGACTAGTAGGAAACACAGTTTGAGACATCTCCATGTTTAGGGTTGTCCAACATACTAAAGGTATACAACCCACAAGAAAAGAAGCTTGATGCAAGAACCATTAGTGGTTTCTTTATCGACAATCTAGAAAAGTCAAAAGGGTACAAATTTTATTGTCATAACCATAGTACGAAAATACTTGAGTATGAAAATGCTAGGTTTATTGAGAATGTTCAAACCAGTGGGAGTGATAAATCACGAAAAGTGGATATCATGAAGACTTCTAATAAATCTTCTTCACCAAAGATGTCTCCTAGGGTTGTTGTTCCTCTGGTTATATTACTATCGAATAACACACAAAGACAACAAGATAATATCCAAAACGCACAGGATGAACAAATAGTTAATGAGTCGATTAATGATCAAGTGATGAAAGAACTACAAGAAATATCATTAAGAAGGTCTAAAAGGCAAAAAAGACTAGCTATTTCTGATGATTATATTGTATATTCACTTGAGCATGAATGTGACTTGAACATTGATAATGATCTAGTCTCGTTCATACAAGCCTTGGAAAGTGACAATTCTGAGAAGTAGGTCAATGCTATGAAAGAAGAGTTGAAATCTATGGATGATAATAAAGTTTGGGATCTAGTTGAGTTGTATGAGGGTTCAAAACAAGTTGGTTGTAAATTGGTCTTCAAGACCAAGCGTGACTTGAAAGACAACATTGAAAGATACAAGGCTAGATTTTTCACCAAGAGTTTCACTCAAAAAAAGGGCATTGATTATAAAGAAACTTTCTCTCCAGTATCTAAGAAAGATTCTTTAAAATTGTTATGGCTTTGGTGGCTCATTATGACTTAGAGCTCCACCAAATGGACGTAAAAACCGCTTTCCTGAATGGTGACTTAAACAAGAAAGTTTATATGAATCAACCCGAAGAGTATGTGACCACAAGAAAGGAAAATCTAGTGTGTAAATTAAATAAATCAATATATGGACTGAAACAAGCTTCCAAACAATGGTATATAAAGTTCAATAATATCATTACATCATATGAGTTTATGGAAAACATTGTTGACCGATGTATCTACATGATAGTTAGTGGGAGCAAGTTTATAATATTAGTCCTATATGTTGATAACATTCTGCTTGCTGTAAATGATAAAAGATTGTTACATGATGTAAATAAGTTTCTTTCTAATAACTTTGAAATGAAGGATATGGGTGATGTATCCTATGTGATAAGAATAGAAATATTTCATGATAGATCACAAGGATTATATCAATAATGTATTAGAGAGATTTAGAATGGAAAAGTGCTCCGCAAAGATAGTTCCAATCCAGATTGGGGACAAATTCAGTGAAAAACAATGTCCAAGGAATGATTTGGAACATATGGAAATGAAATCAATTCCTATGCATAAGTGGTTGAGAGTTTAATGTATTCTCAGACACGCACTCGGCCGGATATCATCATTGTTGTTGGAATGTTAGGTCGATATCAAAGTAACCCCAGAATGGACCACTAGAAGGCTACAAAGAAGGTTCTCAAATATTTGCAAGGCACTAAGGATCGCATGCTCACATATAGAAGGTCAAATCATCTTGAGGTGGTCGGTTATTCGATTCAGACTATGCAGTATGTGTGGACTCAAGGAAATCTACATTTCGGTATGTCTTCGTAATGGCTGGAGGAGCCAAGAAAGTGGTAGACAATCTGTAATTTCTACGTCCAACATGGAGACTGAGTTTGTGGCATGCTTTGAGGCCATAAATCATGCATTGTGGCTATGAAACTTTATTACAGGGCTTGATGTTATAGACTGTGTAGCTAGGCCGCTGAAGTTTTATTGTGATAATTTCATAGCTATCTTCTTCTCTAAGAATGAGAATTATTCTAGATGTACCAAACATATGGATTTAAAGTTTCTGTCAGTTATAGAAGAAGTACGGAAAGAGAAGGTGTCTATAGAGCATATTGGTATTGATCTAATGTTAGAGGATCCTTTAACTAAGGGTTGTCACCCAAGATTTACATTGGCCATGTAGAAAAGGTGAGCGTTATAGATAAATCCTTGTTAATGTGATAATACCTTATGTATACATACATCTATAGATGTTTGCTTATCATTGTATGACATATTTGAATTCAATAAAAGTTTCATTTCCGTAATTAAAGTTTATGTTATCCTTATTAAAGAATGTACTTATATGATTTTAATGAGATAACTTGGTGAGTTTTCGAAAGATAAATGAAGATTCAAATTAAAGTTTGTGGAGTTGAGTTGGTTGTGATACATGGAAAGGATCAGGTTGCCTCGTATAATTTGTGATCGTCATGATTCAACCATGTTAATTCAATTAAGGATGATGCTTTGTAAGGTTCAATTAAAGTGCACAATTAAAGTTATGAATCTCCAAGTCATCACATGGACCAAGTGAGAGATTGTTAGATTAATTTAATAATCCAAGTGACCCTTGTTATGAGAAGTTACTAGTTTGAATGAAAGTGCCTAATGTGATGGTGGTTGGCAATTGATGGATCAAACTAGTAGGAGTGTATTGTTAACTGATAAACATATGTTGTCCAAAAACAATATATCACTCCATGTGTCACGGCTTGTGATTGGTTAGAGAAATAGTTAATTATTAAAATTTTAATTTAAATACATTTTTCAACCAATCATAATCACTGATACATTGAGTGTCACACATTATGGGACAACAAATATGCTCCCATTGTTAATCCATCCCCTCTCACTTCATGAAAAGTTTCCATGATAGTGGAAGAGTTATAACTCCTCCTAAACTCTTCTATAAATAGAGTCACTCATGCATTGGAAAAGCCATGTCATTCTTTGCTATATTAGGAACAAAAACACAAAGTGAGAATTATAGAAGCACTGGTGACTTAGTAAGTAAAGTGTAGTGTCATATAGAGAATGAAGGAAATTGAGTTCCTAATCATCAAGATACGCATAAAGGGAATGCGAAGAGGTTAGAACAAGGGCAACCAGAAAGTGCGAAAAGGGAAATGCAAATGGAGTCTGATATTCTTTACTACTATTTTTTTATCACATGTAAATGTCATAATGTTAAGGTCTTAAATTAAGGGGGTTTTATGAATCATTGAAGGTTCATAAAAGTTTTTAAAAGTCTAACACTTATATCTTTAGTCAATCATTTTTTTCACACAATACAGAAATGTTATTCTATATTTTTAATTTTTTTCTTTTTACTTAAGTGATTAGACTAAACATGAAATAACACATGTGATATATGTAGTCTATGACAAGGATCTTTTGTCCCAAAAAAATCATGTCTCTATGTATTAAACCAATCAAACTTCATAGAATAATATATAAACATTAATTTATATTTATTATAATTTTTATTTTTAATTAAATAAATTTTTTTTGATTGGATGATGACACTAAATAGGACGTGAATATGAACTTGACTCCCATCCTATAGCCTACACGAGTTGGTTGCCTTTAAACTATGAGGTTGCACAACTATCTTCCTTCACTCCCCGTCAAAAAGTTCCGCCTATAAAATGATTTGTAATCATCATGTGTTGATTTCAGGAATTCCATTATATTTTAAAGAATGTATAGCGTAAAGTTGGTTATTCAAGGAGATAATAAGTTAATTAAGTGTTCAAACAAAGATCAAGTTATATAAAAGGAGGAAAATTAATTAATAGGGTAAAACATTTCTGGTAAATTGAAAACATTAATTTTTAATGCAAATTTTATATTATCTTTTTATAAAATTGGCACTTTGTAAATTAAGATATCTCATCATTTTATGAACAAAAATACATTCTCTTTTAGATCATATGATTGTTTTACCAACAAGTGCTTTTAATTGAGTTTTTGATCTTTTCAATCTGCATGACTCGTTTGGAAGATGAATTAATGCTAACCTGTGGCACTTGCTTTGGTTTGCGGTGGTTTGGTCTATTTGGATTATGCGAAATGAAGCGATTTTTTCCGAGAAGACTCCAAGCTTTGTGCATTCATTTGATGTAATTCAAACCAGATCTTGGATTTGGTTTACCAATGTTACAAACAACACGTCTTCTTTATCTTTTGCAAATGGTGTATGGACCCAAAAGTCTGTATCATTCTAAGTTCTAAGAAGATCATTAATTGATCTTTTTCTTGTATTGGGTGGGCACCCCTTGTACTCATTTTAATACATTTTTCCATATCGAAAAAAAAATTGAGATTGTATATAATATATTAGAGATTCAAAGTAACATTAAATACTAGACAAACTCCTTAATAATATATTAATAATTATTTTACTAGATAATTTTCACTTAATTTTTCAATCAAGTATCTTTCTTTTGCACGTATGTCTACCTTACCTTCAATATCCATTTTTTCTATAACCATTTTTTTGTTCCTCTAACATTCTTATATCATTATTTCACCATAAAAAGAATTAATAGGGGATACCAAAACTAGCAGCTGAACAATGTATGTATAAGGTAAAAGCTTAAAATGGTATTTTTTGAATAAAACAAAGGTTTCTAATAGGAAATGCTTTAGGATTTGTTTAGTAAGTGCACTAATAAGGTCATTTTCTTAATTTATAAAAGAAATATTTATTCAAAATTAAAGCATTTAATATATAGGAAAATTCCAATCATTTTAATATTATTTATGTTTTATTTCTTACTAATTTTCTTACTTTATAATGATTGGTTTTTCAGAATTTTTTTGTTCATATCTCAAAACATCAAACTAAACAACTTAAAGTAATAGGTTATCAAAGATATTGCCCTACTTATATGTCACTTTCAAAGACAAGTAGACAACTAGCAAGTGAGACATAGTTTTCCCTTTCCTTTCTTCACTCTCATTGAGACCACTACCTAGTCATGGATCAAAGACATATCTTTGTTCTTGTGATGCTTTCCATGTTTATGTTCTTATTCAAAGAAAGTTATTGTTCTACTGTTAAAGTTGGAGAAGAAGAAGAAGCTGATAGGATTTTGGAACTCCCAGGGCAACCCAAGGTATCATTTCAGCAATTTTCTGGCTATGTTACTGTCAACCATGTTGCTGGTAGAGCACTCTTTTATTGGCTCACTGAGGCTATCCAAAATCCTCTCACCAAACCTTTGCTCATTTGGCTCAATGGAGGTTACAACTCAACCAATTTTTTGATTCTTTCTTATTTTAAGTAGTTGAGAAATATAAAGAGCGAGCTTCGGCACGTGAATAAGGTTGTTGGCCATTCAAATCCTGTAAAAAATCTCTTCACTTGCTAAGTAAAGCCACATAACCTACTATATCCAGACTTCACTAGGAAATATATGTTCTTTCCCACAATGTGTCACTTCATGACTCGCCTCACAAGGTGTACCAATCATAGTAAGCAGTGACATATGAAGTGAGACATTTTGTAGAATAGAATATATGCTCTCTTCACTAGGTTGGAAGTCGCATGCACTGGACCGCACTATCTTTAAAAGATATTACATGTAGTTTTAGGCATAATATACTTGGATGCCCTTGTTTTTCTAACACTCAATCAAGCTAAATACAGTTTAACATTTAGATAATGTTAAGGTGAGAGCAATTTGCATGTAATTTAATATTTATGGCTTCTGAAAAAAATTAGTAAAATTATTTAAACTTCAAAGTTTGACTGCTAAATATTACTAACTGTTATATCAGCTATTGATTAGATATGACTAATCCTAGTTTAGTTTGGTTTATGTTTGGCCTTCATCTACTATAACTACTTCAAAAAGAGAAATGTTAATTAATCTCTCAAAAACATTATTATAGTGAAGACTCAAACTTAGAAAATTTATATTGGACAGTGATGAACTTTGTGCTGTCTCTACATATTTTTGCTTATTCATCCCTTCATTAGCATCCATAGGCCTATTATTTAATTATTTCCTTAGCGTGATACATGTATATAAGGTTGATTCGGATATTTTATATGGACAAGATTGATGAATAGTGTAGATGTTTGATTTCTCATTGAGTGTAGTATATTTAATATTTTGAATCTTCATATATGTGTTGTATTTTTCAATAAATTTGGGTTCTTTGATAACCATCCAACAATTATTTTAAATACATTACCATAATTGGATGCAACTTAATACGTAGTATTATTGATGAAATAATTTAATAATGTACACTTTACTACTCATCATTTTGCATTGTTTAATGACCCTACCTATTTTGTCATAACATTTAATATGGGAAGAACTTAAGATTAAAATCATTAAATTGCCTGCACAACCAGACTGATGCATTGAATTGAAATTTTTGAAATAGAAACAAAAGAAATTGTACGTAGATTCAGCCACGTGATTGGGTTTTAAGTGCATATAAAAGCTCAAGACCTATTTTGAATGAATAGGAAAAAAGTAAATTTTATCAATTTGGTAATATATCACTTTGATACATTCTTAGTCACTTAACAATAGATTGTCTCGTGAAATATATACTGGTTGAACAAAAATTAATGTTATTACATTATCCATATATATTTTATTAACTTTTTATTTGCAAACATTTTTTTCTTTTTTTATGAGAGTAAGAGAGAAACTTTTAATAGTATATTCATATGTCTTCTGAATGAATAATAATTTTTTAAATAAAATTTAAAAATTAATAACAACTAAAAAAGTTATATACATTTTATAACATTTTATCAGTTGATCATTATTTTAATTTTTTAATTAAAAAAACTATTTTGGATAGAGTATTAAAAATGTTAATAATCTCAACCCATGCAAAGCTATATTCACAAGCCTACAATGAAACTAGCCTGTCTCTCAAACGCATGCACAAACATAGCATAGAGTAATCAGAAAATATTAATGCATGAAAGCAATTAAATACCCGACTTGGATACTCTGTGCTAAAAAGTTTATATCTTTATGTTTTTATTCAATAATATTTTATAAAATAATATAAAATATTTATTATAATTTTTTTCAATTAAATGATGCATTTTGATTGACTTAGGACACTATTGGAAACACAAATAGAAACGGGCTCCATCCACTAAATACCACCCTCATTTAAAGCCACTGAGCCATTATTGAAGGGTTCTGTTAGCCACCATCAATGCAACCCTATTTTTAGAACCAAAAAAATATCTTCCTTCATGTCTCAACCATATAGAATATGATATGATTATTCATCCACGTTCATTTTATAATCACTAGATAACTATAGATTAAAAAAATATGATAGATTTTGATCAGTAAAAGTTTATTCACTCTTAATTTCATATAGACTTTCACATGTAATAAAATAAATCATACTCTACCTAAATTCTACCTAAACAAACAGTAATTTAAAGTTCCTAGATTGATCAAATTTTGTTTATTCCGTAATCTTGTTATATACATTATCAAATCCGTTTGATGATTATTCATTTTTGTGATTTTGTGATTAATTAGGTCCTGGATGTTCATCAGTGGCATATGGAGCCTCTGAAGAAATTGGTCCATTTAGAATAAATAAAACAGCTTCAGGGTTGTATGCTAACAAATTCTCATAGAACATGGTGGCCAACCTCTTGTTTTTGGAAGCTCCAGCAGGCGTTGGCTTCTCCTACACCAACCAATCCGCTGACTTGCTCGACACCGGCGACCGCCGCACCGGTATTGAACCTTCCTCCCCATCTTCATTATCAATTGCAACCACCATTCATGGTTAATATATTTTCAAAGCATGGTTGGTTATGATTTCTTGGTAGGCCATGCAAAATGATAATGAGACCCTTATGTTCACCAAATTCATCATGGCTTCTAATGTTATTATTAGATGCCTTGTTTCAATCCGAAGATATTTATTGTCCCAAAATAGTATGCTACTCAATGTGTTTTTTATTGTAATTGATTAAAAAATAATAATTAAATATTTTTCACGAAAATTATATATATATGGAGTAACCACATTTTATGCTATAACTAATTTACTCCCGTGACATATATAATTAGAAGTTGATGGTTCACTTTAATTTTTTGGTGGTCCAAGTTTATCATATACTAACTTGTGAATCGGCTTTTTGCATGATTTAAACAAAGAGTCCAAATATTGTTGAACATATAATATAAAACTAGCAAAAATATTGTACTTGTCACATCCGATACAGCACAAAATTTTCTTATAGTCTTAACCAAAACTTCCAAAATAGGAGTCAAATGAAATTAGTGATAAGTTGTTTTCATATCCATATGTCTTAATCAGCATTGATAATATGATTACACGACAAAACTGCATTTATTTAACTAAAGTTTAAAATGATTTTATGATACCTAATGAATCCTATACATGCATGTTTATGTGTTCTATTTTCAGCCGAAGATTCTCTAGAATTTGTAATCCAATGGCTGAAGAGATTTCCAAGGTATAAGAATAGGGAACTTTATATAAGTGGAGAAAGCTATGCAGGACATTATGTACCTCAATTGGCAAAAGAGATCTTGAACTATAATGCAAAGGCCAAGTACCACATTAACCTCAAGGGAATAATGGTAAATTCCTTACTTTCTCTTTCATCTATGGAAATAGAAAATTATGAAGTATCCACAAAGGAATTATGATAAATGTGTAATGGTAAATTTGATTTGATCATAAGTCTCTAATGGAAATCAAAATTCAGAATTTATAAATTCAACTTTGGACTTGGTTTCAGATCATTTAATTAAGGATTGTGAACAAGTATCTAATGACATTTTTGAGTAAAAGAGAAATATAATTTTGTACTAAAATGACATTAAATGTTGGAGTTAATTGTTCAAAGTTAATTTACTTTGTACCAAGAAAAAGAGTTAATTTTGGTCTTTATGTATTATGTAAACCAATGTTATTAATACTTTACCGCCTATCAAACGGGTCATGGTACTAATATAGTAGTATAACAGTTTAACTGGTGATTCACTAATTAAATTGTATATCGTTGAAGTTAGATATGCATATATAATATATTAACATTAATATTGAAAAATCAATAAAAACTAATAAAAAATTAATTTTAAAAAAAAATCGGTCGGTATAACCAGTACGGTTCAATTGAAAACCGATCAGTATAACTGGTTTTATCCAGTTATGACCAATATAATTGCATGAAAGGTACAATTGTTGTATCGTATAAATATTGAGACCAATTTACTGATTTATCAGTTGAACGGCCGACACAAACCAATTTTTACAACACCTTTAATGCATTTGTTAACCCAGCCCTAAATTAATAATACATTTCGTCCTTCTTATAGGTTTCTTTTGATATTTTAGTTTTGGTCCCTTTTTATAGGAAGTTTTCGAAGTTTTATGTATATTAATTGATTTTGTTACAAAACATTAATTGATTGGAAAGAAATAAATTATTAATTAGTTGAGTAGAAAGAAAAATAGATGACCCCATTTTTTTTTGTTATCATAGATGACCCCATTAGTAAAGAGTAGTTTTTAAAATTGCATTTAAATTTGACAAATTTAATAATTAATATTAACAATATTAACTGTCTTTAATATTAGTTAAAGTATCTAAAATAATTTTATAAAAGGACATGCACTACAGTTGTTCGTATGTTACAATTTTTTCAAAATACATATTCGAAATCTGTTCTATACCGAAATGAATGATAGAGTAAAGGAAAATTATTATAAGGTAGATCTTAATTATTTAATTGCACCAACGGTAAACAAAAGTTGTCTCATGCATTGAATAATTTACCAATATGTTAAAATATTGAATTAAAAATTGTTTAACAAATTGATGACCCTTAAACAAGAAAAATGTCTAGGAAATGGAAAAGGATCACGTTTTCTTGAGTTTGACACAACAAAATAAAATTAAAAAGTACAAAATAAAGTGAACGATTTTTATTTTTATTAGGTGTAAAGTTGTTGTTATTATTGGTGAGCACAGAGTTAAAATATAGTAGTGTCTAGAATCAACTAACAGTTTCCACTGCACCAAACAATCTCATCTAAATTAATGTAAAATAAGAGCAATTATCAAAACAAGTATTATTTAACAAATATAAGAATTTTATATACTATTATTATATCATCTATTATTTATATTTAATTAGTATTGATTCTTTAAAAAACAGTAATATAAATAACGTACTGATTATATATTTATATGTATAAATATTACACTCGTAACATATGGGCAAAATCTAATAATTCAACAATTTCATATGATAATGATAGAAATTAGTTATTTGACTTAGTTTATGAATATGGAACACAGGTTGGGAATGCTGTAACAGATAACTATTATGACAACTTGGGGACGTTGAATTACTGGTGGAGCCATGCAATGATCTCAGACCAAACTTATAGGCAACTAATAAGCACATGTGATTTTCACAGCCAAAAGGAATCAGATGAATGTGAATCACTATATACCTATGCCATGGATCAAGAATTTGGTAACATTGATCAGTATAATATCTATGCACCTCCATGCAACCATTCCGATAGTAGCTACTCTTTCACCCGACATGCCATGCGGTTACCTCACCGCCCTCATAAGATATCTCTCTTCAAATAAAATAGTCAGATAGTGTAAAAGTTTTTTATATTCTCAATTTATGGTTTGTCATTTATGTCACTTGTTATCCATACTTGATTGAAATGTTAACAATATATCATATAATAATAATAATGTCTATACTCTAGAATAACATTATATAAATATTAAACTTATACAAGTATATATAGTGTATCATTCTCCAAACATCTCTTAATTATTTACAACTATTAAATGTTTTACTCTTCTTGTAACAAACAAGATCATATATTAAAGAAGATTTTTCTAATTCCTTATAATCTTATTGTGTTATGGAAACTTTGATCTCAGGCTTTTAGACAATTATCTGGTTATGATCCATGCTCTGAAAAATATGCTGAGATTTATTACAATAGGGTTGATGTTCAGAAAGCACTCCATGCTAACACAACTAAAATTTCTTACAAGTGGACTGCTTGCAGGTTTGTTTCAGTTATAAAGAATTGAATATCAAATTTTCTATATATTAATTCAACTTAACAAAGTTATATATACTAAATTATTATCTTATATATATATGTGTCATTTTTCATTTGATACAGTGAGCTATTGAATCGAAACTGGAATGATACAGAGATATCCATTCTTCCAATTTATAGACAGTTGATTGCTCGTGGAATAAAAATTTGGGTGTTCAGGTTGGTTTTAAAATGCATAAAAAACTACTTGTCCATTTTTATTTATTTATTTGAAAGACGGTGAAAAAGAGTCAAATGTCGAGGTTGTTTCTAAGATTTAAACTATAACTCCCTGGTTAAGCAATCTTGTAGTTGTGTCTCTTTATTATATGATGAAAAGGGCTACATATTATTGAATATTGTAATTTGAGAGTGAGTCATATGGGTTATGCATATTAATTAATATTTGTGACATTTTGGTAATATATAGTGGGGACGTTGACTCAGTGGTGCCCGTTACAGCAACTAGATATTCCCTTGAACAACTTAAGTTGGCAACTAAAATACCATGGTACCCTTGGTATGTTAAAAATCAGGTCAGTGCAATTCAAGATTAATTGGTCATTATTGTCATTTGCTTATATTGTCATGTTATATTTACATCCTAGCTAATTAATAATTGGTCTGATGATGAAGAGGGCGGTCGTAAGGAATGAAATGCAGGAGGTTCTGGTTCGAGTCCCACTATCAACAAAAATGGGAGTTATAAGAGGGTGGTTTGATGGTAGGGTGGAAATACTTGTCATCTATATCTTCTTTTTTTCTAAAAAAATAGTCAAACTTTTAAGCTCAACATATTTAAATAAAATATGCAAAAAAATGGAAGGAAAGAAGTTATATGATATGAATAATATAAGAGAATAATGTATCTCCTCATATAAGGAGATAATTTATCTCATTTAGCCAGTAAAAATGTGACATGTGTGCTATTTTCTTTATTTTTAAAAATATTTTTATAGAAAATGATGAAACATGACACATGTCATGATTTCACTGGCAGAAAGAGATAACTTATCTCCTTATACAAGGAGATATTCCATTCCCATAATATAATGTGTGGTTAATATATATGTGAAGGTTGGAGGTTGGACAGAAGTGTATGAAGGGTTAACATTTGCTACAGTAAGAGGAGCAGGCCATGAAGTACCACTGTTCAAGCCAAGAGCTGCATTGCAATTATTCAAATCATTTCTTGCAGGAAAGCCTCTTCCTAAGTCCTAAAATGGGAATTCATCAAAATCAAAATCAACTAAATATGTGTTAGTTTCTTGACTCTTAAACAAAGATTTCATGCCTTTTTCATTGTCAACAAATGGATATGGTGATTGATTGGATGGAAGGAATACATGTTTGACTTCACAATAGAATTTTCTTTTCTTCATAAATCATGATGCATCCATGATTTATTGACCAAGATCAAAGAATAGTATAAATAACTTGTTAATATTATTTTTTTTATAAGAAAAAATGTATTAATAGAATAGTCAAAAGGTACCAGATTTACATATAAAAAGTCTAATAATCATATAATTACAATAAGAATTTAGGAGTAGAATGAAATTAAACATTTATATGAGTTACTGTCCCACTCAGAAAATGATATTACTTTGTGTTCATTTTTTTCTTTGATCCAGAGTTAAGGTTTCACTTTCGCAATATCTAAGGTTTATTGAATAGTGGTCTTTTGGAGTTGGATATGATTTTTGCATATAATTTCACATTTGCAATCTCTAAGGTTTATTGAAATAACTTGTTAATAATTATGATAACATTATGTTAAATGAAGTTATTATATCTTTTAATTTTTACCAATGTTTAGTCTAATAGTATAAGGCCCTAATTGATTCAGAAAAAATAAAAAATTCAAATGTTTGATTGTTGAGAACGAAATATGTTGTTGAGATGAACATGCACATCTTAAAATGATTAGTTTTTGACTTAGTGGATGAGAAATACCTTTGTAGTACATAAACAATGAAATTATTATATTTTTTCATGACAATATGCAATGAGAATGTAATGATAATAAGCATTAGAAATTATGGATTGTTACTTTAACTATATTAAGATATACACTATCTATATTTGTGTTAAAAGAAGTATTGAAAAAGACATGTTGGCATGTTGCTCAAATTATCGTTGCCGTCACCCTTGACTATTGAGTCATATCGAAGTTAATATAGCAAAAATTAACATTAATATTTTGGACATTAACGTGGGCACCAAGGAATTTTTGGCCTTAAAAAGGATACATGGATCACAACTTCTCTAACAGTGGGACACTTACACGAGGACAGGAACATTTTCTTTTTCTGGCAGGGTGTCACCAAAAATTTTATACGGTTAGAATTTTGTTTATTTTTTACTCTTTTTAGTATAAAAGAAATGCACATTTTTCCAAATAAAAAATTGTGAAAAAATATTTTCATCAATAGTGGATAAGTTTTATATGTTGTCACTGTATCATCTACCATTTATGTTTAATCATTATACTAGTAATGCAATAAAAAATAATTATTTTATTAATAGTGAATAAAAGAAGTGAAAATATGTGTAGTATTTACTATTTAGAGAAATATATGTATTATTTATAATGGTAAGAAAATATGTGTAATATTTATTTGTATTGACGAATAAATCAAACACTACAATAACATTAGTTTTATTTTTTCTAATTTTTCTGACTTTTATTAAGATATCAAGGTAAAGGGAGTATATTATTTGAGTGAGCAATTTATATGTACATTTGTTTAATATTACTAGGAAGACTTTGATGTACCCATAACTTTTTTAGAAAATCTTTTTGAACTTAATCTATAGTAACTTTTCTCTGGAATATTCGTTCTTGATTACTCTGACATATTTGATTATTCTATTCAATCAAAACAGATCAACAACTAGAAGAGTAAAGAACAAGACCAAGAAACACAAACACACTACAACATGAGTAATCAAACTCCAACAGTGTTAATGTTAGCATGTCCTGCTCCAGGACATATCAATCCTATGATGAACTTAGCTTTGAACTTATCTCATAATGGATTCCAAGTCATTTTTGTGACCACAGATTTTGCCCACAAGAGAATAAACAGCATCATGGTTGACCAACTTGGTTCAAAAACAATACAATTTGTTTCAATACCAGATGGTTTAAGCCCTGATGATGATAGAACTGATTTGGCTAAGTTATCTCTTTCTATGATAAACACAATGCCAAGTATGTTAGAGAGACTTATAGAGGATATTCATTTGAAGGGTGATAATAGAATCATTTGTGTAGTTGCTGATGTTGTATTGGGATGGGGAATACAAGTTGCATCTAAGATGGGTATCAAAGGAGCACTTTTGTGGACAGCTTCTGCAGCTACTTTTGCTATGGCAAATAATATTTCCATGCTCATTGATAGAGGGGTCATTGATTCTGATGGTAAGAAAATCAAATTTCACTACCTCAATTTGTTACTGTTTCTGTTCTTTTTAATAATACCAACATGTTGTTGGTCTAGTAGTGTAAGGCTCCGCTAGATACTTGGAATGAACCAAAAAGTAAGGGTTCGATTACTGTGACAACACAGGGACAGTCACGCACTCCAAAAGGGATTAGTTCTTTACGCATATTTTAGATTTAACTTGAGAGTTTTTATAAAACATGTACTTCACATCATCTTGCACTTATAAATACACTTATAAATGAGATGCAGTACTTACTTTTTTTTATCAAGATAGTGTGTTTTTACTAGATGTATAACCAAATGTACCCTTCAGTTTATGGGTAAGAAACTAATCATTTTAGGGTGTGTAGCTACCTATCCCAACAAGTGTGGATCCAAGAATTGAATATTTGATCTTTTGGCAGGAATCTTCTAGCGAGATCTTATACTATTTGACCGACGCATTTTTGGTGTGAATATAACAATAATAAATAACAATAGCATCATTTTGTATGGCATTGCAGGTAAGCCAATCACAAAAAACACATTTCAGCTGTCACCAAATATGCCTGCAATGGATACAGAACTCTTTTTTTGGTCAAATATCAAAGACTCGGAAACAGAAAAAACAATATTTCATTGTTTTGTGAATGTGTTACAAAGTTTAGATATGACAGAATGGTGGCTATGCAACACCACATATGAACTTGAACCTGCAGTATTATCCTTTATTCCCAAGATCCTTCCAATTGGCCCATTGTTGAGTAATTCCAACAATAACACAAATCCAAATTCAAGATCATTGGGACAGTTTTATGAAGAAGATTTCTCTTGCATAAATTGGCTTGATCAACAATCTCATTGTTCTGTTTTATATGTTGCTTTTGGTAGTTTTGCTCTTTTTGACCAAAACCAATTCACACAAATAGCCCTTGGACTTGAACTTACAAAAAGACCCTTTCTTTGGGTTGTGCGTGAAGACTACAATAGGAGCCATAAAATGACATACCCAAATGAATTCCAAGGTAAAAATGGTAAAATAGTTGCATGGGCTCCTCAACAAAAAGTTCTAAGTCACCCTGCTATAGCATGTTTTGTTAGCCATTGTGGTTGGAATTCTTGCATGGAGGGTTTATCTAATGGGGTACCCTTCTTGTGTTGGCCATATTTTAGTGACCAACTTTATGATAAACATTTTATTTGTGATGAGTTGAAAGTTGGGCTAGGATTTGACAAGGATGAAAATGGATTGGTTTCAAGTAAGGAGATAAAGTTGAAAGTGGAAAAACTACTCAATGATGAGAATATAAGATCAAGATCATTGCAGGTAAAGGAGAAATTAATGAGTAATATAGCAGAAGGTGGTGGATCTTCAGAGAACTTGAAAAGGTTTGTTGTGTGGCTTAAAGAATAAGATCTTTAGAAATTGTAGCAGTTCTTAATCATTATGATCAAAGAATAAGAGTAATGTCTCAAAATTTTGAAGGAGATTGTCATGAACAACACTTCAAATGATGTTAATTTGTTTCTCAAGATTGTCATAATAAGGTTGTCTTTGTTTATTATTATCTTGTAGTGTTCTTGAAGAAGTAATTAAGTACTTTGGTATCAAATAAGTAATCATGCAATGTACTCTATTTATGTTTTGTGTATGCAATACTTTGAATTATGTTTTAGTACTAACCAAAAAGGTTTGAATTGTGTTTCTGCTAATAATGTTAGTGTGGCAACAAAATCAATTGTTATAAATTGTAAGTTTTTAAGAATGTGTATATAGATAAAAGATGAAAGTAAAAAGTAAGTTATTTTATTATAAAATGAGTTGCTAATTTTAATTTGTTCAAATAATAATCATGTAGTACATTAAAAATAAAAGAAAAGACCCTTAAAATTGGACTTCATCTAGTAGGTAATTGAGTCATCGGAAAGTTCTATTGTCATTGAATATGGAAAGAAACTTTAAAGAAATAGTTACATATATCTTTTCACTTATAATTTTTTATTATTATTTCTCTCATATCTGACTTTACACTTGAATAACTCTAACAAACTTCTTCTCCATAACCAGGTATGGTTTTCGAATTATGTGAGAAAATTCAAATTAACAAATAAATAAGAAGACGGTATGAGATAGATTGCAGATTTAAATATATACCTTGTCCATATACAAATATAGGAGGACATTCTGATTTTAGTCACCAAAAATCTTAATATTGGTCCCTAGATTTGATAGTCGTTATTATAAATTTAGTTATTGAAGTCAACCTCGGAAAGAAGTTGCTTACATAGCCTAACAGAATTAAAAAATCTGTAGGTAGTATAAAAATGAGAGGAAAAAGCTGTTAAATTCGATTAAAAAATTAACTTGGAGGACTAATCTAATAATTTTGTCAACATTATATTAGTTAAAATTTTCTTTTATTGTTATGGGTATTATAAGTTGGATAGGTGGGTCTGGGGACTGGGCAAGAAATATTCACGGATGGTCCAATGAGCCGGGTAGATAGGTCGATTTGGAAATCTTTTTTTGACATATTTGGCTTGTATTTGGACCTGCTGGTAAAGGTATCTGAAAAGATTTTCTAACAATTAAGTCAATGTGAAATTGATGAAAGGTAGCAGAGAAAGTTTAGTATCATAGAGTAGCAGCAATAAGTGAGAATGAATGAATACATCCTGGTGAGGTTCCCTATTTATAGTGGTTGGATAGGTGATACAGTTCATGACGGATATTGTCGACGTGGCCGACCTGTCGGGGGTTGCTTTACCTGTGTCAGGTGGATTTGGTAGGGTCGTAATTTGTGCATAGTTGACTTGTAACCAACATCAGGTCTATCTTGTCATATTGGTAGGAGGTTAGGTAGGATTTACAGGTAGCATAATAGCATGTTGTTGGCAGCAGCACGTCATGCAGGATGTTGGTGTAGTGGTCCCAAAGACGACCAAGGTAACCGATCTATGAGGAGGCACTAAAAATAGGCTAGCCTGATCAACATTGAACGCTCGATTTATCGGGATGAAACATTTGCTAATGGCATGTGTTTTTTAGTTTTAGCTTCCCTCCTTCAAATCAATATATATATATATATTCTTACAATATATTAGCTAAAATATAGTGTAATTATTACTATAGTGTAGTTTTTACTTTCCTATTTTACTTTTAATATTTTCTAATTTCTACACACAAAAAAGATACATATATAATAAATAAGATAATTGCCTCAAAAAATTAATTGTAAGTTGAAACTAGCTCTCTTATCTAAAATTGGACATTATAATAAAAAATTATAATTTAAAATATATCAAAAAAAATATAATATAAAATAGACATTCTAATTATATAAAATTGAATATATACAAGTTAAATATTAAATTGCACAAAATAAAAATGTGGGTTTGCAGACATATAGTGTCTATCAGCACAGTAGTATAAATAAAGGAAAAAAGTTATGAAATTCTGTTTTTTTAAGGGAGAAAAAAGATTATGAACATAAAACTAAATTATGGTTCACTTGATTAATTATTATTTTTCGATAATACCAATGATATCTATTATTTTTTGGACAAAGAGTTAATCTCTTTTAAATTTATGTTTGTTCCTCTCAACAAGTATTACTCATACAAATTAATTAGTATTAACGATGACATAAATTTCCAACAAACAAACAACTAGGTATGGAAAGATTGAAAAGTATAGTGTTTTTTTAATTAAGAAGTATTAATGGGGTTGGGATAACACGGAATCTTATCGTGTGGAGAAAAAACAAACAAACAAAATTATTGACTTTTAAAAGGGCAAGTGCAATGAGACAAATTATTGAAACGTTAAAGAGAATTTTCAAACTTAAACTCATAATAGTAAACAGAAATGCTTCAAAATTGTATTATTTTAAATGATAATTATTTTCCGTTTCAATGAAAATTTTAAAAATTCAGTCATATTGTTTAAATTATTTTATATTCTCAAATAAGAACGTGCAAGACAGTTTTCTCTATCCAAATAAAAAGACTGCATACAGATTACAGAAGAAGGAAGTGGTTAAATTAAGTGAGAAATGATAATAAATAATGAGAAAAGGATATATACCATTGATTTTTTAATTATGTTTGACATTTCAGAAAAAGTAATCTAAATGAAAATGGATGATATATTGATTATGTATAATTCTTTACATTGTCAATACATCAATATTACACTCATAAATAATATGGACTATTGTTCACACTTCAATTACTCCCTCCTAAACAAATTGTAAACAATTCAAGCACAAATGAATATTGAACTATTAGAGGTTGTAATATAATGAAATATATAAATTCCATATTGCTCAAGAATTAGAGGAACGATGTGTCAATTGATTACAAAATTGGTAAAAAAAACTGAGTAAAACCACTTTTAAAATATATTTTTTTATCGACAATTTTAGGTGAGACTCAAACCATCAACATTCTTCACTCATATTATTTACCCTAGCTATTAAACCATCTTATAACTCTTTTAAAACTATAAATTATGCACGTGGATTGGTTTTAAACAATTTAAGGTGGATTGGTTTTAAACAATTTAAGGTGGATTGGTTTTAACAACTAATTAATCCATGAACACCCCAACTCATAAAGAGTATGCAAACCTTATTTGAAACGTGACTTTATTAAATCAAAGTATTCATTTTTCTCTTACTAAATACTCAATCATAATTATAGTATGTAATTTTCAAATATGCACATTTATTTCAACTTTGATTTGAGACAACAAAAAAAGTAACATTTTTTTCCTATTTTGGTGGGAGCTAGGGAATATTTCTTTACCCAAGTTGTGGGTCTATATAGTTAAGAAGTAGGGTTTAGGAATCATGAGGAGAAAGGAAAGAAAAGGTTTTGAGATCGTAAAAAGCTTTTGAAAAATTTCCCTCTTTTAGTTAACTCCTAAGTAAGTGATATATTTTTCAAAGTTATCCATTCTTTTCCCTCGGAAATAAGACTCCAAAGAATTAATGGGAATGATAGAACAAGGTAGAGACAAAATAAAAGATAAGAAATATCACGGAATACATTTCTAGACCATCCAAGTTCATTTTCCAAGTAGAATTTCAAGTGAACCAATTAGCTAGTCAAATAATAAAAATCAAATTTTGATATATTATTGTTCTTGAGAAACAATGTATATCTAAGGAATATATAGTTGTATTTACAAAATAAATACACAGAAGAAGTTGATGATGATATTAATGGCACAAACCGACAAAGATAGATGGTGACAAAATTGATAACTTTTCCACAAATCTTGATCTTTCAATCATCAAATTGAACTTTTATAGCCTAAGGTGGATGAAGAAAATTTGTCTAGGACTTTGATTCTTGAGAGGTTAGTAAAGTCCAAGAACATTAAATAATTTGTTGTTTTTCTAAAAGTGTTTGTCAGATCAGTTTTAATTGATTTGTACTTTCTAGATAGTAGACAATTTTGTGGTATGTAAAATGTTATCTAACTCAAACAAAACTCTTTTGCTTGGAGAATGGTTGATAAAAAATAAAAAATTGTGCTTGTTTTTTTTTTAAATTTCCAATGAACTTGTCATTTGGAGATACTTATAATTCATGACAATTGTTTTCTTTTTTATGTGCAAAAAAAGTTATTTTATATTAGGGTACTCTCAAAGAGAATTTATAAGGAAATTTATACAAAAAAAATACAAAACCAAAACCCAAGATAAGGAAAAAGTCATATAGATACTAATAGCACCAATTATAAATACGAAAAATCTGAAAATGAAAGTTGAGTATACATGTCAACCAATGTTGGCTGATACTTTTGATTTGTATAATTCATTTTTTTGTTCAATAGTTGGTATTTGTTTTTATTATTGAATCAGCTAAAGGTCCTCTAGAGTTTTAGTTTTTCTTACTTGTTTTTCTTTTTTATCTATGTCCTTCTTTGCAATTTTAGGATGTAGTTTGTGATTGCTCTTCCCCAATATTCTTTCTTTTTCTAAATAATTATTTTGATGCATATTGAACTATTGATCATTGTTTCATTACTATGGAACTGAATTTGAATCATTGTGAATAACTTTTTTTAATTGGAGGTGGAAACATTTCGGACATGTAGTTATTTAATATGATGTTGCTAGGGGTTCAAATGTTCAATCTATATAATGAGTATAAAGATGTTTTGTTGATACAACCAAAAGTAAATAATTCTTAAACATAAAGATTAGGATCTATTGTCTCAAAGTATATCCCAAATTATGTATCAAATCGATTATGGTGAAGGAAAAACAGAAAAAATAATAAATATTTAATTTTTATAATTGATATGACATATTTTCATTAGTTTAATATATGGTTTGGAACACCAAATTTTTGTCTTAGGCATGAAAGCTTGGTCAACAAAATTTTTAGATTATTAGAGAGGCATATGTTCTTCAACCTGGTTTATATGAAGTGAAAGCTTTAATCATGACGAGTTGCTCTTTTATTTTTTTGTCTAGATTCTATGTTAAGTGGTTTTGTCATGTCTATGTTTTAACTAGCACGGTACTATGTCCAATGTGAGTTGCATTGTCGCTTTGATCATACTACTGCAACTATATACTAGGTTCACTCCTGCCATGTGACATGAAGTAGCTCATAATGTTCAGACGATGTGTTTAGATCTGTGAAATGGTTCTGCGTTGTCCAGACATTATATTTTATCTTGTAATAGAGTTATGTGGTTTGTAGATGCTGACTAAATCATGCCTTATCATTATTGTCCTTTCTCATATAGCTAGTTCAGTTATTCAAATGTGATCGACAATTACATCTCATACACTCGGGATTAGCAAGGATCCGACTAATCTTAATGGAACAACTAGATATTTTGAAGGAGAAGTGTTAGTTGTATATTTTAAATTTTATATATTATATTATAATAAATCAAAATTGTCTTTATTTCTTTCTTTCTTTTTGTCTTTTGTCTTTAGTTGTATCTTACAAAATCATTCAAAAATCAAACTATAAATGTTATCACGAATTAATTCTAAAAATAACATTATTCTTTTTTCAACCACCTCAATTTCCACTAAGTCTCCGACATTCAATATTTATAAATCTTTTTCCTTTCATAAAATAAAATTAGAGGTGATAAAAAAATTTATAGTCCATGATTCATCCAAATTCAAAAATATTATATTCATCTAAATCTATCTATTAGAGCTAATAGATATAATTCAATTGATAACTTTACTAATGGATCAATTTGAATTCATCAATTATATTCAATGGATACACTTGGGTATACGATATAGATAAATATTTAATCCATGCAAAAAATAAACATTCAAAAATTGTGTTATTTACTTTTCAATTTCATTCATCTTCTTAACTCTCACTTTCTTGGAGTGTTTCTTACTCTTACTTTGATTTTTTTATTAAATTGAAATCAATTTTCGACATATATGGATCTAGTTAATATTAATAATTCTTAATACATAATATATTTACATATTTGTTAAAAACATTACACGTAAAACTTTAAACTTCACATACTTGTAGAATATTGGAAACATTTTTTTAATGTTCAAAAAAAACACTTTTTAAAAGTTTTTTAAATGATTTTTAAAAGTATTTTTATAAAAGTTCATTTTAAAAATGGTTTATTGAAATAGTAGCTTTTAATAAAATGATTTCTTTCAATATTGTTTTTAATTCCAATAAAAAAATCAAATGAATTGGATATACATTCATTCAAATTGAATCATGGATGGATTTGATGGATTGTAATTCATTCATTAAGTTTGGATATGAACGGCTTGAATAACTTCAAATATAATTTAAATAGATTTATGTAGATCGGAGGATTACTTTCCATCTATTAGGATCCAAATCCTAATCCCAATTCATCAATAAGCCACTCATAAATAAAATCATCCAAAAATATCTATAAAAATACAAAATAGCTTATTTGATAGGCCCAATAGGGATTCTAAACACATTGAACAGACCAATATTACATAGAGATTTTAACTTATACCACCACTTATACCACCCATATCACTTTCTTTCCAATCACTGTATATATAAACAAAACCATAATGGAACATGTTACATAGAACTTGCCCAACATACATAAAGAGATAATTGAAACAACAAAACACAACAAACATGAGCATTCCAACTATCCTAGTATTACCATTTCCAGCACAAGGACATGTTAATCCCATGATGATTTTTTCACAAAAGCTAGCTGAGCATGGATTCAATATCATATTTGTGAACACAGATTTCAACCATGAGAGAGTGTTGTGTTCCATGTCAAATCAAGAAAACATTATTAATGGAACATCATTAATAAAGTTGGTCTCAATCCCTGATGGCTTAGAACCTGAACATGACAGAAACATTTTAGGGGATCTATGTGTTTCTATGTTAAGCACCATGCCTTCATTGCTTGAGAAGCTTATAGAGGATATTAATATGAAAGGTGAGTATAGAATAAATTGCATAGTAGTTGATGGATTTATGGCATGGGTTTTGGAAGTTGCTACTAAGCTTGGAATCAAAGGTGCTGTTTTTTGGCCTGCATCAGCTGCTATATCTGCATTAACATGCAACATACCAAAGCTTATTCATGATGGGGTCATAGATTCGTATGGTAAAAATATCACATTTAACTTAGGAGATTTATTTATTTTTACATTATTTGGTTCAATTTTATTAACAAAAGTAGTTTATTTTGTTTTGCATATTACAGGAATTCCAAACAACAAAAGTACATTTAGCATATCACAAAGTATGCCTGCTATGGACTCAAGTACAATTTGGTGGACTAATTTGTTGGACCCTATAGCTGAGAAGAAAATATTTGATTATGCCTTAAACTTTGTAGTAGCATTGAATTTGACAGAATGGTGGGTTGGAAACACTACTTATGAACTTGAACCTGGAGCATTATCCTTAGTTCCAAAGCTCCTACCTATTGGTCCATTACTGAAAAGTCATGACAATAGTACAAGATCAATGGGACAATTTTGGAAAGAAGATCACTCTTGTATGAATTGGCTTGATCAACAACCTAATGGTTCTGTTCTATATGTTGCTTTTGGTAGCTTCACTCTATTTGATCAAGCACAATTCACTGAGCTAGCTCTTGGACTCGAACTAACTAATAGACCTTTTCTTTTGGTTGTTCGTCAAGATCTAAATTCGAGCAATAAGATGACATTCCCCATTGAATTCCATGGAAATCAAGGCAAGATAATTGAATGGGCTCCTCAACAAAAGGTGCTAAGCCATCCTGCAATAGCTTGCTTTGTAAGCCATTGTGGTTGGAATTCTACTATTGAGGGTTTGTCTAATGGGGTACCCTTCTTGTGTTGGCCATATTTTGGTGACCAAATTTATAACAAAAAGTACATTTGTGATGAGTTGAAGGTTGGGTTAGGATTTGAGCCAGATGAAAGTGGAGTTATATCGCGCGAAGAGATACGAAAGAAAGTGCATCGAGTAATCGATGATGAGAACATAAGATCGAGGTCTCTGAAGGTAAAGGAGAAGCTATTGAACAACTTGGCTGAAGGAGGTGGATCTTCAGATAACTTTATGAAGTTTGTTAAGTGGTTGAAAGATTGAAAGTTTGAAACAATAACAAGATTTTGTCATTTGTGCAAGAGTTTCAAAGTTCATTAGGCATATCTGCATTGAAATTTTGTTGTATCTCTATTTCTAGTTCATTATGTCAATTATCTTATGCACTTCTTACCAAGTTTGGTTCAAAATGGTGTCATAATCAATTATATACACGTAATTCCATCATAACTTAGGAATTAAACTCAACCGGAATTTTCTTCCAACATGTTTTTAAGGTATCATAAATTTGAAAGATGTTATATGATAGTGTTAAAGCTATAAGATTTCAAGCTTTAGGAAATAGGTGAAGCTTTAGATAATGATTCTAAAATATGAACTGAGGCTAAGTAATATAAATAGATGATATATGATATACTGATTGTGTATAAATCTTTATACTGATAGTGTATAGATATTAAACATTTTTATTATATCCCCTAATGATGTCAGAAATTGGTTATACATTTATATGCATTGTTAATCCATAATAATTATGTTTTTTATAATATGTACCAATTTTGTCCCAAAATTATATGTTGGATGATTAAGCTAAAAAATGAATTACATGTGTTAGAGTTAGGGCATTATTAACCATCTTTCATATTAAGAAAGAAGTTAAGAAGGATAATTTAAATATGAAATATAAATATATAGAATAATGTTTCCAGCTAAACGAAGCATTAGGATAATACTTTTACAAATACATCAAATCATTGAGGAGATTGAAAGAAGGACAATGCTCTACGTAAACGTATCTATATCACTTAATATTTGTTCGAATTGTCAAAATTATAATGTCGTGTAAAAATAAGATGAGACTGATTAATTCGATGGTACAAAATATACAAAATATACAAATACATGCATAAATTCAATTTCTTACACCACTCCTTCAAAAAAATATCTTTTTGATTTTTTCATAAAGTTGTCTCTATAGCCCTATCCCTATCATTTATTGGGCCCCACTAGGGTCCCCTAGGCTTTATTTAGTTATTATATGTTTGTCCATTTTGTCCTTAATTGTACGGAAAGATAAGAATACGAAAATGTTTGGTGGGCACTTTTTGGAGTAATATTAATATAAAAGGGTAAGTAATGAAGTCACTCTAGAAGTCTTATATTAGTTATACTTAATTATAAGAAAAGTATTTGTTTTAAGATAATGTGGGATACTGGGGTAAGGATGATCAAAACATAACCCCAATTTATTCCAAAAACATATATGAGTATTAAATTTTATTTGAATGATCAAGATTAAAAAATATAGGCACCTAACATCATGTAACTAATAACAATTTTTAATCATAATCAATTTATAATTTGTTGTAAGACCCAAATTTATTGTTCTCACTGTTTTTATATAAGATTTGTTATCACTTTAGTAATTCTCATCATTCGGTAAAAACAAATATTATAGTAAAAATAAAAACATTTAATAATTAAGAATAAAAAATAAATGCATATTATTATCACGTAATTAATAACTAACTTTTATATTAACCAGTAATTAATTTGTTTGTTGACTAAAATCACATGCAGATTCAGTTGGCTAGGAGGCTTTTAATGATTTAATAAAGAGAAAAAGATATATGCACTAATAGCGTATGAGTTTTATACATTGACATTACATTATCTACTATTGATATTTAATTGTTATTGACTTTTTAAAAAAGTAATCTAAATAAATAGTGGATGATAAAATGCATGTGTATAAATCTTTAAAGTGACAGTCCATAAATTTTATACTCTTTAATTAATCAATTTGGGTGGAAGAGCAATTCAAATGATTATTTAGGTTTCAAATGCATTTGGAGCTTAAATTAGTTGTTTTTTATTGTTAAAAAAATATCAACAATAGCTGAGAGGATTCAAAATCTTTTGGTGGAATTTAGTGTTTGAACCACATACAATGCTGAGATCTATGGAATCTCTTGTGTGGGCTAAGAATGGCTGAGTTTGGGGACCAAAATATTGAGGTGGAGATAGACTCTTCAACTATTGCTAACTTGGTTTTTTTAGATGTTATGAGATCCAGGACAATTGATCATTTGTCTAGAACAACCACATAATTTATCTTCAGTTTCTGTCTTAAGGTATAATATTTATACATTGTCAGTATAAAGATTTATCACAATCAATACATTATCCACTATTCATGGGTGGATATATGTTGTCCCAAAACAATCTATCACTTAATGTGTTACTACTTATAATTAGTCCAAAAATAATTAATTATTAAAATTTTAATTTAAATATATTTTTTAAACCAATAACAAGCAGTTCACATGAAGTGGCACACTTTGTGAGACAGACATTGACATTATATAAAACTCATACATTCTTCTTTTTGTCATTGTTATAACCCAAATGTTAAAGAAATTGTACTACACAAATAAGCAAAATGTTTGCAGATTTGGCATGCAGAATGAATCCAAAAAGATATTCATAATTTTATAAATGTTTTACATCCATAGCTAGTTAAATAAGATTTCTCATAACACTTTATAAGACTTGCCACTTATGCCATAAGACAAAAATGACCAAAAACTTGATCATTTCCTTAGTGATAGTAAATATCTGCTTGTATATCCCACCATCTCCAGAAAAATAAGTGTCTGATTAAAAGCATCTTCTCACCCACCAATATTACTTTGTCATGCACTAAGCCTTCAAATTGCTCTAGATTAATGAATCATAACTTCATCAGTAACTTCCCTTTCTAAAAACTTCAACTCAATAGCACACCAAAATACCTGCAAGTATGAGTAGAAAGCACAGTCAAATTGATGTGTCAAGTGAACTTATGCATTGGTATTCTTTTAATGGACAACAAAGATTCTTTCACAAAAATAACAAAGATTCTTTCACAAAAAAATAACAAAGATGTTTTTACAAATTATTAAAAGAAAAAATAAAACAATAGGAAAAAAAACATATGGAGAGAGAACTAAGAATACAATCCAATATTGAAGCTTAAAATAACTAATCATATTATTACCTCATTGTACTGGAATTTGTGAAGAAATGCAAAGTTTTGAGTCTGCTCCACCACTGATAACACTGTTACCTTTCCACCAGTCAGCACACAGTACCTGAATTAAAGAAATGACATTTTTATTACCAGTCAATTTGGGTCTTCTAAAGAGTAAAACAAAGATATTAGAGGGGTATTTTTCTTTTCCAGGTGAATAATCAAAAGATAAGTTTATACCTTGTCGCTGTGTGACTCAATGACAGAGAGAGGCCACTGAAACATTGATGGAGAAATTTATCAGCGCTAAAAACCCAGATGATATATAATCACTAGAGGATAGTTTACATGGTAAAAGAATGATAGATTACCGCAGTTCTCAGATCCCATAACATGACTTTACCATCATAGGATGCAGAAAGTAAATGAAATGAAGAGGTAGCATGCCATTTGCAAGCCGAGATCCAAGAAGTATGAGAAGCAAACTGAAAAACAGGAGCAGATGAGCCTGCAGAAAATAGAAACCATTTTATAAGATCGCATGAACGTGACGATCTGTGTGATAGGGAATTATTATTTGCTTTAACAGACCTGGCTTACGAGGATCCCAGATCCTTATAACAGGATCAGAACCTCCGGCAGCAATCAGAGCAGAAGCTTCCCCACCAATATCAAGGCAGTTGAGAGCCTTCCCACAGAACTATACATGGAGGAAAATGTACTCAGATTAGAAATAAATTATTTAATGTAGTGAATACTATGTTTCAAGAGTACTAGGTGAAACAAACAATTGCAGACAATAAATGAAAGAGAACAAAAAATAGACAATCAATTAATCATAAGACTTTGCATCTATAGTAATGAATCAGCTTTATACCAATGGACACGGTTTTATTTCCTCCGTGGTAAGCACTCAAGTAGGTTTTAAGATAAAAGAGCATTAAGGAGATTCTAGAAACTTCATAACCAAAGCCATAATTGCTTTATAACACGATACCTATGGACTACAATGCAAAATCATCAATCACCTGAATAAAAATTGTTGGAGAACAAGTACATACAAGATGAAAAGGTTAGGCAAAATCTTGCGTAGAAACAAATAATTTAGATAACAAACGAATGTGAGATAAAAAACAGAGCTTTGATATTCATAACAACAAAAAAGGAATAATAATCAGCAGGATCAAAGGCAGAGCAAAGAAGAGTAACTGTACATAAAGCTTGATCTAAAGAGAAAAACTTAAAAATTCAGAAGTCTACAATTTCAACAAGGGACAAGAGATAGGGAGAGAGAGAAGCAAATTGTAAACTTACTATATCTGACAAGTTTTTTCCTGTCTCAACATCCCATTTCCTTATAGAATGATCCCACGATGCAGAATAGATTGAATCTCGTTGTGGCCAAAGCACAGAAGATACGCACTGTGTGTGGCCCACAAGGGTTGTGAAAGCCGCTCCCTATGATACAACAGAGTATAATTGATGAAAACTTGATAAAGTATTAAACAAAAATGCAGAATAGTATATCAAAAGGGAAGGAAACGCCCATTAAGAGAACAAATAGTTACAGAACCTACAAATAATTACAATCATATTAAAGAAAACTAGGAACATGTTAGTTCGTTTCCACCAAATTCCTACTATTATAGTTTCAAAAACATCTTCCTTCCACCGCCTGGTACCAGCATAAATATTAGCTTTTAACCAGTAGAAAAATTTAACATATGGAAGCGGTTTATACTTTCTTAATTTTTTTGTGTCTCCACGAAACGGACGGCTCACACAACTTGACTGGTTTGTTACCGGTTCATTGGATTTAACACCAGTTAATCAGACTAGCTGGCAGTTTGATCCACTATTAAAAACAGTGATTACAACACTTCAGCGAAAGACATGTCACTCACTCACTCGGCATCTTTATTGATTTCAGAAGTTAAAACAGATTTCTAAATACAAAATAAGGGGAGCAAAAATATTTGTTACTTAACAGATTACAATTTCAACCAAAGTGAAAAAATAAGGTGCAAGGAACTTATACAAACCTCTAACTGAGACTCCTCAGCATGACCTCCAACATTTCTCTTCTTAGATACTTGGTCATCTTCAGTACTAAAATCATCAGTTTTCCACAAATTGATGGTGCTATCCCAAGAACCCGAACAAACCTAAGTATATGTAACAACAGAATAAAAATGATGTCATAAACCATCATTACACTATACATGAAATAAGGAGAGATCTAAGTAGTCAATCCCAAATAGCAGATTGGAGAAGCCGACCCCAAAAATACTATAGCGGGATGGCCGCTATGGAACATTTAGGAACAATGTAAGTACTATATTACACATACAGATGATCAAACTAAAAATAAATACATAATTAAATACATATTCATAATTTTAGTTTTAATAATATTTTCATTGACATTCAAATCCAATAGAACTAAAATTAGTTTAGAAGGGGTGAAAAAAGAAGATGAAAGCCTCACAGTTGCAGAAGAAGCTAGAAGTGTGTGAAGTGGAAGAAGAGAGGGATGGGTTGTGGGTGGAGAAAATTGCACTGTGTGGATTATGTGTATATGAAAAAACATATGGGGATTTAAATACGGAGCACTTAAAAGTATGTTGTCCATTCTAAAGTGGATAATTAATGTTGAAGTGGCATATTGGGAAGTGACACAGTAGCATAATTTATGATTGCCTAGGTAATAAAAGACAAAACACAGAGCATGGTAATGATCGCACAGAACACACTTCATCAGTAGAGAATAGAGTCTGCTATGTATTAGTCCTAGCACACCGATTGGCTTGGGTTTTATAAAAAGCACTTTAGCTCTCATTAGAATGTGTCGTTTTGGAAAAAAATAGGGCACCTTCGTTCTGGGCATGTCGTGACCAGATTGCAGACACACGGGTTTCCTTTTATGGGTTATCATCCCAGTCACAGCTGCAACAGGGCCACTAAAGCCGTGATTTTCACCACAAATGAGGCCATGTTGGCTGCCACCAAATAAAGTGGCGTAACTGACATTCTCGTAGCTGAGGGTACCGCTCTGTCGCGGTAGTGGGGCTATTTGCCACCATCGACTACCTAGGGAGAGATTTAGGGTAGACAAACCAAAAATAGGAAGAAAAGAAGCACAAACCATTTCTCCAGAAGTCTGAGCTGCAACACTCTGTACAGAAGCCTTATGACCACGTAAGATTTTGAAAGCCCTGATCTTCGTAGAATAGTTGGTATCCTCATCGATATTGAGCTTTCATAACAAAGGGAATTTATAAAATAGTCAGCAAAAGCTTGGCATAAAGCATTGTAGCTCAGTAATGTCTTTTAGTTACCTTCCATAGCCTCAGTGTCCGGTCTTTCGAAGCAGTAGCTAATGTAACAGTTTCCACATCTGATAATAATAGCACAAACATTGAAAACTCAAAACAAATTAAATAAAGTTCTGCCTCTACATTGTGGAACACTGACATCAAATACACAGAGAAATGTGCACAAATGTTTGTAACAAGCTTTCTTGATATAAACATGAAAACGCATCATTGACCTATGATGCACATTAAAGCAAACTGAACATGTTTATCTTGTCCTCCGATAATGAAATCAAGATTTGAAGGAAATTGAGACCTTCAAAAACTAACTAATGTCACAAAAACTCATAATCATCTCCATCTTAGAAAGGAACGGGAAGAGAAAAAAGGTTTAGCATCTCTACTAAAATTTGATAAATGGGAAGCACAGAAAAAAATACCTTCTGGATTAATGATACTAACAGAAGTCACAGCATCGCTATGTCCCTCTAAAATATGGGTACATAACCCAGCACTTTTCCATACCCTACAATATAATTTATCCATATCAGTGAAGTTCAGTAGAAGGAAAAAGTAATCGATTGATAATGTCATGCAGTCATAAAATATGCCAATAACTCTAGGACAACAACCCATTGAAGACTATTACCTCCCTAAACCATCATAACATCCAGTCAAAAAGAACCTGCAGAAATAGTAAAACTGTCAACATAATTTCTTACAGGGGGACATCCAGAACAAAAAAATCAAGTAACTTGGTAAAACAACCAAAAATCTGATAATTTAAACGGTGAAACAAACACAATATCATGGGCTAAACAATCAAGATGCTATAAAAAAACACTCCTTCATCAATGCCCAAACATGTAAACAGTCTATTCACAAGCAGGGTTAGGTTATATCCTCTGACTACTGCCATTCACCACAGTGCTAATAACCTTACATAGTGGACTGACTCTGAATAATTATGATGTGATCAATACTAATTTTAACAAAGATTCAAGTATGATCAACCAAGCGAATAAAAACCAACCACGATAACATAAATTCGACCTCAGTAAAATCCTTCAGAATCTAAAGGTAAAGTAAAAGGGATTCCTCTCCTCATACAAATAATTGAAGTTGCTCACGACGATAATTGAACAGTCAAATTTGGACCACTATGGAAAGACCGAATAAATATAAATAACCTTTGAGAAAAGTTCTATCAAAATAAAAGACATTTACAAGCTTACCGAGAAGAAGAACCATCAACAGCACTGACCCAGTCATCATGTAATGAAGGGTCTTCCTCCTTTCGTGGGGCCACAACCCTTGCATACTCAATTTCCAATATTCTTTCCTATAATTGATCATTCATAACCTCAGATTTTGTTTAATTCAAAATTCACAAATAACTCGCATATAATTCATATAAGTGCAAAATGCTCATGAGTATCAGCTTTCTGCGTTTAGGTGAAAACGTTGATAGTTGAATATACCTATAGGAATCAATTATCATAAAAAGTCAACTATGCAGTTGATCCAGGTACAACTGAACAACAGTCAGCACTACAATAAAGTACAGTGCAATTGCCAATTATCACCAACAACTCTATCAGTCATGCTGATATAACATTCATACCCATTTTGACAACCAATTATATTATTGTCAAAGCTTCCATTACAATAATTCCAAAATCCACAGTACTTCAACCATCAAATTTGAAATTATCTAATATTACCATCAGAAGCATAACACTTATAGACATTTTATGCAGCACACACCATCAAAGGGCAATCTTGACGACAAATACATAATGAGAATGGTTCATTGGAATCCCATGGACATTTTCTAGACATCTAATCCCAGGTTAACATTCGATGAAACCTGATTCAGAATCTAAAGTCCCCCGCAACCCCCCAAAATAGTCACATTTTATTATTATATATTAAAATCATATTACACTGCAGTTTTTTCAATTGATGAAAACCTAAGGTGGTTCCACCATTTTCTGGTGACTTTTTTTAGGTCAAACCAGTCAGTTGCCTGGTTGAGCAATGAACATAATGTCCAACTACTCCAGAAATTGGTAGAATTATTGTTACCTCCACTTTTGAGATAATGGGTCATACTAAAGGAGACTTCTCCAATGGAGAGAAGATATGTGTCACACTATTATTTGATAAGTAGAGTCCTTAGTTTAAGTGGGTCAGAATGAATACCCACTACATCTACAGTTGAAGACAATCCAACTAGAACAACTCTATGTGATTCCTTACACATTTGCTAGGTGTAGCTTTTACAAAATAGCATAAGTCGCTGAAATTCAACTAGTTCGAGAAGCAATATTTTGCAACTACTCATAAAATCACTTTTTTTAAAAAGGCTAAAGAAGCATGTCATAGGACTTGTAGGAAGAAAATTACCGCAGAGATTCCCTTGGCAAGAAGAAACTGCTGAAGCGACATACGAACCAACTCCCCATCAATCAAAAAATCAAAGGGTTCAGCTTCATGGTCAGCATCTACACACAAAGTAACTAAATTAAATAAATAAAAAAGTATAGTCTACTACACGAAACTTCCACCGAGTGGGGTCTAGGCAGCATTATCCCTCAAACAGAGAGACTACTTCAGGATTTGAACCCGTCACTAAGAACCCATTTGCGAGTTGATTTTTTTGAGGGTACTGGAAGGAAAAGAAAATCTCGGGAGACATGAAATACACTTATGTATTAGCTCCGAATCCTTCCCTTTCCATTCATTCCCCTCCGAAACCCAACAGACCCAAAGAGGCAATTTACTCAAACTAACTTAAATAAACATATAAATAAATCAAAAAGAGTTTCAAAATTGAATTTTTCAATGATGGGCATGGTTTAATACCGGCGGCTTGTAGAAGACCGTTGACGACGGAGGAGAGACCAAACCGTGAGAGATCGGCGGGGATGGCGATGACGGTGGGTGGAACTTTGAATGGAGCATCTAACTTAGTTATGAAACGTACTTGGATCCTTCTTGAGGTTCCTTCACTACCCTCTTCGCCGTTATTCATCTTTGTTCCTTTCCTTCACACTGCGCAGAGAGAAGAGAAGAGGAATGAAGTTGAGGGATTAGGGTTTAACGTTTCATAAATTGTTAATAAGGGTTTTATACCATACGACATCGTTTCATTCCAACTTAATGTTTAAAGAATAAGTTACTCATTTATTGTATCATCTTTTTTTACACATTATTTATATGCATGCTTCTTAACGTTTTTAATGTTTTATAAATCATTACCAAAAAAAAAATGATCTTATGGTATGAGATCCTGCTAATCATGATGACCAAAAGGTAAATGATTCGATTTCTATGAGTGATACTTATTGGGAATGACAGTTACACGTTAGAATGATATTTAGATGGGTGTAATATATTTAAAAGATCATTTTGGTACTACCAATGATATTTTTCACCTTTTTCGATAAGAAATTAATCACTTTTGAGGTACGTAGTTGTCTATTCCAACCAGTGTTACTCCTAAGAATCAAACATTGAAACTTTGGGGATTCAATATAGTCTTACCATAATAGACCAATACTTTGTTAGTAATATTTAAAAGATAATGAAAAAATGTAAGTATAGTTTGATCTAAATAAAAAAGTAATTGTTAATATTAAAATGAATTAACCACTTCATTTATATTTATATATTAACAAGTAAGCCATAACTTTTTAATCATAATTATCCAACATCAATAATTTTAATTATGGAGTTTGAAGTGACATAGAAAAAAACAATGAAATAACATAGAGAAGATAATAGAGTAGTGAGGAAAAGAGTAAATGTCTAGATGATACAATAATTTTAATTTAGCATACTCCTTAGAATGTGAAATTTTAGAATGTGATCCTTAGGTAAGTTTCATTCAAGTGTTTAGTTGTCTTATTTTCTTATGAAACATTCCTCTGAATGAGATTGGTATACTTTTCATTAAAATAAGAGATTAGAAATGTAACATTCCACATAAAAATGTAACAATCCCATGTCCAATATTCTCATCTAAAAATGTAGGAATACAACATTCTCACTTAATTCACAAATCAATATTCCTTAGAGTTTTACTTTCTCTCACATTTTTTTCTAAACCTTATACCAAACATGAGAATATCACATTCCCAAGAATGTCAAAACATTACTTAGTTCCAAACACCACTCAAGTTAAGAGAGTGAAAGAAAAGACTAAGTATTTGCATTTTTATAACATAAGTATAATAAAACAAAAAATATACATTAATTCACCATTAATTGGAATAGTTGAGTTAGCTACACTCACAAATTGTTGAATCCAAAACATGAACCAATAATTCCCCTTCATATCTATCTCCACACATATGATTATTGTACCAATAAATCATTCTTAATATAGGAGTTCATATTTCTTCTATTTTTTTATTTGACTGCAAAATATTTTATAATTTATTTAGCAAACAACCTTTTCATTCAGAGTATATAATACCCTTTGGATAGAGGCAGCACAACTATAACTACTGTAGAAAGTGTTGTGATTTTGGAAGTGTATATGAACATATTGCAATGATAGTTATAGTGGTGTCAGCTATATTGGTACTAAACATAATGTAATCACAATAATGATGTATATAATTTATAAACAATGAAATGGTCCTTAAGTTTGATAATATATACCAAGTACTAAGTGAAAAGGGAAAAATCTATGATGGCAAAGCCACATGTTCTGGTTGTGCCTTACCCTGTACAAGGGCATGTGATTCCTCTAATGGAACTTTCACTTTCTTTAGTTAAACAAGGTATCAAAGTAACTTTTGTAAACACTGAACATAACCATAAGAGTATCATGAGTGCATTTCCTAGTACAAACCATGATGATCATTTGATATCACAAATTTGTCTAGTATGTATACCTGATGGATTAGAATCTCAAGAGGATAGGAAAAGGCCAGGGAAATCATCTGAAGCAGTGTTGAAGTTTATGCCAAAGAAAGTTGAGGAGCTAATTGAAAGCATCAATAGTGGATCAGAATGTGAAAATATTACATGTGTTCTTGCTGATCAGAGCATTGGATGGGCCCTTGATATTGCAGAGAAGAATGGAATTTCGCGCGCCGCGTTCTGTCCTGCAGCAGCAGCTATGTTGGTGTTAGGATTGAGCATTCCAAACTTGATTGAGAATGGAATCATTGACAAAGATGGTGAGTTCAAACTTCATATTGTTGGGATGTAAGTACTGCATCGTCGGCCTCGTTCTCGTAGGCCTGGTTTAAATATTTGTTAGGCTTCTCATCTCATTGTCAATTGATTTTGAGATAAAACTTTAATATGGTATCAGAGTCATAGTTCAACTTCTCTTTGGTTGTCATAGGCCAAGAGATGTCATTTAATCATGGATCAAAGTTAAACGTTTGCCTGGTTCGGCAGGCTTCAGTGAAGGGATATGTTGGGAAATAAGTCTCACATTGCCGGCCTTATCCTTATTTTTCTAGGCACACTTAAATACTTGTTGGGCTACTACTCTTGCTAATTTGTCTTGAGATGAACTTAAGACACACTTCCATTCATACTCCAATTAGCATTCCTTAGTGGGCATAAAACTTTTGTCATAACTCCTGAAATTAAGCTACAATACTATTTAGTTATCATGTCTTAATCTACATTAAATTATACAGGAACTCCACTTGAAAAAAAGGTGATTCAGCTATCACCAACAATGCCTAGTGTAAGTACAGAAAAACTTGTCTGGCTTTGCTTGGGGAACAAGACAACTCAGAAGCATATTTTTCAACTTATGGTGAAAAACATAAAATCTATGCAAAAAACTCAATGGCTTCTTTGCAATTCAGCTTATGAGCTTGAATCTGCTGCATTTTCTCTGGCTCCACAAATCATTCCTATAGGGCCACTTTTGTCAAAAAATCAGCTTGGAAGCTCCTTAGGCAAGCTTGCCTCACACTTCCATATGCTTTCAAAATTGATTATATTTAACAAACAATATTTGATATACTACACATATCTACTTTTCTATATACTTGGTTCCTCTCTTATATTTTCTGCATCTGTCTATCTCTGCAGGCAACTTCTGGCCTCAAGATGTGACTTGTTTGAAGTGGTTAGAAGAACAATCGCCGCGTTCGGTCATATATGTTGCATTTGGAAGCTTCACAACTTTCAACACTACACAATTCCAAGAATTGTGTTTGGGACTTGAGTTATGCAATAGGCCCTTTCTTTGGGTTGTGCAGCCAGAAATCAAAGAAGGGACAAAGCATGCATACCCTGATGGATTTGAAGAAAGGGTATGTGACCGCGGTAGAATGGTGGGTTGGACACCACAACAGAAAATTCTGAGCCATTTTTCAATTGCTTGCTTCATAAGTCACTGTGGTTGGAACTCCACAATGGAAAGTGTAAGCAATGGAATACCAATCTTGTGCTGGCCTTATTTTGCTGATCAGTTCTTAAATAAGAGTTATATTTGTGATGTTTGGAAGATTGGACTTGGGCTTGAACATGATGGAAGTGGTATAATCACACAAGGTGAAATTAGAAGCAAAATTGAGCAGCTTTTGAATGATAAACATTTGAAAGCAAATGCTGCAAGTCTCAAGGAAAATATCCAAAACAGCACTAGAGAGGGTGGTTTATCAAACAAAAATCTAGATGATTTCATCAGGTGGATCAAATCATAAAATCGAGTTACAAATTATGAGTATTGTCCATATTTAACTTTCAAAATCTTGTTTTTTCTTAATTACTTTGTGCTCTACATCTATCCTCCTCATACCCAAATAGGTGCGAACCTATGGGTCGCCATTTTACTTTTTGTACCATTTTCCTCTCTTTTCCTAGTTCTATTGTACTAAAACCATTTCCATTAGATAAAAGCCTAAACAGACCAATCCATCCTGCAGTATAGTGCTGCAGCAACCGAATGGAGAATTAGATGATAGTTAAAGGGTTCGGTGTATTAGTTTTGGTGTGCTTAGGGCCGGAAACGACTCGAACCGAGTTGAACTAGAGTTCAGCTCAATAAGGATTTGTTCAGCTCGAAACTCGATTCGAGTTCAGTACATGTTATTTTTTTAGCTCGAGTTTGGTTTGATTTAAGTTTGCGAACTATTCGATTCAGTTCGAATTGATTCATTTTGACAACTCAAATAATTAATTCATTTTTTAAATTACTAAAAAAAAATGTTATATATAAATATAATCTTGTTTATATATAATAACAATAAACATAAAAAATAGTTTATATTATATATATATATATATATCGAAGTAACTCATAAACCTAACTAGTCGGATTATATCCAGCTCAAGTTTGGCTCGTTTATTTAACGAGGTCAATTTTCAACTTAAATTTTGCACATTTGATTCATGCACTAAATTATCGAGCTAAATAACAAGTCAAATTTCGAATACTTACCAAGTTGGTTCGATTCATTGTCAAATATTTTGTATCGAATTCATGCAATTAATCACTTTTATATTGTTATTACAAGAACCTTGGTATACCAAATCCAGAAACATGCAACAATGAATTGGATAAATCGAAGTCTCAATTTTATTTATATAAATTCATCCATCAATGCAGCCAAAGATTAAACACTTTCTAGACGTAAAGGGTCCTTAAAATGAATGATACCCTAATATTAGAAACACTTTTTTTTTATAAATTGAGTGAGACAACTCTATCAACTATTTTGGACTTCTTGGTAGATCAACCCAAGTCTAACCTCGCTAACAATAACTAATTAAAACTTATAAAAAATAAAATTGTTACTTCACTGCCAAACATTAAATTTAATGTAAAATAAAGTTCCTGCTTTAGATGGGATATAATAAATATAGTACTACTCATTACTCAAAGTAAGGGTAGTTAAAAAAGTTATCTTCCATGAGTAAACAGTTTTTGAACACCAAAATATTATGGGAACACATTTTTAGTCCTCCCACTCTGTGTATCATTACTTGTGATTGATCAAAAAAATACCAAACTTTTAAAATTTTAATTTCAGTATATATTTTTTAACCCATCATAATAAATATTGTATAGAGTAACAAACTTTTTAGGATAGAAGATTGCATGAGGAACAACAATAACTACAAAAATGAAAGTATAAGATACATAGGACAAAGGTACATAGTGAAAAGATGTAGCCCACGTGAACATTTGCAACATTTGCGTGTTAATTGGTTGAGTTTTTTAGGCCAGAATTTGCAGGTGGGATGGGAAATTACACACACATGGTGATATCCATTCTATATAGAGAAACAGCACTTAAATCATTGATTTTGCACATGGGTTCATTAACAACTTCAATGAACGTGTGTGAATATCATGACAATCACAACATGTTCTCATTTCTCACATATAGGCTAGGAATGAGGATGTTGCTGTCTATGTCATCCATATATTATCTGAAACATCAGCATGCATGTCCCATTATTTTGCCAGAGTCATTGTCTTCTATGACATGCTCTTGCATTATGTGCATACTTGCCTTTTTTCTATCTTTTTAGTGTCTGCCATACACTAGCCCATTCTCTTAAATCAACATCACAACAAGTTGTTGCTTTGGTTTTATAGGTATAAATAAGGGACAAGGATATGATTTCTACTTCTGTCATGAAGTAAAAATAAAAAAATAATAAGTATTTAATTTTTTAATTAATATATCACATTATATGGTTTGAGATACATATAATTCGAGAAAGTAGATATTTGTCCAAAAAAATCTAATCATATTTCACTATGTTGTGAATTAGAATGCTCCTCTCTATATGAGGAATTATTTCAGGATTCTGAAAAATATGACTTGATTGAAAACATGTACATCTACTGATGAGTGTTCTAACTTCTAAACTTCTAATCAAACAAACAAAAAACAAAGTAAAAGATATCTTGGCTTTGATTAAGAGTGTAATTAAATGTGTCATTTTTGGTTTAAGATTGAATGAAGGAAGCACAATTCAATGCTAAATTGGCAATGATGATACTAAGGAAACCACAAAAATGTAAAATGGCTACACATGCATCAGATTTTTTTACAAATTTTCAACTTTTACTTCCCTTTTCTTCTACAAAACAAATTAGCCACCCAAATCTTAAAAAATCGTAGTAAAAGAAATACTACAAGAACAAAGATCTACTTTTTTCCCACTTATCTTTTGTTCTTCACCAATAAAATGATAAAATCATAAAACATTAATAAAAAATAGGGACAGATAAAAGGAGTTAAGAACCATTAAAAGAGTGAAGCTATAACAATAGAGCATTTTCATGCTCATGGTTGTTCCCATAAAACTCAATCAGCTTATGCAGAATCATGACCCGGGTCCTCAACAAAACAATATAATCAGCAGTTTCCTGAAACAAGTGATAAGGTTTCACTATGTCTCCATTGTGGGTAGGTACTAGATTCTTGAGTGCATGCAGTTTTTGTGAAAGCTTGGACTTCATGATGTGTTTGAAGCTTCTAGGAGCCTTGCAAAATGATGGGTTTGTTGTTGTTGTTCTTCTTTGTTGTTGTTTTCTAACTCTTCTTGTGGCTCTTTTCACAGAAAGCTTGTAACTTTGCTTTGTGTTTAAACTCATCATGCTCATGGCAACTACAAGTGAAAGAGAGAGAGAGGAAGCCAAATATGTTTGTGAATGATGTCTTGTTTTTTTGAGTTGTGGAGTCAGAGGAAGTTATTATGGGTTTAAGTAATGTGGCATAAAGAGATTGCCACTTCATTATGCTGGTTACTGCAGAATTGCCACTGCTCTTTTTTATTCAAAAACAAATGACAAAATTTCTATTGATTTGAATTAATTTAATACTTTCTTGTGCTTCTCAAAACCTTCCATCTAAAACTTTTTGATCAAGTTTGTTAGTTCTTGTTGAAATTTGCCACAACTTTAAAGAATTTTATAAGCATGTGATTTAATATAATATTTAATTTGTATCTAGAGAGTTATAAACAAATTATATAATGATATATATTAGTATAAAAACTTCACTGGACTCGGGTGATGATATGCAACACATAGAAGTTATGAGGTAAAATGTAACGTGTCATAATAAAAGATGTTACAGCAAAATATGTGTCTATATTACACCATTCAACCCACTAAAATTATACATGTATCTCAGGTTTCTAATTCTATAATCTTTATTTTGGCTTTTCCTCTTCACTCTACTTTTAATTTTTATATTTATAACGAAAACTATATGTCGAGTTGTCTGATATAACTTTGTATTGAAAGTAAAACTTTATATCTAATTTTAAATATATATAGAATTATGTATGTCATTATATCACCCACTAATTATATTTAATTATCTTTTCAAATGAACGGTAAATGATATAATAATTGTGTATAAATCTTTATATTGTGTGTATAGTGCTGGGAAATTCAACACAATAACAATGAAAAAAAATTTAACAGAGTATATGTAATGGATAATAATTTCTCCAACTTGGTAGAATATATGAGGAGCAATAACAAATAATGACAGTAAGTAAGAACACATAAAAGACTTTTAACATGAAAAACTTTCCTGATGTGAGAAGTAAAAACCACGGGCTGTCAATCAAGCTCCACTGTGATCAATATAGGAATATAAGAGTGTCTCCAAACACAGCATAACATATGCTCAATAATAGGGCATACAACAGAGCAACAAGCTTGAAAATGAGAACAAAAGAGTTGTATAAAAAATAGTTGTTGTAACAGCTCGTTTTCTACCACCTTGGATGACGTTTCCCCATCCAACTATTCAGAATGAAGTACCAGAAGTTGTAAATCTATTCTCCAAATTTCAGCTTGATCCAACGGTGAACGAAGTCGCAATCGTGAGTAAGGGTGGAAACATGCTAGGTCAGGCCAGACTTTGCCTTAAACGGACCCAGCTTATATAGCATATAGGAGACTGGGCCTGACCTGTTAGCCTATTTAAAAAAATTCAAAGCCTAGGTCTGGCTTGTTTAAAAGTCTGACATAGCATGTTAGTCTGTTTAAAGGTCTATTATATTATATGCTCATGAAATAGGCTATCATATCTACATTTTAAGGGGCTTATAGACTTGTTTTTATTTAGACTCATCTAATTCTAATAATTAAATTATATTTTTATATCCATTTTATATTAATATCACATATATAATAATATTACTTATATTAAAATAGTATAATTTCAACATTATTATGTAATATAACTAAATATGCCGACATGTTAGGCTTAATAGACCTTTTAGGTGGCCTAAAGTCTGACATGTTAAGCTAAATAGGTTTTTTAGAAAGCCTGAGTCTGACCTGTTCATGAAAAAAGCCTAGCCTATTATAGGTCAGGTAATAGGCCCCTGATAGGCGGTCTGGCTTGTTTCCACCCTTAATCGTGAGTTTCCCACCCTTAATCGTGAGTTTCCCACAGCTACTATTAGTTCCTTCAGATTGAGTTTTCTTGTCTTCTCTCACTTTTCTATTGTCTCCTTTTGCCTAAATTAATTACACACTCTTATTACATTTGACCCATATGCATTAGATTAAGTGAGACATGTGAGTTTTGTCTAATTAGATATTTCTCCACATAATAAGTAGCCCAAACCCAATATATAGATATTACACTTAAAAAAATTATTTTGAGAACATTCAACCTGAATCTTAACAATAAATTTTTATGGCATGACTTATTGTGGGATTGTTTTTTCAACCATCTAAACTCACCTTGAATATATAAATGTGGTTTGGAATTTGTGATAATTTTATAATAAAAATGATTTTGCACTAAGATCATATTTTATCCAAGTTATGGGATGTGTTTTTTGTTTTAGTTCAAAACATGTATAGTAAGTTTTAATCAAAATCAATTGTATTTATTCAAAATAAAATTTAACAATCATCACAATATTCGTTTAGTAATGTAAGGCTCTGTTAGATCCCAAAATGACAAAAATGTCAATGGTTTGATTCATGTAAACGATATTTGTTGAGAGGCACAACCACAAACCCCGAAATGGATTAATTCCTTAATCATAGGGCGAAAAATATCCTTGATAATAATAAAAAATATTTAACACAAACAAGATATAAGGTCAAGTGTAGTTAATGGTGATCCGTTTGATGAAGCATGCATTTTAGGTTGTAGATATAGAAAATATTATTGCCATCCTACTTAATCAACCACATAGGCAGAAAAGCCTGTAATGGCACATGTGAAGGTCCTTCAAAGTTCATATTCATAATCACCATAATGTCCAAATATCATTCAAAATTACATTACTAACGTTTGGTTTCAATTATATTCACATGATCAATAATTAAAAAGTTGCAAACTACAAGTGTAAATGTGTAATAATAAGAGATATTTTGCTCCTCATCAAAATTTGAAGAGGGAGAATATGGATCTCTTTGCATTTTAGTTGTAAACTTTAGTAGCTTATTCCTTTTTACAAAAAATATAAATTCATAGTACTTACGTAGTATCATGCCATGGCACATTAGCTTGAAAACTATTCTCAAACTTATCACTAAGTGGCGCTTTTTCTTATTATAAAAATATTATAATATTTATGCACTATAAGCATAAAGATTTATACACAATTAGTATACCATTTAGCATTCGTTTATATTACTTTTGTTGAAGAATCAATACTAATTACAAATTGATGGTAAACGATGAGCTGATAATATATAAAACTTTCACACTATTAGTATATACATTTCTATTAACAATATAATAAAAAAAAAACTCTCTCATGTCACATGTCACTTTCTCCTTCTCTCATGTCATATGTCACTTTCTCATTCCCTCATGTCACATGTCACTTTGTGAGTCCCTCATGCCACATGTCACTTTCTCCTTACATTTTTTCCTTCATGTCACATGTCACCTCCTCCTCACATATTTTTCTTCCTACTTTTTATATATTATATATTTTATATGCTAATAATAATTTAATATTAATTAGTGATTGGTTCATGTCGCTACCCCACTAAAATTGAGTGTTTACAACATCTATGTTTTGTGTTTTTAAAAAAGTAATAGTCATTGAACGTTAGATGAAATTGAAATCATTTTTCACATTCAAATTATTTCTTTACATTAATCTATCTATATAATTTAATGTTTACCATTAATCTAAGAATAATTGTACTTTTTCACCTCATCAAAGTTTTTTGACATTTTTCGCACTGAATTTTAATATTACAGTTCAGATTCTTTGAATTTTAATTTTTCT